>NC_091117.1:4240000-4595000 GCF_040183065.1 Periplaneta americana
GTGGTTAACAGGTAGTTTGTGGAGGTGGGGGCGAGTACGTCACAGACAACAGCTGAGCGTGTTGCCTATCTTGTCCAAACACATTAGTGATGTTTGCTCTGGTAATTAATACAGTCCTCTACATATTACTTTGGTGTTATGTTATTTTCGTGACTTGCTTGTTTGATCTGCTTCATAATGTGATACTCCTACTCCGGGGGGAACCTGAAAAAAGTCGGAATAACCGAAGTAAGGAATATCAGTTGCATAACTATTACGTTATACTATTACTATGCAAATAGTCTTCCTTTGACACTATCCGTTGAAGCAAGGACGAAAGAAGTTGTTCTTGCATAATCAAACCTCCGCATCGGTATAAAAAACATTGCTTTCATTATGCACGTCATATAATACTGTACTGAACATTATACCGGGTGGTCCTTCGATCTTCAATGATTTCAACCGCCTCTCAAAAGAATGAATGGTTCATGGTTTGTAAATTTCCAATCCGGCATTTACCTTTGTAACTGAGGGAAACCATGAAAAATCCCAGCAGACTGGACGACCACGGGGCTTGAACCCAGGACCTCCTGAATGTGAGTCTGAAACTTAAGTCTGAGCCACCTCGCTCGGTATTCATTGTTTGTTATCTGAAGTCTGAATCATGGATAAATATATAATAGGATGCGAAACTGCGGTCAGCACCATCTGGATTTGGGAGTTTGAAATAAGGTGATCAGCGCCCAACGTCGTAAGTGGTGAATATTAGAAGTTGGGTACATTACCGAGAGTTCTCTATTTATCCGTTCGAGATATTGCTGTACGGGAGAGTCGAAGATGAAGATGGCGGACTGAAACTTGCTAATAAGTGAACATAAAGTGATACGTGTGTGTATAAGCAGTGTATGTTAAACAGTGATGTTTATGGACGTTGTAAAAATAGTGTTGTTGAATGTATTGTAAAGTAATAGTAATATAATAAATTGAACTATCTAAGTAGTTCTTGCAGACTTTTCAATACCCAAAGAATACAATCCCAATTATCTAACCTTTTGCTTTATTTTTTGTCTCTGTCTGGTTATATTTTAATCGGGTAGTGTAAAACACATCGTCTCTTTTATCTTCCTGTTGGTTCCGGTAAGAATTTTCAGTAGAATATGCTGTGAGGAATAAAACCGTAAATGTTTTATTTTAAATATTATTTAAAAATTATTTTGAATATCGATGAGGGTGGGAGGCAATACTTTCTGCACAGTTTAACATTTTCGTCACCAGGTGCGCTGCTAAATGCATGGAGTAATTACTCTTTTCGCTATTTGGTGCGCTGCTAGATGTAATAACGCCCCTCCCAGAAATAGATGGCAGCAAGATCAATTTCTACAACAGCGCCTATAGTATGTTTTACGGGAAACTCATTAAGTTTCGCATCCTATTATATATTTATCCATGTCTGAATGGTGAAATATGTTACTAGACAGCGGTGTATGCAATGGAGGGGGAAAGGAAAGGGGTGTTTGTTATTATAAGTTACCTTCGTAATATTGTCCACACCTGTGGAGTAACGGTCAGCGCGTCTGGCCGCGAAACCAGGTGGCTCGGGTTCGATTCCCGATCGGGGCAAGTTACCTGGTTGAGGTTTTTTCCGGGGTTTTCCCTCAACCCAAGATGAGCAAATGCTGGGTAACTTTCGGTGCTGGACCCCGGACTCATTTCACCGGCATTATCACCTTCATCTCATTCAGACGCTAAATAACCTAAGCTGTTGATAAAGCGTCGTAAAATAACGTACTAAAATAAAAAAATAAAAAAACCTTTGTAATATTATTTTATAAACATACTGTATAATGTAACCTATACATGTGGTTATGTAACGTAGACTGAAATAAAAATGGTAATATAACGTGATAAATTGAAGGGTTTTTTGAAGAAAAAAAAAACAATCATAGTCCAAAAACATAAATTTTCAGGAGAAACAAAAAACTATCTAGCATGGGTGTTGTTGACACTTCATGTATGAAATTCATCATGTCATTTCTTAAGGTGTTGTAGAAACGTGGGAAAACTGAAGTACATTTATAGCTTAAATTGCCTCATAGAAATACATGTGTGAATGTAGGTAACTGTGGACAATGGTTGTATTAAGAAGAAATACTCTGTTGTGGCTTTTTCTTTATTATATCCTGTTTCTTCTAGTTTCGTTGCTTACGTTTCTTCCATGGGGTTACTTCTGCGCCTAACTAATACAACAATTCAGGTGTCAAAGTATTTCTCTCTGAGGTGGCTTTTGTCCCGTACATAAGCAGTACTGCCAATCTACTACAGTTTAAAATTGTATGACTAAATCTTTCAAGATATGAATGGCATATTTGTAAATGCTGGACAATGACTCTTTTCACAAAAAAAAAGTCTTCGTACTATGGTTGTTTTATGAAAACCACTGAAAATTCCCACTCCTATAACACACGTCTATGGGTTTTTTTTTTTTTTTTTTTTTTTTTTTTCCCCACTAGCAACTAACTCAGTAGATGCCCGCTACAATACGCTCACCACGTGCTTAATATCTCAAATTTGCATTTTTTGGACTATGGCTTTATTTCCAATTATTTTGACCGGTGGTTTTAACAAATTCAGAGACTGATAACTGGGCTTAACACTGCAAGTGACAGGCAAGTCATTTACTAAGCACATAGAAGAAAGATGCTCGGCGGCGATCAAGGCTACGTACGACATAAAGAAGCTCGAAAAGCTCTCCACGACCACAGCCCTGCGCCTCTTCTACATCAAGATCGCTCCAATAGTTAGCTACGCGCTGAAAAAGATATGGGTTCACTTAACCTCAGCAAACCTGAAGAAGCTAGAAGCCGTGAAAGGGTCATACCTAAAAAGAGCTCTTCAAGTGTCAAGAACAATGCAAACGAGGCTGGTATACCTATTAATGGACACGGATTTCTTCGTAAGAGAGCTGATGACGAGCAACGGCCTTCAACCTACACCAGCATATGAGGCCCACGTTAGGGACAGAGAAGAAAAAGCAGCAGCCGTGGACCAGGAATTCCTTCAGACGCCAGCCATGAACACGGAAGAATGGAAGAAGCCTAACTTCGAGCTACGTCACGTCTTCACGAGGACGGCGGCCCACGGGTTCCACCATAGGATCTGTGCCAAACGAGGATACCACTCGGCCTCAGAGCAGTGCATCTGCACCCTCTGTGGGCACAGCTGCAGTCAGTATCATATACTAACCTGCCAAGCAAGCACTGAGACACTGACGTTCTACGCAAAAGAAGGCAACTTTTGAGTAACATGTAACAATGTACACATTGTGTTTAATAAATCTTATTATAACTTGAAAAAAATATTTAAAAATATAACTGTAAGGTTTTCACTGGCATATTTCTTCAGTCTGTGGCTAATATCACATTAATTTGTCGGTCTATTTTTGAGACACCCTGTATAGGGCGTACACTGAGCCAATATAAGGCTAAGTACGAGGATCCGTCCAGGTTCCGGCCAAGCCAAGCCAAGCCACTTCATATAATGAAAAACTAAAATATATTTATTGCAGAATTTATGTTCTTTTTGCTTGGGCCACTACAGCACCCGATGCGTGCGCTCCCCACGGCGCATTGCGAACTGCAGCAGCCAACACGGAGTAATAAATATTCCAGCAGCCGCTCTGTGCGCGCAATCACTGTTCAGCTCCAATGCCGTCATTTGGCGTGTAGTACACACTCCGAACATACTTCCAGGAGTCAAACAAAACCACAAAGAGACACACGGCCAGAAATAACTATCAGTCACTTTCCGCCAACACTTTGTTACCGGGTTTTATTGCTTCACAAGAGGAATTTGGGGTTTTAGTGTGTTCCAGGCCAGCGGTAGTGCGTGAGTTCTGATCCGAGGCTGCGGAGTTCGAATCCCGCTTGGACCAATTAAACGTAACTGGTTTGGTTTTCTCCTAATACAAGGCGAAATTCAGAAAATCCCTGATCAATCCTGGGATTCATCTCACGCAATACCATCCTGCTATCACCCATTCTACTGACGACAGATAACTTTGCAGTTGCAAAGTACAGCAGAACCTCTATTATCCGTGTTAATGAAGGGGATGGACAACGGTTAATCGAAAAAATCGGATAATCCGTACAATGAAAGATTTCGTTATTTCCTCCATGGTCTTGTATTTAACTCGCTAGGTAGTGGAGCAGAAGTTCACTAATTTAAGTCTGGTTGTCAACGACGAGTTTTTAAGGGGAAAGGAAGCCCTTTGTAATGACTGTCTCAGGAAAGATAGGAATAAAGGAGGTCTCATGTTGTAGATTTACATACTTTCTTACACTTTATTCTTGTTTTTTATTAAATCGCGCAGGTGTAACTCCAATCTCGTAATCTGATGCGAGATTGTGAGCCACAGTTTCTCTTTCTCAAACCATTCAATTATTTCCATTTTTTTCTCGATACTTAGCATAATACGTTTTCTCTTAACACCCGTAGAAAACATTTTATATATAAGTTATCCTATTTTAGTACGGCAATTCGAACAGTACAATGCTCTGTGACGATAAAGGCTTGTAATAACACACTCTAGCAAAAACATATGTAGAACCTACTAATATGATGTACAAAACAGTACTTCGTATAGGTTATTTATTTCTGAAAAAGAAAAAAAGGCGAGAAATAGACAGTCGGATAATCCGCCACACGGTTAATAGGGTGACAGATAATCGGGGTTCTACTGTACTGCAGTTTCGTTCCCCAAACTGGGTGACATCCCTGATACAGCGCAGAATTTTATACAGAGAGAAGTGATATAACTCTGCAGATTTCAACAGTTTATTCCTTGAACAGCTGTGAGCAATATGGAATGAAGATAAATTCAAATAAAACGAAGACCATGGTCATAGGAAGAAAAATAAAGCAGGTACGCTTACGAATTCTAAATGAGGCAGTAGAGCAAGTGGACAGCTTCAAATACTTGGGGTGTACTATAAGCAGTAACATGAGCTGCTGCCAGGAAGTCAAAAGGAGGATAGCAATGGCAAAGGAAGCTTTTAATAGAAAAAGGAGCATCTTCTGCGGACCTCTGGAAAAAGAACTAAGAAAAAGACTAGTGAAGTGCTTTGTATGGAGTGTGGCATTGTATGGGGGCAGAAACATGGACATTACGACGAAGTGAAAAGAAGCGAATAGAAGAATTTGAAGTGGTTGTGGAGAAGATACGTATATGGATCATATGAGGAGACAAAGAGTACGGCAGAAAGTACGGTAATAAAGATTGGAGAAAACTGGGCTTGCAGTGAAAGACCCGCTCTTGAATGAATGAATGAATGAATGAATGAATGAATGAATGAATGAATGAATGAATGAATGAATGAATGAATGAATGAAGTGCAACAAAAAATCATAATACCATATATTGTTCTCAAATGAATACTTTCTCAGAAAAAAAAATCCTTTACTCTTCTGTCCACTTTAATTTCGACATTTTGATAGTCAGGCAAAAGACGCCAATCTACGAGTTGTTTTTTATGTACCGACAAGCAACGGATCACTAGCGAATGGGAGCTGATCGCTCGGTTTCTATTGGTTGCGCCTCCTCAGCAACAACTCCTTCGTTTTTTGTTCGTTCGCTGTGTACCTGCCTTTATTCACAGACATAAGTCGTAAATGTTTTCGTAATGCTTGCAATCTCACATCTTACATATTGCCTCCAAGTTCGTTTATAGTTTGGGGTTCATTCCTGTACACTCTATGGTATCTTTTTATTATTATTATTATTATTATTATTATTATTATTATTATTATTATTATTATTACTGGTAACCTATTACAGCTGCTTCCTTCACATACAATTTTAAATTACACAAGAAAGTGCTTAATATCATCTGTTGCTAACGTTTCTTGACAAACCAAGGAACAACTGGATAATACCCACGGCAGACCAATATCGATAGTCGACGCTACTCGCTGGCCACTACTCACCGGGCCGTACCGAGCCGTATCAAACAAAATATAATCGAAATGGTGGTAGTCAAATTCGCGACTATATTCTTAAATAATTCACTCCATTATTCAAGTTCAAGCTTTTACGTAGTACAACGGCGGTTTTTTTGAATGCATTAAAAGAAAATTAAGATGTAATAAGATCATAAACTAGATTATCACAAGGAAATTAACAGGAAAAAAGGTGTGTTTCACGGAATACCATTAAAATGACGGAAAGTAAATTTCCGGTTAATGTTCGCCAAAGCGTAAAGTACGTAATTATGACGGCGTTGCTGTTTTATTTCTGGCCTATAGAAAAATACCTAGCCTTTTACGAAAACAAATTTTAGGGACCATGAAATTATTAACTGCTTTCGTTATAGGCCTATTATTTTTTTATCAATATTACGAATCAAAAACTGTCATATTATATAATTTTAACTACTACATGGACGAATGAAATCAAGCTAAGCTAACCTAACCTAACCAAACTAACCTAACCTAACCAAAGCTAAGCTAAGTTAATCTAACCAAAGCTAACCTAACCTAACCTAACCAAAGCTAACCTAACCTAACCAAACCAAAGCTAAGTTAAGCTAACCTAACCAAAGCTAACCTAACCTACTCGCAATATTTACGCAAATACACTTTGTCGCTAACAGTGGTGCTATCTCTCAATAATGTTCAGAACGAAGGAGGTAGACAGAGAGAGAAAAAAAAGAAATATAGCACAAAACTGTTTTCTCTCGAGACTCTCATCTAAGACACGTAATAAGTCACGTAATCTACTTGCAATATATTTGCGCAAATACACTTTGTAGCTAACACTGGTGCTATCTCTCAGTAATGTTCAGAACGAAGGAGGCGGAGAGAGAGAGAGAGAGAGAGAGAGAGAGAGAGAGAGAGAGAGAAATTTCTCCCGCCAACTACGCCACACACCAACGTCATGTTCTTATGTTGGTGACATTGTGTATTTACTTAAATTTGGTGGTAAACGTAACGGCACGGTTCAAAGTGACCGTGGTAATTCTCCAGTATAGCGCAAACCAATAAAACACACAACTTCCTCTTTTCAATGAGGTAGTTCCAGAATGTGTATACATCAATTTGGGACACTCTGTGTGTATCAATACTAACTTACTAAGGGCCATATTCATAGACATTCTTAGCGCGGGCTTCCGGTGGATGATCAGCGTATCGTATTCATAAACCAGTGTTAGCGATATGATATGATATTATATGAATCCTGTACAAGTAATCAGTCGATAGCCGGGGCTAGTTTAGCACGCTCGTAGCACGGGCTAGCGAAATGTCTATGCATAGCACCCTAAGCTTCTAACACGAGCAGATACTGCAAGAACCTATCAGATATTGGAAACTTACACCTACAGGGACATCATTTTATTTTTACTTCAATTTTTATTGTACCTGAGTTTTTAAATGTACTTCACTCCCACCCCTTCTACTAATGAAGTTTAACCGTCCTCTACACAGAACCAAGACTGCATATACAGTCATAGTAGCCTTACGGTCATAGTAAACAGTACGTTCCAAAAATATGTTCGCGTTTTCCAGTGACGAATGAGCTTTCAATATTGAATCATATTTTCGCACAGGTACTGTCGTCCATTTGCCTACGTCGTATCCCGGTTTCCCCCACCAGCTTTTATTCGCCAGCTAGTGGCTGGGCTGTCTTAGCTCCTTTCTCAGAACATTAATTTCTGTTAGGAATTGGACGTCTACGTAATATTATACAACTGTTTAAAATAACTTAAATAAAAGGGCCTTGTTAAGTAATTAAATGTCACGTGATTTCCTCCCTTTTACGACCCTATGACATAACCACTTGGACGGACAGTAGATAGTATGTCTCAGTAATTTTATCTGTGCGGGTCGGGCAGAAGTGAAGATTGAATTTACAGTACGTAAGGTACTCTTTTATAGAGTAGGTACAGAATTATTTCAACATGAGTTACTAGTACGAAGGACGAAACTAGTAATTGGGATTAGGTACAATAGTCTATAGTGCGATAATATCCACATTAGAACTAAGGCCTGTATCGAAATGAACGGCCACCATTTTCAAAAATGTGTTTAAATATCCATATTATGATTATTTTTCAATTTAACTTCATTCTCTATATTGTACGCTAATGTGCTGTAGACAGTATAATATACACTGCATAATGAATACGTCCACATGGACAGCTCAGTTCGTGAGTAAAAACACTCATTGTTAATACTGTACTGTATTTTGATTAAACAAAAACCTTATGAAAATGATCAAACTCAAAATAGCGATATTTCCTAGTTTACGTAAATGGATGAACTACTTTTCTTCCCTCCTATACCTAGTAAAGTGATTTGTTTGTATATTACGCCGGTATCATCGAACTCCAGTCGTGGAACGGGGTAGCAAACATAGTTGATCCAGAGGTATAGGCAAGTTAATATTAAAAATGTTAGTAAAAATAAAATTATGTCCCTGTATATGTCTATACTTATACAGTATGTCTATAGTTAAGAAAATAACTCTGAAACCCAGACTTCACAGGATACAGAACGGTATCAGGAATGCAAGCAATAGATAACATAGAACAGTTAAAATTGAGAGAGACGAATTTTCTGGAAGCGAGAGTAACCCAGGTCGACAAAACAAATGATGAAGGGACTATAAATTCTGTACATAACAGGCTCTAAGCCCACAGAAAGTAAGATGTGTCAAATGCTTTAGAATTAAAAAATATAAATTTAACATTACCTTCAGTGTTGTTTCATTTTACAACAGTCTTAAGGGTTAAAATACTCCAAGCTGAGCTGTCTTGGCTTGGTTTTAATAGTTATTTATGCACAATTGTTGCATTATTCTTATATATTCTTTCATGTCCAAGGCTTCTAACAGGTTTCCCATGTACATCCATAAATAAGGCAGTTTCATTTCTAAGTGCGAGAAAACGTTCCAGAATTTTTCGACTTCACCACCTTACCTCGGTATGGTAGAGTAAATCCCCATACTGTTAATACCATCAAGCAGTGCCCTGAAGTCCCTGTGATTGAGTCCTTTAGACCTTATGAAATTAATTGTTCGCATAACAACATCCATTACATTGCTAAGGTTCATGTTTTAGCACATAAATATTCCTGGTGCAAAATGCAGTGCACCGGTGCCCCCAAGCGACCTCGATAGGTTCCACCACTGATAGACTGCAGTGTACAAGTGTACTGCCCGCAGTGGAAGCCGTAAGCAGGCCTGTACGCCCTCTCGCGATCTTGACTCGACTTTGCGGAGCCTGGGTTACATCAACAGTGAACAATTTGTCGAATAGTCAAACATTTTATTTGTCACTCAAATCTGCCATAGAAAAAAGTGCTGTTTCTGTATGTCCACCTATATGACCCATTCCAAAAATTTAGAAGCTAGATTATCTCGGGAAAATGGTATGCTCCTGTTTCAGCTTCCTCGTCATAATACTCATAGGCCCAGCCTTTAGATGTTTCTATTTTCAAACCATTTCAGACAGCTATATCATGAAGCAGTTTTAGGTGGATTCGAGGTAATCGTGGAGAAAAGGTGACGCAGTTTACAGTCGAAACTGCCTGGTGAAGCACATGGCAAACGTGTAACAAAAAGAAAACGCATTCAGGAAGTTTAAATGTTAGGTAATTTATGCTTCATTTTTTCAATTTCATTTGAAGATACGTTACTCTCTTTCATAAATCTCAATAAACTTGTAATTTGCATTTATTACATTATTCATATTAAATACTTTTCAATATGTTCAATATTAAAAGCTTTCCTTCATCCCGTTCCCTGCAGTTAAAGAGGTGCGATTTAAGAAACCGCAGGTGCTATTTTGGAAACTAGTTGCACCACTGACAAGTGTTTCGAAAATGTCATTGTAATTAAAAAATATTAAGTCAAATTCAAGAATTCCTTTTTACATGAAAGGTAAATGTTCTGGGAATGTATCTCTGTAAAGGAATGCAGAAAATAAAAACTGTTTTGTTCAATAAAAATTACAAATGCTAAAGTGGTGCGATATAGGCAACCTTGCCCATTTTATTCACCGTTGTCCGGTGCTCCTAGTTATAACAAACCCAGAAAAGCAAAAAGGGTTAAATTAAGTGCAAAATAAATATTTTTTCCCTAGACGTGTGAACCAGGCGCTGCCCGACGTGGACTTGTACAAATTCACGCTACAGGAGATCCGTCATTTTTGTGTCTGGCCTGAGGCTGTACTTTTTATGGAGAATTACCTGAAATGGAAACTTGTTTTACAGTAACGGCTATTGTAGATAGCTTCATAGTAGCCTATATGACGCTTATGCCAAAATGGGTGAAGGGGTGCAACCGTAAGAAATTTCGACGCTATTCAGCGATGGACCAGAAATTTCAATACGAAAATTCTCCCCATTTTCAACGCACATTGTAACCGCTGAGAATAAGATTGATTAACATGTTGTTTATCGTAATTATTGTTAAATGGTGTTGTTTAGTCAACTGTCCGAAGACAGGTTTGAACCTCATAAGTCACACCAATAAATAGGGCTAGGATTTTGATGAAATTGCATCTTTTTTCTAGTAAGCCAGAAACATAGCCGCTTTAGTATTTATATGTTATGTGATAAACTGAGTGTTTTAAGACATATTTGTTTGGGCATTTGCTTGCATTTTCTGTCTCTTACAACTCATAAGAGCATTTTTTGTTATATTCGGCCATTTTTGGGGGATTTTCATTTAATTTTGGCCATAAATCCCCCATTATTAATCTCAAATATTATTTATTTCCTTTGATATTTTCTCTACATATTTTTTGAATTAATACCCATTATTTTGTATATTATCTTAATCCTTTTTCTACACAAATATTGTCATTTTAACGTAGTACACCCCCACGTAATGGATCAGTCCAACCACCCCTTCAATATAGACTCCTCTATACCTGCTAGTTCCGGATAAGAGTGGCCTTGTGGTGGACTACATGGAAACTACATCAGGTCAAATAATTAATTAAAGTGTACTACTTAGAAAAATTATGTAAAATTAAATAAACTTGATGTTGGTACTAGAATTTAATTGAATTACTTAGTGTAAATATTAATATTCCTACTAAGCCAATTATGTAAGATCAATTTTTAGGGCATTTTTGAAAGATTTTTAGGTCATAAGTGCATTTTTAGGACATTTTTTTCATTATTTATAGGTCATCAATATCCTAGCCCTACCAATAAGGCATCACTCATGAGGCAGCTAAGCCAGGAGATCATGGGGTAGGGTGGCCAGTTCCGTTCCTCCTCCGTTGCATACATCGCCGACTAGCTACATATTACACTAATCAGACTTCAGATTATACAAACAATTGTTCTTCTTCTTTGACGTCCACACCTGTGGAATAACGGTCAGCACGTCTGGCCGCGAAACCAGGTGGCCCGGGTTCGAATCCCGGTCGGGGCAAGTTACCTGATTGAGGTTTTTTCCGGGGTTTTCCCTCAACCCAATACGAGCAAATGCTGGGTAACTTTAGGTGCTGGGCCTCGGACTC
Source organism: Periplaneta americana (assembly GCF_040183065.1). Classification (NCBI taxonomy): domain Eukaryota; kingdom Metazoa; phylum Arthropoda; class Insecta; order Blattodea; family Blattidae; genus Periplaneta; species Periplaneta americana. The sequence continues at coordinate 4,251,508 of NC_091117.1, forward strand.
ATTTCACCGGCATTATCACCTTCATTTCATTCAGCCGCTAAATAACCTAGATGTTGATACAGCGTCGTAAAATAATCCAATGAAATAAAAAAAATTCTTCTTTGACACATATCGTCAAGTGAGATATAACACAGATTTACCACGTTTTGGCGCTTTACATGACGAAGGGTCATTTTGAATGACTTTTTCATGCTCTCTGCAAAAATTAAATCCGTTTTCGTCAAATATCTACAGTTTTTATGTACCAGTAATTCCTTAAGTGCGCTATATTTAAATTTCGGGCGTGTATTGTATTGTATTGTTTTGTATTTATTAACATTCCATGGTGTTCATACATTGCTTACAACTAGAATATGAAACAAGTCAAAAAACTTAATACTATTATAAAGTCTTAATTTATAGTCACAGTCTAGATGAAATATATACAGACGAGATTTACAATATAGTCTACTAGTACAACACAAAGTTTTAGTATCAATTTCATGAAGCGTTATTGAATGTCATGAATTCACCTACAGAATAGAAGGCGTGAGAAATTAGGTACTTCTTTAATTTGGCCCTAAATAATCTTATGTTTTGAGTTTCATTTTTTTATATCGATAGGGAGGCTATTAAAAATTTTTACTGCCATATAACGCACTCCTTTTTGATAGCACGATAGACTTGCCGATGGAGTATGAAAGTCATTTTTTGACGTGTATTTATGCTATGAAGTGTTGAATTAGTTACAAAGTTTTCACGATTACATACGAGGAAGACTATTAATGAAAAGATATACTGACAAGCCGTGGGCATTATTTGTAGTTTTTTGAAAATAGTCCTACACGATTCCCTAGATTTGGCACCTACTATTATTCTAATTACTCTTTTTTGTAATAGAAATATATTGTTACTATCTGTGGAATTTCCCCAGAATATTATTCCAAAACTCATTACCGAGTGGAAGTATGCAAAGTATATTGTTTTTAAGGTATTGATACTTACTATTTTTTGCATAGATCTAATAGCAAAACATGCTGAATTTAGTTTGGGGGTAATTTCTTTAATATGATTTTTCCAATTTAACACATTATTGATTTTTAAGCCAAGAAATTTGGTGTTGTTGTTTCTAATAGGGATCTATTGTCAATTATTGCGCTAGAAATTTGATAGGTTGAAGGGTGATCTTATACCGCAATCGATATAATCTATAAAGTGGTTGAACACGATCGACTTGAAACAATCGATACTTCTCGAGTTGTCTAGAAGTACACAGAAGCATTACAAACATATGATAGTAATTTGAATAAGATGAATACTTTGAAAATTTAATGACCCTTGAAGAACGACTGGTTTGGACAGGATTTAAGAATGTGGTTGACAATTTCTTAGGGAATAGGAAACACCCAGATTTCAAAAACATTGTGGAAAATATGTTGGTCGCTATCAAAAATTTAGAATGCAATATGAGCATTAAAATCCATTTCCTTCATAGCCGTCTTGTCTTCTTCCCTGGTTGCCTTGGAGATTACAGCGAAGAACAGAAGAAAGGGTTCATCAAGACATGAAATAAATAGAAAAGCGCTATCAAGACAGGTGGGATGAAGTGATGATGGCTAGGGACCGGATTTTTATGTAATATTAAGTTGTGAAATATGTACATATTTATGTAAGAAAAATAAGCTGAATATGTACCAAAATATGTTAAATCATGAAAATATTTAATATCAATATCTGGCAGGTATAGGATAGGTAAGACTCTCCAGTTGTGATTTCATAGAGCACCCGACTTTTTTACCGCACACTTGACACATTACTATTTTTCCATCTGTAGTGAAAGCTTCGTCCATCGCAATCCATGATTTTATTTTTGTCGTTAGGGTTGAAGATACAGGGGCCATTTTAGTTAGTTAAAAGCAGTAGATAAACTCACTTGCACTTTATAGGTATTGTAAGTACTAAAACTAGAGAACTGAGTGAAATGAATGACACAACAGTACTGCAAGCACTGTTTCGCTTTACTGGATTAGGAGAAAATAAGAGGAGATGTGGGACACATGCATTTTAACTGCTCCCTGTAAAAAACAAAGTACCTTTTAAACCTCAAACTATAGGTTTTTACAAACTGTTGTTTGAAAAGTGACATTCCTGTCTCATTCAGAAGGGTAAGATTATTCCAGCCGAGAACCATACTTTCTAATTGCTCGGAAAATCCTATTTCCGTATAGGTCTACTAAATTTAAAGTAAAGAGGTCAAGCAATAACCTGTGAAAATCTATTTATTTTAATCTTTCAACATATTTCCAGTTTGTTCCTTTACTCCAGCTTCTTTTCAAAATTCGGCTACTTTATTGCGGCTCATGTCAGACTTGACACGGGTTTTCCCTGGAAGGATTAGGTAAGGTTGCAAATTGCATGAGAACAGCTTGTTAAGACGTGTGCAGAACAATTATATCCCTTCTTGGGTAAGTAAAAAAAGTTTTTTTTTTTTAATCCGTGTAAGTTATTTCAAATATTGTAAACTTCCCCAGCAGAAGTTTTTTTCTTTCCTTTTAGTGAAGTAGAAATGAATAAAATCCCTAAATATGTAGATTTACGTAATACCAAGCCATAATATGTAATGTGTGGTAAATATGTAAAAATATGTAATATCAAATTTTAATATATTAATGGTAATTACAAGATTCGCAAAGATTTGTTATTTATATACGGTTAGGTTGAAAGGAATATAATATGTAATTACATAAAAATCCGGTCCCTAGTGATGGCTGATTACTGTTGATCTGTGAAAAGAGCCAATGTAGATCTGGAACATAGAAGACAATCTCGAAGACAGAACGTCCAGATGAAGAGGAAGCGGTATTGAAAAATGAAGTGTCTACATGAGATATGGAATGAGTTGAACCTAAATTGTGAATATGAACAAGATGGTGCTGTTTGATTTTGTTTACTGTTTGTTTATCTGGAAGAGTAATACCACATAGCCGTTTGTCGCTGGGAAGTAATTGCTTGCTCTTTGGTGCAAGGGGCACTATATCAAGATTTTGTATTAATTTCTTTCATCGTTTCCATATCGATCTTTTGGAACTTCAAGATATAGCCATTAATGTTTTAAGACATTCCTTGTTAATTGTAAATAACCATCTGTACAGTTCTATATATGAAAAATAAATTATTCATGTCGAGGATAGCTGCCCCCCAAAAATAAAATAAAATAAAATAAAAATAGAATTAAAATTTTTAATAGAATATTGTTGATCTACAATTAATTTAGGTGCTGTTACCGCTCGGTACCCTTTTTTAAGGGCAGCTATCCTTTTTGGATTCTTCTCTCTAGGCCTAATTTTCAAAGATTACTTGATTTAGCCTATGAACTTAAATGTGTTAATATTGTATGAATGAAGCTAAAAATAAGGCAATTCTTCAAATCATTATAAAAATAATTGCCATATGTGAGAGGTAAAATCTGACTTCAGATCCTTCAACAGAAGTCAACAGTTAATCAAAATCAACCTTCGATATTAAAAGCCTTGAACCAAAATTTAATTTCACAACCCTGTGTTATAGATGTACATATCAGCCAGAATCTGTCAGAGGTATTGTTAAATGTACTAATTAGTACTTTTATGCATAATTCCATAAAGTATATTTGCATATAAATTCTGATTACAGTAACAATAATAAAATCAATTTGTGTTATGATACAAATAAGATAAATTGATATTTATTAACCAGCTTCTACACGTAGCATGAATTTCCATCACACCTTCTTTTATGTAATATCGATACCATTTCTCACAGATCTCCAGATGTTTGTACTCGAGGGCATTCTGAACGAACAATGATCTCCGTGGAAGTTTCTAGTTAATTCTACGGTTAAACCAGCGTTGAGGGACTTCCGCCGATTTTGGAATAGACACCGACCCACTTAGGTTAATTTCAATTAAGAAACACGCCAAACGAATTATCTTTCCACCAAAAACGGATGCTCCCTGGACCAAATAATCGTATTTTATAATTATTTGAATACAACAGAAGCCAAGTCTTGCTAAAATCGACGGAAATCCCTCAACGCTCGTTTCACCATTAGAAAATGCGGCTAGACTAGCGTTGAGGTAGTTCCCTTCGCACTCCGCTTATATACCTTGCATATACGAATCAGAGACAGGTTATGTTTAGTTAGTTCAGGTTCTTGTTATGCCTTGCATATACGATTAACTGCATCTCCAAAAAAAAACCCTTTATAAATTCAACGATTTTGACTTCCGAAATCACCAGAACTGCCTCAGCGTTAGTCCCACCTAACATTCACACAATCACTGTGATTGTGTTTCCTAAAAAAATTGTAACTGTGATCCTTTGATGAGGATCGTCTAAAAACCGGACGGCAAACAAGTTATATCATAAACAACACCGGCTCCTCCCCTAATGCTACACCGATTTCACATCCTTGCCCCACCCAATCCACAGGAAGTCATCATGAACGCAATAAGCGACGTTCTAAACCAGACAACTCTATACTGGACCCGCAAAAAAAAAAAATTACAAGTTGACAAATTGAAAATTCTTGAGCAACGCGTTACTAAAACATCGCCATCCTAAAGGACTCTAGTTCTAATGGCGTAAGTGCGCAATCCAAAGAAACTATTAATAAACGGGGGAATGCACCTCCCATTCCAATCGCCTTCATGTTCCTCCGAAACGAGTTTGTGCATCCAACTCCAATCGTGTGGGAGGTAACTATTTTACATGTCTTGTGAATAAAAATGTTGTTTAGGCTGCCGATGTACTAACATATTGCTGTTAGCACTTCGATTGTTAAACGTAAATTACTCATCGCTTTCCACATGCAATTCACAAATCGAGGTCAATCAACAATAACTAAATATACAAGCGATCCTTAACAATATAATTTAGGCCTAGCTGCATTATTGCCATCTGAACGAACTGCTACAAATTGTAAAATATAGTTATGTGGACTGTGAATATGTAAGTACGGTACGATATAAGTCGTAATAGTATACTTCAAAATATCTATTTCTACCCTGAAGAATCACGAATTTTTTTTTATTGCTAATATGTGCTAGTACAAAACCCGTCAGGTTACACAACTTATAGCTCGCACTGTCCCCATATTCAGGTCAACTCCAAGTTACAAACGAGAGAATGAAAATCAATGGTTTGACAGATACAACGATTATTTTTTAGCGCTGCAAGTTTGATTACAGCAAATGAAAGACTGTGGAACAAAAATCGATGGCTGGCCTTGACTTGACTAGGGGAAGAAGCATGGCTACCAATGTAAATGCAATTTAAACATGTAAATTAACGTTAAGCGTACCTCGACATAACTGTAAACTCCTCTTGAAACCAGAAGAACACAAATGCACGCCCAAAATCTGGATAGTTCAATCATTTCGGATAAGTTTTTACCCGTGAAAACACGCCACACCCGCCACTACACTGTATCACCAACTTCTCCTCATCAGAACTGCGGCTAGCTGTGATGGCGGACGCACAACAAATGGAATCCTGCTGCCAGCTTCCGCGCAACGCTCTTGCGCATATGCTCGCAGCCATCTTGGCGGTACCCTTAAAACGATATGGGAGAATTATTGCGAGCAGTTAAAAATTAACAAGAAAAAATTAATAATAAAAATATTAAAGCAGGGCATGATATCAAGTGAGGCGTACTGTTCGTAAAATATTTTAATGTATTTTTTGACTATAAATTTTGAGCATCTGGCCATGGAAATGTGCCAATAAGGAAGACCAAATCGTTAAAACAGTGTTCCCATTTGACTCGGTCTGTATCGAGCAACGTGCAGTAGCATTTTCACATTATAATTTTTGTCACAAATGTATGCTTCCAATAACTATCATTTAGGATACAAACTAAATATAGCGTTAATAATAATATAATAAACAGATGATGAAAGAAAAAAAAAGAACTGCAAAACAGACAAATCTGTCCATAAGTCATCGATCGCATTTTAAAACGTCATGTCTCTTGATGACGCACATACCAGCAAACAATGCCCATTTTCATTCAATTGTTTTATTTATTTCAGCAATGTGACTATGGATAATACAACAGGATAGGGAGTATGGTGAATATTCCTGCATAGAAGCCTATTACGCGACCAAAATTGGTAGATAGGCTATACACGTTCGGTTCTCGCTTAAAGAAGTGGAATTTCCATTGTTTTTGTCGTGTTGTTTCTGAAACGATGGCCTTGTTTCATGTTGATAGGCATAGCTGCAAAATTAGTTTTTATATGTGCGGTCTTAAATTATTATTATTATTATTATTATTATTATTATTATTATTATTATTATTATGCTTGTAGTTTAGTCATCCATTTTATCCCGTCCATTCATTGTCATTATTGTCGTTGTATTATAATCTTGTATATCTTTGTAATTCTATTTTATATGATTCCATTCTTCATTTATGATTCCATTATTTCATTTGTAATTATCACTTTAATTAATTGTCATTAATTTAATTATTTCTTCGTACTTTTATTGTAAATTATTGCTAATTTTTTTGTTATATTGCTTGTGCTGAACTGTAATTGGCCTCTGGCTGTTGTACAGCACATTAAATATAAGTAAATAAATAAATAAAATAAATAAATAAATTATTATTATTATTATTATTATTATTATTATTATTATTATTATTAAATTTTATCCGTACTTGAAATGCGGGTGCAATCTGATTCAATATAATATTTTCATTTCAGCATAGTTTTCGACGTAGTTCCATATAATATTTTGCATCATAATTTGGGAAACATCCGTATTTCTGTAAGATGCGTACACTGATTTAAAAACGCAAGGCGATGGATCGATGAAAATAGTGAAAAAAAAAAATGAAAATTTTGTTGATTATTAAAAAAATATAATTTAACGATTCACTTTTCAAAATCTGTAGATTGTTCACTCCTATGTTACTTAAGCCCCAATATACAAGGACCTGGGCAGTTTTAAGTTGAGTACATAATTTTAAAACTCGTGTATCTCGTTAAATATTAGTCCTATCAAAATTTTGCACAGAAAAAACTTATCGGAAATCATTTTTAAATAAACTTTTGTTATGTAACATTTTTCATAAAAATCAATACTAAGCGAGATATTTCGATTTATTTATTTCAGGCACTACATAATCCCCCTTTTTAAATAAAGTATTTTAAATGCCATATAGCTTAAAATCTAAGTTAGAACAAACTTAATGTATATTTCAATTCAGCCATTATCGCGTGGAAAGGTAACAAAGATCCAGATAGACAGACAGACATACAAACAAAAATTTAAAAAAAAAGCGATTTTTGGTCTCAGAATGGTTAATTATACATATTGACACTAATAATTTTTTTAAAAGCGAAAATTACAAGAAAAATTTCGGTTATAGATTTATTATTAGTATAAATAAAAACATATCTCTAAAGATAGAAAAAACAACAGTGAAAAATATACAACAATAAAATAAAGACGTATTTACGTAATAATCGGGATTCTAAAAAACTGACGTCACTCGTTTTCGGTTTGAAGTCCCTGTCTAAATTCTTAAAAATAAGGGTTTCTTAACCTTGCCACAAGTACGTGTCCTTTCTCTTGACTTCATTTTATTAACGTCAATAGCAATCCTGCGCTGAATTCGTTTCTTATACCTTCATTTACCCCTTCTGTTCGCGTTTATTAAAATCAAATTCCAATTTCATTTTGCTCTCTTTAACCACTGTGCAGTAATCCGAACAATGTCAATGGAATTTGTACGCTCAGGGATAATATAGATAAATTTCCTTTTATAGCTTATATTAAGTCCATACATCTCATTAATTAATTCGGTGCACGTTCTGTCAGCCAATGAATCGGCTTTCCAACCGCAGATTCACGTTCAAACCCCGGAGACTCAATGTCGCAAATTCTGATAAAGTCAGCTTGAAATTATGTTCTGTAAAATGAAGATTGCTTAATATAATATTCTGAAATGTGCTATAATATTTTACGTCTAGACTACATTTATGGTTACTAATTCATAGCCTGCTGTTCTCTTGTTTTACAAATTGTCAAAGCCTGCTAATTTCTAAACAAGGCCCACTGATTCAATTATTTATTCATTATTTTCATACAATATTATTATATAATACTAGTGGCTTGTGCAGCAAATGCTGCAAAAACAAAGTTCATTAGACGCTCAATTAAAAATTTTTCAGATTTATTTTCAGTGAAGAATACCAGACATTTTGAAAGTTATTTGTTTCCTTAATAATGAAATATACTCCCTCTGAATAGTTTTTATGCCAAATACTTTTTCTTGAACCTATCCACCTTCTATTTTTGAGTTTCAACGCGAAAACGCAAGTAACAATGTCAGGACGATCAGTGGGATTTTTATGTGGGAGTAAAGCAATAGCTATTTCAGGTCATTGTGGATTGTAGGCGAAAGTTAAAAAAATGTCAGGTTTCCTATGCTTTCGAACAATAGACATAGCATCTTGGTATAGCTGCTGCATGTAGAGCTTGAAATGTAGAGGGTAAAATCATTTTATCCTGCTAAGAGATCTTGCTGAAATGATCGGGAGACTACAAAATTTTGTAGGCCTCTTATTTTATCAATAAATAATACATTTTGGTCTTTCCTTAGGAACTGTAATTTTGGCGCTCTCTCGAGCCAATACTGAAGAGAATGACGCATATCAATATCTACACCACACCGCCATTAAGTATATGAAAAAGACCCAACCCCACTTGATTAATAACTATAAAAATATTTGAGTTTTAGTAACAATATTATTATCTTACGTAAGTTTTGTAGTTATATACACTATATAGCCGCCACTTAGTAAATTATAGAAATGAAGATCTAATTTAAGATATTCTCTACATCTACTTACATAACCCCACTTTCATATCATGAACATAGCATTAATATGTATAATTAATGAAAAATAGTCACATCATGACATTAACTATAATAATAGTTTATTTCTAATGGTAACAATGCCATCAAAACACCTCAAATTTTGTAGATTTTAAATCCAATACACAGCTGTATTCAGAAAATTACACACAGCAGAATCAGACCTGTAAATTATTTTTAGTAAGAGTTGAAATTTTTAATAACCAATTGAATTTCAGCTCTAAATATGTCAGCAATCCTGCAGGGCATGGCCTTCGTGTAATAGCCTATTGTTTATTGTAGCGTGTGTTTTGTTTTATCCTGTATTGCAATTAGTTCTCAAAACTGACGAAAGATGGATTTTGGATAATAGGAAAATTATATAAGAAACTAACGCTTCACTGAAAACTACTATTTTTCTGAAAAACTTTGGGTTCCAAGCTTCAAAATGAGGGGTCGTTCATTAAAATCCGTTCAGCCGTTTCCCCGTAATTTCCACTACCAGTTCAAATTATATATATAGATATTTAACATACTAAGTATACTGCATTCCATTGGCAGGCATGGACTAGTATACTCTTAAAGAATTTTTTTAGTTGGTTACTTAACGACGCTGTATCAACTACTAGGTTATTTAGCGTCGATAAGAGTGGTGATAGCGGGATAGTATTTGGAGGGATGAGGCCGAGGATTCGCCATAGATTACCTGGCATTCACCTTACGGTTGGGGAAAAACCTCGGAAAAACCCAACCAGGTAATCAGCTCAAGCGGGGATCGAACCCGCGCCCGAGCGCAACTTCAAACCGGCAGGCAAGCGCCTTAACCAACTGAGCCAGGCCGGTGGCCTTTTAAAGAATAAAAGTGACAACGCATTTCAAGAAATCGCTTTAAATTGTGTGTATAGATATTTACTGTAATGTAAAAAAAAAAAAAATCCATCCAACAATTCTGGAAAAATTGCTGTACACGGACAGACAGGCAGACGCCATATCCGGCATCAAGTCTGCTTTAAACGTGTTTGCCCGTGAAAATCTCGAAATTGATTTTTTTCTAAGTTATCCTCCGTTTATACAATGTGGAAATCACAGTAGCGGACACAGGGATTTAACGTGAAAAATGAGCTTTTCTCAAATACTTTCTCCGTGTTCATTTTAGAAATAAAATCTTATAATTGTAATTTTAAACCAAAAAATGAATCAGGACACAAAAATTACAAATGTAGCCTACTTTTGTATTTACTGTGAGAGAAAAATAGCAATTTATTAATTTTTTATGCCAGTAATTCTGTTTCATTAATGTGGGCCATGACTTATAATAATTGTTATGAATTTTGTAACAAATGACGCCACGAAATGAAACAAAAAAAAATTTAGTAATGATTAATATTCTTTACTCTCCTAGTTTTATTGGATAGTATTGGGGCCTACTTTTCTTTCATAATGCTTCCATGAATTCTATGCCGTTCATTTTTATTAATTTTAATTAATTTTACTGACTTTAAGTATTATTGTGTTATTTCTGCCATGGTCGCATGCTAAATACAACAGAAATAAAAACAAGTGACTGTAGAAGAAACAAAAGCAAATTGTTAAATAAAACAAAAGAGGTTACATTTTTGAATTGTATTTAATTAATAAATTCCTATGAATCTATTAAGAAAAGAAAATAAATATCCACTACACAATTTTAAACGTCAAAATCAAGTAATAATCACCAGATTGCGAGTTGGCCACACCAAAATTACACATTCTTATCTTCTAGACAGCACTCCTCCTCCAACGTGCTCCAATTGCCACAGTATGATCTCTATACGCCATTTAATTTCTGAATGTCCACTATATCACCTTCATCGAGATCAATTCCATATACCAACAGACTTATCAACAGTTCTAAACAACCCATTAATCAGTTCAAACTTAATTAAATTTCTGAAAGCTATCAACATTTACAAATGTATCTAAATGATTATTGTAATACAGTAAACTAATGTAAACTGTAAGAATTGTTTATGTATTGTCGCGATATGACTTCCTAAGTTAAAGCGACATAAAATAAATAAATTAAAAAAAAAAAAGAATGAAAGAAAATAGTTGTTAATGCATTTCGATGTATTTTCAGTCCCTTAACGTTTTTTCTTATAAAAATGTTTCTGTGGAACATACAGGGACGGTAGTATTTACAAATTACTTATTTCCTATCTTAAGGGGAGAGGACGGTATTTTTAAAACTTTTTTTCCTATTTGGTGTAAAATATTAATTTTTTGTATGTAGAGAGCTCATAGCTGTGGCAACTCAACCAAATAAAAATATTTTGAAAAAACAAAAAAACATTATTTGGGGGCCTAAATTAAAAAAAATATATATACCCAATGCAGGATTGTACTAAAACCGATATATCTAAACCGTTTTTAAAGATAGATTCAAACAGTTTTTTGCAATGTACTTGCAAAGGCATGTTCTACAAACTCTCTGTAACAGAATTTTGATATTAGTCCCTAAGTTTCTAAAATAAACAATTAAAATTTAATAACAATTTTCTGATTTCCTTTCTTGCAAACAAACGGACGTATTTTTAAAATGAAATCAATTAACAAAATTCTGTCACAGAGAAAAGTTTCCTAATAGTCTAAAGAATGTGTGTTCTAAATTTCATGCATGCATCTTTAATAGTTCAGAAATTATATCCATTTTTGTCTGGCAATGTAGCAAAAAAATGAAGTTACTGGAAACCAATAAAAGCGGGCGTGTGATTTAAAAATCCATAGCGCAGGAAGTTTAAAAATGACGTCTCAACATCCGATAAGGGCACAAATACCCACAAAATGTTATGCAATGCATTTCACACATATCAAAGGTATTTTAAAGAATTTTTTTTTAAATTTAATTTACCGGAAACAACAATAAAAGTGGGTGAGTGATTTAAAATCCATAAAGCAGGAAGTTTAAAAATGGCGACTTAACATCCGATAAGGGCACAAATACCCACAAAATGTTATGCAATGCATATCAAAGGGTATTTTAAAGAATTTTTTTTTAAATTTAATTTACCGGAAACAACAATAAAAGTGGGTGAGTGATTTAAAATCCATAACGCAGGAAGTTTAAAAATGGCGACTTAACATCCAATAAGGGCACAAATACCCACAAAATGTTATGCAATGCATTCCACACATATCAAAGGTATTTTAAAGAATTTTTTTTAATTTAATTTACCGGAAAAAACAATAAAAGTGGGTGAGTGATTTAAAATCCATAACGCAGGAAGTTTAAAAATGGCGACTTAACATCCGATAAGGGCACAAATACCCACAAAATGTTACGCAATGCATTTCACACATATCAAAGGGTATTTTTAAGAAAAAAAAATCTTTTTGAAAATTTAATTTACCGGAAACAACAATAAAAGTGGGCGAGTGATTTAAAATCCATAACGCAGGAAGTTTAAAAATGACGTCTCAACATCCGATAAGGGCACAAATACCCACAAAATGTTATGCAATGCATTCCACACATATCAAAGGGTATTTTAAAGAAAAAAATTTTTTTTTGAAAATTTAATTTACCGGAAACAACAATAAAAGTGGGCGAGTGATTTAAAATCCATAGCGCAGGAAGTTTAAAAATGGCGACTCAACATCCGATAAGGGCACAAATACCCACAAAATGTTATGCAATGCATTCCACACATATCAAAGGGTATTTTAAAGAAAAAAAATTTCTTTTTGAAAATTTAATTTACCGGAAACAACAATAAAAGTGGGCGAGTGATTTAAAATCCATAGCGCAGGAAGTTTAAAAATGGCGACTCAACATCCGATAAGGGCACAAATACCCACAAAATGTTATGCAATGCATTCCACACATATCAAAGGGTATTTTAAAGAATTTTTTTTTTTTTTGAAAATTTAATTTACCGGAAACAACAATAAAAGTGGGCGAGTGATTTAAAAATCCATAACGCAGGAGTTTAAAAATGGCAACTCAACATCCGATAAGGGCACAAATACCCACAAAATGTTATGCTATGCATTCCACACATATCACAAAGTACTTTAAAGAATTTCTTTTTTGAAAATTTACTCATTTTTCACCAAAAAAATTCCATCCTCTCCCCTTAAATCCCTACCTATAGTATATTTATTTGCACAGTGTACTTCGTATTATTGTAATATAAAACAGAACAAAACAGAGAACTCTAGCGACTGGCAGCGAAAACCCTCATTCTCCATTTGCTTCGCGTGGCTGTTCTGGCCTTGCACAACTAGTATGCAATGCCTGGAGACGGATTGAGAGTAAATAGAAACTGGGGGATTCGATCTGGTGCTACGTCACGGAACTTGGCGTCCCAGGTCCTAGACAGTCAGTGGGATTCCAGAGGCGGACGGAATCCGACGGCATGAATAAGTTGGCGTCTTAATACAACTCGCTGGCTGGCGTTGTCAATTGCAACAGTCCGCCGCAGAAGTCGATACCCGGACTGCCGCACATGGCGCAACCGTTACGTGAAGCGGGGCATTGATCTTCCAGGAATCAAACCAACGATCGATGACGTGAGGCGACTGGGAAACGGGCAACACTTATCAGGAGTTATTAATAAGCCGCTGGAGGTGTGAACAGGCTCGTGTGCTTTTCCACATGATCGCAGTGGTTTTTCACGTGAAAAATCCAGTTCGAATAAAAATAGACGCAGATATGCTTTTCGGGATCTCTGGCAATGGATTTCCAGATCATTTTGAAAGAGAACGGTGCAAATTATATGAAGAGAATCCAGAAAAAAATATCAAATTTTTAGAAACATGTTTCACTCTTGGAAATAATGAGACGGATATTCAAAACACATTAATTAAGATGTATCAAGATGTATCACGAGGAAAGGTAAAAAATTTAGGATACGATATCTTTTTTTATTTTAGTAGGTTATTTTACGACGCTTTATCAACAGCTTTGGTTATTTAGCGTCTGAATGAGATGAAGGTGATAATGCCGGTGAAATGAGTCCGGGGTCCAACACCGTAAGTTACCCAGCATTTGCTCATGTTGGGTTGAGGGAAAACCCCGGAAAAAACCTCAATCAGGTAACTTGTCCCGACCGGGAATCGAACCCGGGCCACCTGGTTTCGCGGCTAGACGTGCTAACCGTTACTCCACAGGCGTGGACGATACGATATCTTAGGCCATTTTGAGTGAAAAAGTTCATATGAACATAGGTCCGTTTTCGAACGATGGCGGAGCTAGATGCATTTTTTTTTTTTTTTTTTTTTGGCAAAACGTCTCGCCCCAATGTGAATCAGACGTTACCATAAAGCGTATTCCGAATCTCACCGGTGAGCAATCCGATGGCATCACGGTGTTCCGAATTCCACCGATGACGTCATTGATGCTCCACCGGTGTCGCACCGGTGCCATCAACTTGCAGAGGTGGTGGCAGTCTCCATCAGCCGCCATCAGTGAATCTGATTGGTTCTTGTATAGGGCGGGAATTAGCAGACGAATGACATCGTGCACTGTTGTGTCATGGCGGTGTGTTCTGCTGTATTGTTTGTAATGAGCACAACGTAAAAACAATATGTTAATGGCTTATGAGCGAACATGTCAACGGACCAGTTATTACTACCGGTTCAAGAAATAAATTGTTTATGCTATCTTTTCTTTGAACGAGATGGGAGTACGGAAATTTCGCAAAATTTTGCTAGCGTAGCACAGAAAACAACTTGTACAGTCGCCATGACAGCCATCGATCCTTCCAGCCGTTTTGTTTCATATTTCGCTGCAACGTGACGTCATTGATGCCACGGAATACGCTGATGTGCTGCTGACGTGAGACAAGGTCACCGATGAATGACGTAACATTGGAATCTGCATTATGAGCGATGTAGATAAAAGAGAAGACTAGACCATGATAATCACGTGATTCTAATTCGTGCCGTAGCATGTCTTTCTCGTTAGCTACGATATGAATGGATATGACGTAAGCATTGGCATGGATACCGGAAATGAAAGACGTCAGTATAATTTCTGTGCCACCAAATCCTTTCATTTTTTTAAAAGTACGTCAAATGTAGACTTTACACATCAAAAACTACAGAAGAAATAAATATTATAGTAGGGATGTTTACAAAATTTTGTTTAAGTAAATATCTACCGACGGCTGATGTTATGGAATAACAATAGTAATATGCGTTACAAGAGCGGTATGTTGAAGTTTTCATGTTCGAGGAAAAGTTTGAAAAAGCGAAACGTAGTTGAGCTTTTTTAATTTCCAAGAATTGAAAGAAAACATACCGCTCGTGTATCGTACATTATTTTGTGCGAAGATCGTTTATTACATACCTGAAAGAGGAATTTCTAATTAGTTGCAATGAAATCTTCATCTTGGTTTCTGTTCAATGACGGCAAATTTGCAAAACAAAAATATCTGTCTTCAACAATGTTGCTTTAAAATGTTTTCTGTGTTTACTATACTCCAGCAGGCCGTGATATACGTCTGTCTTCCCCCCCCCCCAGTCTATAAATGCGAACTTAAAACAAACGGTAAGGTTATGTAATGATTTATTTTTTCATTTTAATATTTCAACAATATTATTTATATAACATATTGCAGTAATAACATCGGCAAGTTTAATTTTGCCGGTCTTGTTGATTTTTTCCACAGATTCCTTAATGTTACTTGCATCACGAATGCAGTAACTTTAGTGGAGTTGTAGAGTTTACAGACGTGGACAAATTATTAGCAAAATGTAAGATTTTTATTATATATTTTTACAAAATATGATTCTTCAATTTAGAATACAGTTGACATTTTTGTGCATTTCCAAATTATTAGAAAAACTGAAGATTTGTATTGTATATTTTTCAAAATTTAACTCCTCAATTTGGACTGCTTTTGATATTTTTGCATATTTACAAATTATTAGCAAAACTGAAGGTTTTTATTGTATATTTTTACAAAATTCGATTCTTCAATTTGTACTACAGTTGACATTTTGGATATTTCGAAATTATTAGCAAAACTGAAGATTTTTGTTTTATATTTTTACAAAATTTGACTCTTCAATGCAGTTGACAATTTTGCTAATTTACAAATTATTAGCAAAATTGAAGACTTTTATTATATATTTTTACAAACCTTGACTCTTCAATTTAAACTACAGTTGACATTTTTGCATATTTCTGTCTACTGTAATGATGGAAATATGCAAAATTGTTAAATGTAGTCTAAATTGAAAAGTCAAATTTTGTAAACAGAATTATCATAAAAATCATCCATTTTGTTAATAATTTGTCCACGTCTGTACTTAATTTTTGCGAATATTTAAAAACAATAATTAACAGTGCAATTCAGGTGAAATTGTAGTGGTAAGTTTCCAATTTATAATTATTACTATATTGAACGTCTCTAAAAATAATATGTTAAAAGCCTAAAGCAGTAAAATCAATATGTCACCTAAGCGGTAAGAAGAGGGAAATTGTTGTGTGTGTTAGGTTGGGAATACTGAATTTGGAATTTTAGACTTTCCGCGGATTGGTTTTGTGCGGAAACCAAGCAAATACGCACGATCTCGCACAAAATGTATTACATTTGCATTACATTATTAATTTTAGTACCATTTTGATTAGACCTACTGAACGAGCTATGGAAATTCAAACGATACTTGACACAAAATTCAGAAAAATCGGCAGTAATAATGATCGTTGGGAGGCGCAAGAAATAAGTTGACATCATTTATTTTAAACGTCACTGTCCTTAAAACTGACAATCCGTGACATCAATTAACAGAACAACAAGCGCCAGACGGCTCTCTGCGCCTCGTTACACCCACCACAAATTGCGAAGTCGACTGTCGCTGACAGGTCGAGATATATCGCCTCCGCTGCTGCTCAATCGATTCTTGACCATGGCGTCACTTTTTTATATATTTGTCTCCTGCGACTTGTAATTAGGAAGACTGTACAAACATCTGACTGCGGAAATACTGGATCGATTCAGTTCCAAGACACTGGCAACTGTTTTCGTGCTAATGTTTTTAAATAGGCCTACAGCTCATTTTGTTTTAATGTAACATAACCTCACTTCTGACAGGAAGTATCCTTATTGGACATGGAAAGTGAGCTTAAAAGTTATTAACTACATCCAGGAAAACTTGTACGAAATATGTTGGAGCTGATTCCATGTCTGTCCGACATTAAGCATGTCATATTTTCATATTAGAAGCAATATTATCGTATTTCCTATAGTCCAGTGACATTTATTACAATCCACAACATCAACAATGAGTATGAAGCTAGCACAAAATGGCGATTGGTTGCAAATCCTTAGAAACTAATTTCTATTCGACAATTTCCACAACATAACATGATAGACCCTAACATAATAGACAACATAATACGTAAGACAAAACAAAATCACAAAAAACAGAAGAATACAACACAAACACAAGAACACAAAAAATACATCACACTAACATACGAAAACAAAAACACATATAAAATTGCAACCTCATTCAAGAAATTAAACTACAACATCGCATACAGAACAAATAACACTCTACAAAAACATCTCAACACACAAACAACACAAACAAACAAATACAACCACACAGGCGTATACAAACTCAAATGTAACACCTGCAACAACTTCTACATAGGACAGACAGGCAGATCGTTTCAAACACGTTACAAAGAACACATCACAGCCATAACAAAATTACAAAACACCTCCACATATGCACAACACATCACAAATGCCAACCACACCTACAGAGACATCAACACTGACATGGAAATGCTGCACATCCAACCAAAAAGCCAGAAACTAAACACACTAGAACAATATGAAATATACAGACACACGAAAACACATCCCAACGATATTCTCAACACACAACTCAATTTCAAAACACATACACTCTTTGACTCTACACTACGAACGCACCCACACAGGAAACAAGAGGCGCCAAGACCAACAACGACCAATTCCGAAGATGATCGAAAATAGGTCGAAACATATAAACAAGGTACGTTAAAATTTAACACAAGAAAGTTCTTATCATACGTATTCCGAAGTGATACAGTGTTAAAAGTTGTGTAATCAAGATGTATAATTTCCACAAGTAATTAACAATCTTGAAGATAGTCGCACAAATTATTATGCGTCAAAATATCTAGTTCAAGATAACATATATTTTGAAATAAATATACTTCAAAATCATCAATATTACAGAAAGATCTTTGAGAAGATACAATAACTAGCTAACAAAGAGGGCACAATACCTACATTTCTTCACATCGTTGAAAATAATGAACTTAGCGATGATCTAAAAATGAAGATAAAAAAACCAAAGCTTTTTTTTAATAAACTAACAGTGAATCATACATTAATTACATAAAAGACATACAAACTAAATTTTATTACAAACTCCATACTGTCAGGGCAGAAAGAAGACACCAATGACCATATATTCTTCATAATATGTGGATTATGTTACAGAAATAAGAGTGTATGTGGTACTCTACACAGGAAGAAAATAGGAATGTGATGTGTTCTGCATATGTGGAAATGCTAACCACACCTACAGAGACATCAACACAGACATGGAAATTCTACACATCCAACCAAAAAGCCAGAAACTAAACACACTAGAACAATACGAAGTATATACACACACAAAAACACATCCAAATGAAATTCTCAACACACAACTCAATTTCAGAACACACACACTCTTTGACTCCACATTACACTACACAAACACACCCTCACAGAAAACACAAAAAGGCGCCAAAATCAACAACAACCAGTTCTGAAGATGGCCAATAACAGGCTGAAACATGTTAACGAGGTAAAGTAACATTTAACACAATAAAATCAAATAATACGTTTTCCAGCTTTTATTGTATAAAATATTGAACGGCTTCCTGGATAATAGCGAAATATTGTCACAAATCCAGCTTAACTCTGGAACATGAAATTTAAGAAATCGCCAATTATTACACTACAAGGAAAAAAAAAAAAACACATCATAACATAAAAATTCACCACTGTTAAGAATGTGCTAAATTCAACGAATTGTGTAAAATGTGGAAAATATATATATATATATAAGCATTTCTTATATTAAATACTAGCCGTACCCGTGCGCTCCGCTGCACCCGATAGAAATAAATATAAAGTAATTACATAATTAAAATAGGATATTTCATCCAGGGAACATTCGTGTTTGATAGAAGGATAAATCGTTTAATATGTTATTTAATTTAAATTGCATCCAAATAATTAAAATGCGATCATTTTGGTCCAGAGACACTCATTTGGTGCAATGACAATTCCTTTAACTTGTTTCTTAATTTTTATTACATGCAACCATAGTTTAATGAAGATTGACATAATTTAGATTTAATGTGTATATTTTATTTTACTTGTTATAGGTTTGCATTGAATTATGGTAATAACTTAATTTTAACCCTTGTTTTCTACGTATTCAGTAAATGGCGCTTGGCCCACTATGGTTCTGAACCCTTCAAATAACTTAAATTATATTATATAATATTACATATTATATTATATTATATTATATTATATTATATTATATTATATTATATTATATTATATTATATTATATTATATTATATTATATTATATTATATTATATTATATTATATTATATTATATTATATTATATTATATTATATTATATTATATTATATCAGAAGTTACTGTAATAACATTATAGCATTATGTCCATCTAGAGAAACTACACTTTCCAATGGTGAAATAATAATTAATTGTACAAATCGGTTAATTTAGCTTCCGATATTACTTCATACAAACACAGAAACATTGTCTGTAGGCTATCTTTCATAGCTTTCGATTGTTGCTGTCCAAGGCCCCTTATAGACGAAGTCGTTTGTTTTTTTAATTCATTACACGGCCTTAGATGCCAGTTATTTTAATTTTAAAACTCATTTATCTCATTAAATATCAGTCTTATCAAAATTTTTCAAGGAATAAAACTTATCGCAAATTATTTTTAAAGAAACGTTTGTTATGTAACATTTTTCACAAAAATCAATAATAAGCGAGATATTTCGATTTAATTCAGGCCCCCTTATAACCCCCCTTTTAAATAATGTATTTTGAATGCCATATAGCCTAAAATCTAAGTTACAACGAACTTAATTTATATTCCAATTTTCATCGAAATCCGTTCAGCCATTATCGCGTGAAAAGGTAACAAACATAGAGACAGACAGACATACAAACAAAAATTTCAAAAAAGCGATTTTCGGTTTCAAGAAAGTTAATTATATAAGTTAGGACCAATTATTTTTGGAAAATCGAAAATTACCAGAAAAATTTTGGCTACAGATTTATTATTAGTATAGATAAACTTTTTTTATTAAACAATTGAAGATAGTCGATTTAAAATAAGCTAATATTTCTATCCATTTGTTACTCTTTAATTTTCATTTTTATAATCACATCTTGTATTTCTATATTTTTCAGTTTTCTTTTTAATTTTCATGACATAAGTGCCTATAATTTGCACTGTCTACTGTAATTGGGATTTTCCCTGTTATAGATAAATAAATAATCAAACAAACAAATAAATAAATAGAATAATATTCGTATAATGTGTAGTATAATACAAAGAATACAGAATCTGAAAACATGCTGGCTGCATGGAAAGAGTTTGTGACCAAGGCCTTGAAATAAAAGAGAGAGAGAGAAGCGCACAATATTACGAATTCCTGCAACCTTTCAAAATGTTTTCTCGGCATCTTTATAAAACAGAAAGTACGATCCTGAAGAAGGTCGTATAAAAGTTTTACGCCATTTCAGATCGATCGAAGCAAAAGTTACTGGGCTTAAAGATCTTACAATAGCATATGGTATAAAAATTCAAGTCATATAAAATATAAAAGTACGTTTCTCTCAACTTACAACCTGTGGCAAGCAGACCAGCGTCTGAGAAACGGTCTGGTGTCCACATTGATGAAGATCTGTGCAACAACAAAATAGCATTCACACCCATTACAGAGGACAACATCGAATCAGCTTGCATAAAAGATAACAACTGGTAATAAAATGAGGTAACGTAGCCAAACAAGCAATAACAGACGAACGGAACTGTAACATTTTATTACCAATCAAGCATCGGCATAAAATAATTTCAAATAAAGCTATCAGAACAATGCGGGACACAGAATTGCACGGGGCATACGGAGACAATCAGACATACAGTCTTCGTTAGAGGTAATTCTTGTCAAAATACGTGTTTGGTTCTCAGCCAATAAATTAGTAGTAACTTGTAACAAAACTAATACTGTATAATCCAATTCAAATTCTGCCAAAATTCAACCTTGCAAATTTCAAGGCCAATAATATTAGCAATAATCCCCTAATAGAAACAACAACAACAACCAAATTTCTTGGCTCACAAATCGATAATGTATTAAATTGGAAAAATCATATGAAAGAAATTACCTCCAAAATAAATTCAGCATGTTTTGCTATTAGATCTATGCAGGAGATAGTAAATATCAATAACTCAAAAACAATATACTTTGCATACTTCCACTCGGTAATGAGTTTTGGAATAATATTCTGGGGAAATTCTGCAGAGAGTAACAGTATATTTCTATTACAAAAAAGAGTAATTAGAATAATAGTACTTACTTACTTACTTACTTACTTACTTACTTACTTACTTACTTACTTACTTACTTACTTACTTACTGGCTTTTAAGGAACCCGGAGGTTCATTGCCGCCCTCACATAAGCCCGCCATTGGTCCATATCCTGAGCAAGATTAATCCATTCTCTACCATCATATCCCACCTCCCTCAAATCCATTTTAATATTATCCTCCCATCTACGTCTCGGCCCCCCTAAAAGTCTTTTTCCCTCCGGCCTCCCAACTAACACTCTAAATGCATTTCTGGATTCGCCCATTCGTGCTACATGCCCATCTCAAACGTCTGGATTTAATGTTCCTAATTATGTCAGGTGAAGAATACAATGCGTGCAGTTCTGTGTTGTGTAACTTTCTCCATTCTCCTGTAACTTCATCCCTCTTAGCCCCAAATATTTTCCTAAACACCTTATTCTCGAACACCCTTAATCTCTATTCCTCTTTCAAAGTGAGATTCCAAGTTTCACAACCATACAGAACAACCGGTAATATAACTGTTTTATAAATTCTAACTTTCAGATTTTTTGACAGCAGACGGGATGATAAAAGCTTCTCAACCGAATAATAACAGGCATTTCCCATATTTATTCTGCGTTTAATTTCCTCCCGAGTATAATTTATATTTGTTACTGTTGCTCGAAGATATTTGAACTTCTCCACCTCTTCAAAAGATAAATTTCCAATTTTTATATTTCCATTTCGTACAATATTCCCGTCACGAGACATAATCATACACTTTGTCTTTTCAGGATTTACTTCCAAACCTATCTCTTTACTTGCTTCCAGTAAAATTCCCGTGTTTTCCCTAATCGTTTGTGGATTTTCTCCTCACATATTCACGTCATCCGCATAGACAAGAAGCTGATGTAACCCGTTCAATTCCAAACCCTCTCTGTTATCCTGGACTTTCCTAATGGCATACTCTAGAGAGAAGTTAAAAAGTAAAGGTGATAGTGCATCTCCTTGCTTTAGCCCACAGTGAATTGGAAACGCATCTGACAGAAAATATTAGAATAATAGTAGGCGCCAAATCTACCGACTCGGAATTTATTTTGCAGTCCAGTGTACGGATTTCTAAAGATGAAAAAAAGTAAATAAAATTATGTGTCACAGAGTTCTAGACTACAACATAGTCGTTTTGCATGGGATCTATATTGTTATAAGGTATAACATTACCAAATACCAGCCGATAAACCGCCATGATCTGAAAGCGTAACATTTCATACATACTGTAATTCTCTTTCCCTGAGTAGAGACGAGGTGTCAGTCTCTGCAATGCTTGACATTTGTGTAACACTTAAATCTCGCATTCAGCCACCTTCATATATCGTGTTGAACGGCGTAATTTGCTAACAACAGAATAAGTCGCACGCAATGTCTTGCTGTCGTGTTCTGCCTTGCACAATTAGCGATTCTCCATTGTTTCCTCGAGCACAAAATGGAGACGAAAGTGAAGCTTCAATTTTTATATCTTGTAGCATTGTCTCCAAAAATTAGATACATAAATTCCAGTCTGTGGAGCTAACTACCCATTCTCTTAGAGGACCCGTTTGTTAAAATTACTGAATTTTCTGGGTTGATAAATAAGTCTGTATCTCAGCCAAATATTGTCATAAAATTACAAGATCTTATTTTTTTGTTTCAGAATAATGATTGAGTAAAAATGTCAATGAAATATACATAATAAAATTAATATATTAGGAATCAATATTTCTGAAAATAAAGCAACGGGTTTGAAACATCAGGATACATATTACGACATATTTTAGTAATAAATAGAGAGCGGAATTTTAGTCCCTAAAAAGTGACATTTTAGGCGCCTAAAATATGCCCTTAAACACCTTTACTTACTCTCTAAAAATAGGCTTTTTTGTTTGTTAAAGAATGTGACTAATATGAGATTCAACATTTATTTAATGCAAAATTCTTGCATTAAAAGAAACTTTCACACATTTCACATTTCACAAGGGTACACATGCTTACACAAAATGAAGACATTCTGTCTTTAAGTTAGTGTTTTGCATTCACCAATCACATTTCCATAGTTTGCTTCACAGTAGATGATCAGCACCTATTGTGACTATTGTGTCGCTCACTGCTGTACTAACAAATGGTGAGAAAAAAGGAAGGGGTTGTTATCTGTCTTGGAATGTAAGAGAATGCTTATTCGGGTGCAACCCAGCGAGTTTGTGTTAAATTGCTAACAGACAGAGGAAGATATAATAATAATAATAATAATAATAATAATAATAATAATAATAATAATAATAATAATAATAATAATAATAATAATAATAATAATTTGTCCCGCAGGAGTTCTTTCACATGCCAGTAAATCTACTGACATGAGCTTGTCGCATTTAAGCACACTTAAATGCCATTGACCTTAGCCGGGATTGAATCCGAAACCTCGAGCATAGAAAGCCAGCGCTATACGGACTACGCTACCCAGGCCGACTGAAAGTTGGAATATTAGGATTGAAAGATTGTAAGAATGAGAAGGGGTGGCCTGGAGGTACTTCTCTATTGTGTTGTTCACTGCTAGGAAGAAGTTGTTGTTATTCGTCTTGGAATGTAAACGGTACAGGATGTTAAGAAAACTGTAAATAGTTACGAAAATGAGGCAAAAATTTAAAAAAAGTAAAAATAGGCACTAACGTCGAAATAGATATTTTAGGCACTATAAAACCCCTTTATTTATACCTATATTTCCATGAAAAATGTAAATATTAAATCTCAAGCCTGTATGTATCAAGGAAAAAAATAGGTTTTTGCCTAAATTCCGCTCTCTAGTAATAAATCACTGCAGTTCAAAGTTTACGAAAAAAAATATAATCGATATTAATTTTTTTCTTGGAGGCTAATTTACATAAAGCTTTCTTTCAATATTGACACCTACTGATATAATTACCCATATAGATATAATCATCATTTACTGAACTCTCCCCCAATGGCTGGTATATGCCTGTGGAAATTTTCAAAAGGTTAAACGCAATATACTTTTTGTAAAAGTTGTTTCTTCTTAAAAGTAGTTTCCAATGATACCTTCAGTGACCTATGTCATGGATGAATATATAATAGGATGCGAAACTTACTGAGTTTCCCGTAACACATATTAGAGGCGCTGTTGTAGAAATTGATCTTGCTACCACCTGTTGGGAGGAGGGGCGTTATTACATCTAGCAGCGCACCAAGTAGCGAAAAGAGTTACTAATTACTCCATGCAGTTAGCAGCGCACCTGGTGACGAAAATGTTAAACTGTGCAGAAAGTATTCTCTCCCACCCTCAACGATATTCAAAACTAACCCAATTTAAAATAAAACATTTACATTTCTATTCCTCACAGCATCTTATACTGAAAATTCTTACCGGAGCCAACAGGAAGATAAAAGAGACGATCTATTTTACACTACCCAATTAAAATATAACCAGACAGAGACAAAAAATAAAGCAAAAGGTTAGATAATTGGGATTGTATTCTTTGGGTGTTTATTGTACAGCACAATGGAAAGTCTGCAAGAACTACTTAGATAGTTCAATTTATTATATTACTATTACTTTACAATACATTCAACAACACTATTTTACAACGTCCATAAACATCACTGTTTAACATACACTGCTTGTACACACACGTAGTATCACTTTATGTTCACTTATTAGCAAGTTTCTGTCTGCCATCTTGTCTCTTCGAGTAATATCTCGAATGGATAAATAGAGAACTCTGGGTGATGTACCGCTAGAGAATCTATCTTTCGTTATAATTATTATAGGAATTTTTTTTAATGCTTGTAATTGTTTTGACAATTATACTTTACTGTACTTTTGGGAGATTGAGAATATTTTCATTTTATTTATTTTTTGAAGGTAGACTTAGTTCTAATGTTCAGCACCTACGACGTTGGGCGCTGATCATCTTATTTCAGCCCCCCGCCGCCAGATGGTGCTGACCGCAGTTTCGCATCCTATTGTATATTTATCCATGCCTATGTTCTCATTTGAAAGTTTTGACCGCAGATACCCCTACTTCCTGTTTGTTACGGGAAATGGTATTACCACCAATCGATTCTTTACATAGGTTTTGGATATCAAATTTTTTTATGAACAACCAGTACCATATAGTTTTCGAGAAAAAAGGCTGATATGGGTGATCTGAAACACCCGGTATAACCGTTCAGAATTTAATGGGAAGTCTTATTTTATGAAACTCTAAAAAATGACTTTTTGCCCAATTTTAACCAAACGATTCCTTTAATCCTAGCATTTTTACTTATGTCAAAATTCCGTGAAAATTTGCAATTAGCACCGACGCAGAAGTCTCGAAGCACGAATCAGTGACAATTGCTGCTAAGTGTCCTAGCAACAGAATAAACATACCCGCGGTCACGTCTAAAGGGCCGCTTCATTATTATTTCAGCACTGTGTACGCCTCCCACTCTCTCGAAGAGCTGATAACAACTCAAAGTAGAGTTGAAACCTGATCCGAATGAAAGCTGTGCTGTACGTATATTTTAATAACAGCAGCTGGACTTTTAACGGCCGGAAAGGTTTCAATTCAGCTGTACAGCAAGCCATATCAAATTAAGCAAAACATTCCCTAATGGTTTGCCAATGTGCCCTGAGCCCTTATATTGCGGTAGGAAATAAAGCTCTCCATAGATTTATTATTCAGTAAATATGATTCCAGAGGGAAATGGCGGTCGACATGGGATTCAGAGTGTTGTCTAATTGCATTTTTTATCGTTTTTTTACAACTCTGTATCAACGTCTCAGGTTATTTAGCGTCTGAATGAAATGAAAGTGATAATGTCGGTGAAATGAATCCGGGGTCCAGCACCGATAGTTACCCAGCATTTTTTCATATGGGGTTGAGGGAAAACCTCGGAAAAAACCTTAACTTGGTAATTTGCTCCGACCGGGAATCGAACCCGGGCCATCTGGTTTCGCGGCCAGACGCGCTAACCGTTACTCCATAGGTGTGGATAATTGTAATTTTTTTCGAGTCTCTAGTCAATCAGTTTGTGCTAAAAAAATAAGCCACGACAGACACGTTCCAGGCTACAGTGCTAGCCTTTGGGTCATCCCTTCGTAATATGTATGTATGAATTTATTAACACTACAATTGGGTATACTCCCGGTTTCAGTGATATATATGATATGCAATAAAATTACAATAATTACTTACTTACTTATTTACATACTTACTTACTTACTCACTCACTCACTTACTTACTCACTCACTTACCTACTCACTCACTCACTCACTTACTCACTCACTCACTCACTCACATACTTACTTACTCACTTACTCACTCACTCACTTACTCACTCACTTACTTACTCACACACTCACTTACATACTCACTCACTCACTCACTTACTTACTTACTTACTCACTCACTCACTCACTTACTTACTTACTTACTTACTTACTTACTTACTTACTTACTTACTTACTTACCGGAGGTTCATTGCCGCCCTCACATAAGCCCGTCATCGGTCCCTATCCTGAGCAAGATTAATCCAGTCTCTATCATCATATCCCACCTCCCTCAAATCCATTTTAATATTATTTTCCCATCTACGTCTCGGCCTCCCCAAAAGTCTTTTTCCATCCGGCCTCCCAACTAACACTCTATATGCATTTTTAGATTCGCCCATACGTGCTACATGCCCTGTCCATCTCAAACGTCTGGATTTAATGTTCCTAATTATGTCAGGTGAAGAATACAATGCGTGCAGTTCTGTGTTGCGTAACTTTCTCCATTCTCCTGTAACTTCATCCCTCTTAGCCCCAAATATTTTCCTAAGAACCTTATTCTCAAACATCCTTAACCTATGTTCCTCTCTCAAAGTGAGAGTCCAAGTTTCATAACTATAAAGAACAACCGGTAATATAATTGTTTTATAAATTCTAACTTTCAGATTTTTTGACAGTAGACTGGATGATAAAAGTTTCTCAACCGAATAATAACAGGCATTTCCCATATTTATTCTGCGTTTAATTTCCTCCCAAGTATCATTTATATTTGTTACTGTTGCTCCAAGATATTTGAACTTCTCCACCTCTTCAAAAGATAAATTTCCAATTTTTATATTTCCATTTCGTACAATATTCCCGTCACGAGTCATAATCATATACTTTGTCTTTTCGGGATTTACTTCCAAACCTATCGCTTTACTTGCTTCCAGTAAAATTCCCGTGTTTTCCCTAATCGTTTGTGGATTTTCTCCTCACATATTCACGTCATCCGCATAGACAAGAAGCTGATGTAACCCGTTCAATTCCAAACCCTCTCTGTTATCCTGGACTTTCCTAATGGCATACTCTAGAGCAAAGTTAAAAAGTAAAGGTGATAGTGCATCTACTTGCTTTAGCCCACAGTGAATTGGAAACGCATCTGACAGAAACTGACCTATACGAACTCTGCTGTACGTTTCACTGAGACACATTTTAATTAATCGAACTAGTTTCTTGGGAATACCAAATTCAATAGAATATCATATAAAACTTCTCTCTTAACCGAGTCATATGCCTTTTTGAAATCTATGAATAACTGATGTGCTGTACCCTTATACTCCCATTTTTTCTCCAATATCTGTCGAATACAAAATATCTGATCAATAGTCGATCTATTACGCCTGAAACCACACTGACGATCCCCAATAATTTCATCTACATATGGAATTAATCTTCTCAAAAGAATATTGGACAAAAATTATGAGACATACAGACAAAATAACAACAAAAACCTAACGCGAGTGTTCACATTGGGCATGATATTCGGATTTGATATAATTCATATTTTTTAATCTCTTTTAAGGACTCGTCTGCTTTAAAACAACGAATAGACAAATTGTGTGAGCTCTCACACACTCTACATTACTTCTTGTTTTGTCTGCCAGAGGCCTCTATAGCATCACGAGATGTACTAAGTGACGTAGCCCCATACAAGCAAGATGAATTTATGCCTGTTGCAATCTTGTATTGTTTTTGCCACTCCTCTAGTCTTAATGTATCATTTATGAATTTCATTCACTCCAGCAGCTGAGGCAGGAACCCCGGATTCTGTATTTCCTGCACTTTCAACTCCTTTGAAAGTGAAGCGCATTTTTCCGGAAATAATCCACACCGCCGTTCCCAACGAGTCGATAGTCATATTTCTTTACCTCGTGGGAAATTTCCCTTTCATCTGACACATATGCGAACTTGCACAACCGTGAAAAATGTAAGACGCGTTCCTTACGCTGAAGACCAGCAAACAAACAGAACAGAGAAATAGTCTGACTTTCGATTCTCGACAGAGTTTTTCCGTGGTTCTTTTTCGCTGAAAATATTTCGCAACATAGACAGGTGTCCGATCTCAGGCAGATTTCATGTCAGACAGAATAGCTCTAAAACTGGTTTTCGTAGAGTATTTCGGTTTAACTTACTTTTATCTTTACGTTGAATAACGGTATTATTCGAGGGTCATCACAATGAGACAGATTTTCGTGTAACACTGACGAAACTCCGTCTTTGGATACTAGTAATGATTTAATACATATGGCGTATTTATAGGAAATATTATAGTTATTTAGGCTAATTGAAAGAATAACACTGATATGTCAAAAATAGTAATTAATAGTTTAAGAGAATATAGTACCTAAATTTAATATTAAATTGTACGCCTTTGTGAAACGTACAGCAGAGTCCGTATAGGTCAGTTTCTGTCAGATGCGTTTCCAATTCACTGTGGGCTAAAGCAAGGAGATGCACTATCACCTTTACTTTTTAACTTTGCTCTAGAGTATGCCATTAGGAAAGTCCAGGATAACAGAGAGGGTTTGGAATTGAACGGGTTACATCAGCTTCTTGTCTATGCGGATGACGTGAATATGTGAGGAGAAAATCCACAAACGATTAGGGAAAACACGGGAATTTTACTGGAAGCAAGTAAAGCGATAGGTTTGGAAGTAAATCCCGAAAAGACAAAGTATATGATTATGTCTCGTGACCAGAATATTGTACGAAATGGAAATATAAAAATGGAGATTTATCCTTCGAAGAGGTGGAGAAGTTCAAATAACTTGGAGCAACAGTAACAAATATAAATGGCACTCGGGAGGAAATTAAACGCAGAATAAATATGGGAAATGCCTGTTATTATTCGGTTGAGAAGCTTTTATCATCTAGTCTGCTGTCAAAAAATCTGAAAGTTAGAATTTATAAAACAGTTATATTACCGGTTGTTCTGTATGGTTGTGAAACTTGGACTCTTACTTTGAGGGAGGAACAGAGATTAAGGGTGTTGAGAATAAGGTTCTTAGGAAAATATTTGGGGCTAAGAGAGATGAATTACAGGAGAATGGAGAAAGTTACACAACACAGAATTGCACGCATTGTATTCTTCACCTGACATAATTGGGAACATTAAATCCAGACGTTTGAGATGGGCAGGGCATGTAGCACGTATGGGCGAATTCAGAAATGCATATAGAGTGTTAGTTGAGAGGCCGGAGGGAAAAAGACCTTTGGGGAGGCCGAGACGTAGTTGGGAAGATAATATTAAAATGGA
The DNA here is from genome assembly GCF_040183065.1 of Periplaneta americana. NCBI lineage: Eukaryota > Metazoa > Arthropoda > Insecta > Blattodea > Blattidae > Periplaneta > Periplaneta americana. The sequence continues at coordinate 4,281,647 of NC_091117.1, forward strand.
TTTGAGGGAGGTGGGATATGATGGTAGAGAATGGATTAATCTTGCTCAGGATAGGGACCAATGGCGAGCTTATGTGAGGGCGGCAATGAACCTCGGGTTCCTTAAAAGCCAGTAAGTAAGTAAGAGAGACAGATCTGTAGACAGACCAAGGAAGACATGGCTGGAAGATATTTGAAGGCGGATCTGGCAGGTAGCTGCCTATACCATGAAGTGAAAAAGAAGCAGAAGACTATGTCTTGGTAGGTTGGTATAGAGCTATGGTGAAAAATCAAAGAATTTCCATGGATACGTATCCTGAAGAAGTTGCCCGTACAGATCCTAGGTGTTGATCTCATATGGAAGCTGATGTAAAACATACTTTTACGTTTCTATGGTACCAAATCCAAAAATTTATTTGGATACTTTTCATATATAATATTCGCTTATGGGTCCTATGCAACTTAAAAAAAAGAGATACAGTCTTAAAATTCTATAAAGTTATGCCATACGGGAGTGAAACTTGAATATTACGAAATGAAGATAGGATTGAAATCCGATCAACAGAATTGAAATTTCAACAGATGTTCTAAAGTAGATAAAAGTAGAAATTAAGATATTCACATCGAGCTTGACATCTTTTCCTTCCATGAAAAACTCACCGAGTATAGGGACAGATGCTATGGTGTCAAATTCAAGACCTATTTACATGATTACATTTTATAAAGACTGGAGATGGACGCATTTTTATTAGGATCTAAATATCTCCCACTCCACGACAAACTTGTGAAGGAAGACAAACCTTGGACGACCAAAGAAAAGATGGAAAGAATCTTTTCAACTATAATATAGACCGGAATAGAGATTTTTCTCTTTATTGAAGTGATTATGCCGACCTTGCCGGGGATTGAAACCCAGGCCGCTATGGTTTAGCCACAGACGGGATAAAATACGCCCATTATGGTGTACAAAACTCTGTGTAGAGGGGTAAAACTGTTCTATCGATAAGGCTCAAGATATTGCGTGGGAATAATTGAAAACACGTTTGACATCATGTGGCGCAATAACACGCAAAGGGTTCGCCTAAATGTCGATGACACCTCTGACACATATGTAATATGTGAGGTATGAAGCAAGAGCTAATGGGAAACGTGAAAGGTTTTTATTTTCCGTGGAAAGTGGATTCTTTTAATGGGAAATACGCTATTATCCCATAATATATGTCCGTAAATGTATTACATTTCTATATTTGCCAATTAAAATTCAAATCAAATGCAATAAATACGTAAATTGATTAAAATGCTCACGGTCCATACCGACGAACCAGCTGATTTGAAAACAAATAATTCGGTTTAACATCAGTTTCAATATTCGTAATAATATTAGCAAATGTAAAGTTATACTTTGGACGCTAGGAAGCAGAGCTGCATGACCAAGTTCAAATGAATTTACAGAGATAAAACCATTTCTTTTTAGAAAAAGAAATTCATAAAATGCCACCGCTCAACTGGATTAAATCAACATTAAAGTCAGAGGACTGTTTTTAAGGAAACAAACTCTCGTCGCTATGGTAACTGAATGCTTTAATTAAAAATTAGCTCATATATTAGATTGATGTATAAATTCGTAGCGTTTTTGTTCGTCATCACAACACTGCGTTGCTAGGAGATAGTTTATCATTTGTCAGTTGTTATTTGGAACAGTATTCTGTTCGTAAATACGCCTTAAATATTGTGGATTTAAAGAAAGTTTATGCTATTTGCGAGCTAAAGAAGGTGGAGTGCGAAGTCGAAAAAAAAAAAAAAAAAAAAAAAAGAACACATCCGACATATTCTTCTGTTTGAGTTTAATAGAAGATCAAAGGCAGCGGAGGTGCCTCGAAACAGTTGTGCCGTGTACGGGGAGAATACATCGGAGAAAGGACTACAAGAAAATGATTCTGTCGTTTCAACACAACAGTTAGTGTCCATTAACAGAAGATAATGCTATGCGTCTGGTGGGATAAAGAAGACATCGTGTATTACGAATTGCTTTCCACAAATATAACCATAACTGCTGACATTTATTGTCAACAAGTCAAACGCCTTATGGCCGTAATTGAAGAAAAATGACAGGGAAGACTGCATCCAATGCTGCTGTAACACGATAATGCACGCTCGCACTCGGCAGCTATCCAGGAGCTTGATTGGGAGGTGATTCCACATCCCCAATTTTCTCCCGATTTTACCCCTCCTTCTAGGCTATATCCAACAATCTTCAAAGGAACTCCTTCGATAGTGAAGATGGTTTACAAACTTGGCTTGACGACTTCTTTACCTTCAAACCAGCAGATTTATTCATAGAGGGAATCGAAAAATTACCACAACGTTGGTAAAGAGTCAAACGTAATATATATTACAAATTAATTTTTGTCTTCCATTCATCTCAAATAAAAAACTTTTGTCACAGCGTAAAAAACGTCATGAACTTTTGCAGCAACCCAATAAAAGGCAAAGATTCGATTTCTGGTCTTTAATCGTCACAGTACTCGAGACACATGTAGACTCCATTTCTAGCTCTCGTTACCTAAACACACAGTACGCTACGGACGAAACGAACACACGTGCTTCTTCCTCAATCCTTACACTGCAACTGACGTAATTTTCATTGGTGTTGCGTCATCTACTTCACAGTTCTGCCAACCTGTGTATTATTTATAAAATGACCCTCGTAAAATACTCAAGATAGTGTATTTAAAATAACATTGCTATTTGTTACCCTTTAATGTCATTTTATACAGTTATACCTTGTTTTTAAATCTGCATTTATCTTTTCATTTTTATTGATATAATTTCATACTGTCTATTGTAATTGAGGCTTTGCCCTGTTACAGACAAATGGAATAAAATATTTTTAAAACTCTTTACATCAAATTTCGTAACAATTTAATTTAATGTATTAATAACTGATTAAATGGCGATCTTACTCGTGTTATTTATGTAAGCATGTGTGGCTTACAGCTGTTTCGGTGCTATTCGACACCATCCTCAGAGCCTACTAGATCTCGGCGCTATCTTAACTTCGCTGCCTGTTGTGTGGATGCGTTCGTGTGATGAAGAGTTGTGTCAAATAGTGTGTGTGTTCTGAAATTGATCTGTGTGTTGAGAATTTCATTAGGGTGTGTTTTAGTGTGTTTTTTATTTTATTTATTGGGTTATTTTACGACGCTGTATCAACATTTAGGTTATTTAGCGTCTGAATGATATGAAGGTGATAATGCCGGTGAAATGAGTCCGGGGTCCAGCACCGAAAGTTACCCAGCATTTGCTGGTATTTGGTTGAGGGAAAACCCCGGAAAAAACCTCAACCAGGTAACTTGCCCCGACCGGGATTCGAACCCGGGCCACCTGGTTTCGCGGCCAGACGCGCTGCCCGTTACTCCACAGGTGTGGACCGTTTTAGTGTGTTTGTATATTTCGTATTGTTCTAGTGTGTTGAGTTTTTGGTTTTTGGGTTGTATGTGTAGGATTTCCATGTCTGTATTTATGTTATTGTATGTGTGGTTAGCATTAGTTATGTGTTCTGCATATGTAGATGTATTGTGTCCTCTGGTTATTGCTTTAATGTGTTTTTTGTATCGAGTTTGGAATGATCTGCCTGTCTGTCCAATGTAGAAACTGTCGCAACTATTGCATGTGAGTTTGTATACGCCTGTGTGGTTGTATTTATTTGTTTGTGTTGTTTGTGTGTTGAGATGTCTTTGTAGTGTGTTTTCTGTTCTGTATGCTATGTTGTATTTCTGTTTCCTTCTATTTATATTCAAGTGTTAAAAGTAGTGTACGAAAGATTCAACATGGATTAATTTATTGGTTACTTGTACTCGTATTTAGCTTGAATTCTGCATATAAGATAAATAACAGATGGAGTTAAAAAGTATAAATATTAAGAACAATAATAACCGGCGAAACGTGTAGCCTATAGTCAGTACATGACTAGCCTCCTGGCTTGACATAACATCAGGTATACCACAGGGGTCGGTACTAGGACCATTGTTGTTCACAATATAAGTCAATGATATTACATCTCTTGTAAGGTATTGTAACTATCACTTGTATGCTGACGACCTTCAATGCTACATCTCTTCCCGCTTAGACCGAGTAAATGACGCTATAGATAAATTGAACGAAGACATTGACTCGATTGTGACATGGACAAAGATACTCCATCTTAAAATCAATCCTGGAAAGACACAAGCAATTGTATTAGGACACAAACGGCAAACCGACGCTGTAAAACACCTCGATATTTCCCCCGTTAAAGTAAGTACAGTGCATATCCCTTTCAGTTCTTCGGTAAAAAATCTTGGCATTCACATGGATAATAATCTCAACTGGGACATGCAAATCACAGAAACCTGCAGAAAAATATATTCTATTATCCATGTGCTAAAAAGGATAAATGTTCATCTCCCCTCTTGCTTAAAAAAGTCCCTTGTGCAGACGCTTGTGTTTCCCTATTTTGACTATGCTGACATTTTACTGACTGACCTCTCCAGCGACAACAAAATGAAACTTCAACGTGCTCATAATTTGTGTGTACGTTTTGTAAGCAATGTTCGTAAATATGATCATATTACCCCATCCCTGGAAGCAATAGGTTGGCTTAAACTAGATAAGAAAAGAAATTTACATTCACTTCTCTTTCTCTTCGAAATCTTGAACTCTTCTATTCCTTCGTACCTGTCGTCTCGCTTCACTTACCTTTCTTCCCACCACAATCTGAACACACGCTCTCGCCATGAAACAATACTAACAATACCATCCCATCGCACCTCCTCATACTCATCCTCTTTCACAATAGCCCTGCCAAGACTCTGGAATTCGCTACCTGCTAGCATCAGGGATTGTCGAAATAAAATGGAATTCAAACGCAAACTTACTAGACACTTGGTCAGTAATTGATTTCTTGTAAATAGTTTCCTTAATCTATCACAAAATATTTCAATATTCAGTAATTTAATCGCTATACAATTTTGTTATTCTAGATTTAATTTGTAATTCAGTAAATATAAAATATTCTATGTTTCTCTATGATAAATTATCTAGCTTTAATTAGTCAGGTAATTTTTTCGTACTTTGATTTTATTGTAATTGTAAATTTAATACTAATTGTAATTTTATTATTCATATTACAGTTGGAATCTCCTGGTAGAGGGGCAGAGAAGGCCTGACGGTCTTATCTCTACCAGGTTAAATAAATAAATACTAAATACTACTAATACTAGACTACTGCCAAAGAAAATCGCTCAAACTGACGTTCGGCACGCATCTTGTACCAACCCAGACTCTTCTCATAAGACTAAATTCCAACATACGTCGACAGACAGCTGAAAGAAGAACGAGGGAGTGTCTGCAGGAGGCTTTGGACTCGTCGCAGCATTCATTTGTTTCCTGCCACGGGGAATTAATGATTGCAATCAAAATCACGCTAATTTGGCTACAAAATTATATTTTTAATAAAACCAGCATTGCACGGAATTGAAAATACGAACAAAACACGATCGTCTCTGTGGACGTGACATCCACTGCATAATGAACGACAGATTGAATCTGAAACCGAACAATAAAATCCTATTTCCCTCCAAAGACAAAAGCTCACTTTTAATCACTGCGAATGAGATGTATATAATATACAACAATTGTACTATATTTTGCAGGTTTGTGTGTATTTTTTTTCGAAACAAATGAAGCTCAGGTGGCGCTGAGCAGAGCTGAGTCACCACAATGCGGACCGATCGATGATGTTACTATAGAAACGCTTCAACTGCCAGTTTGGAGTGAAAGCGTTTCAAGTCACGACGTGATGTAACATTTGGAGAGATTTCGTCAGAATTTTACAACCGGCTGATCCTGGGTTCAGATGTGTTTTAAGTCCGATATAAGACGTCGTAATTCCAACTGAAGGAAGACTTACATAGGATATATTTCCTATATAGAAGAACCACCGTGTTGAGAATTGTTTTAGACGAATTCTATGGTACGAATATATTTTGAAGACAGAATTTCAGTTCGCCAATGTAAAAAGAGTAGTAGGCCTGTGTGGTCCGTACAGGAATGTAATGTCTGCCCCATTTTACCTCCCCATTGTGTTTAGTAGGGAAAAATGTTGTTATAATAAAAACAATTGACACGTTCTTCCTCAATAAGCATCTGACAGACCTTACTGGGCTATAAAAACGCAGTTTTACATAACCTTGTGTCAAATGAATTGTAAACACATTTTATTTTTACTTGCATTTTTATTGTACCTGCATTTCTGAATGTACTTCACTCTCACCCCTTCACTAATGTCCTTGCTCCCGTCAGACACACAAACTTACGGCCGCTGTTGCATTCGAAGTCTTCAAGCAGTGAAGTAAACACTGCAGTGTATAGTGTGTTTCAGAAATATGGTTGCGTTTTCTATAGAAGAAAGAACCTATATTAATAATATCGTACTAAAAATTATATTGAAGAAACGATAAATTCAATTTCAGAGAATATGCTTCAAAATGTTTTTAAAGAATTGAAGCCTGCATTGTAATGAACGGCAACCATTTTCAGCAACTTGTTTAAAAATTCAGATTAGCTTTTTTTGAATTGAGGTGGCTAGAAGCAAAGGAATGCTAGTGACATTTGTAATAACATGAGTTAAGTGCATCCAGTGTAAGAAAAAGTATCTAAAATTTTAGTGGCAAAGGGATATATTAATCGCATCACACATTAAAATTTAAATAAAAATTTCACCGGTTTTACGAAAGCTTAAATATTTAAACCCCATTTTCTCAAAAGTAACTTAAGTGCACTTACAGCCCTTTACTTATGACCCCCTCAATTTAAATGCACTCTCTATATTGTATGATAACATCAATAATTAATATGCTAAATAAAGTAGACATTACATAACGAACATAGCCGCCTGAAAAGTTGAGTTTTTGAAAACAAATGTTACTACTCTACTGTATTTTGATAAATTCCGTAAAAGTGATGATCAAACTGAAAATCGTAATATCGTATTTCCCTACAACATAAATGGATACACTACTTTTCTCTCCACCTATACATAGTAAAATGATTTGTTTACATATTGCACTAGTAACATCAAACTCCTGTAATGGAAGGGGGCAACAGTGTTTCCGAGTATAGCCAGGTTAATGTTAAAAATGTTGGTAAAAATGAAGTGATGCCCCTGTACTTATGCTACTCCATACGCTACTTTCACACACTTATACTCAAATTATAATTTCAATAAAAAAAATAGCTAATTCAAGATGCTCCAATGTATGTACAGGGTCATCATTTTATTTTTACTTCAATTTTTATTGTACCTGAGTTTTTGAACGTACTTCACTCCCACCCCTTCTACTAATGAAGTTCCAACTGTCCTCCACACAGATCCAAGGCCGCTTATAGTGAGCAGTACTGAGTTAGTGAGTATAGTACGTTCCAGAAATATGTTCGCGTTTTCCAGTGACGAAAGAGCTTTCAATATTGAATCGTATTTTCGCACAGGTACTGTCGTCCATTTGCCTACGTCACATCCCGATTTCTCTCACCCGCTTCAATTTCTGTTAGTAAGTTAAGTAATTAACTATCACGTGATTCTCCCCTTTCTACGACCCTGCGACATAACCACTTGGACGGACAGTAGATAGCATGTCTGAGTAATTTTATCTGTGCGGGTCGGGCAGAAGTGAAGATTGAATTTACAGTACGTAAGGTACTCTTTTATAGAGTAGGTACAGAATTATTTCAACATGAGTTACTAGTACGAAGGACTAAACTGGTAATTGGAATTAGGTGCAATAGTCTATAGTGCGATAATATGCACAAAAGAACTGAAGCCTGCATCGAAATGAACGGCCACCATTTTCAAAAATGTGTTTAAATATTCATATTATGATTATTCTTCAATTTAACTTAATTCTCTATATTGTACGCTAATGTGTTGTAGACAGTATAATATACACTGCATAATGAATATGTTCGCATGGATAACTCAGTTTGTGAGTAAAAACCCTTGTTGTTAATACTGTACTGTATTTTGATTAAATTATCGAACTCAAAATCGCGATATTTCCTAGTTTACGTAAATGGATGGACTACTTTTCTTCCCTCCTATACCTAGTAAAGTGATTTGTTTGTATTTTACGCCAGTATCATCGAACTCCAGTCGTGGAAGGGGTTAGCAAACGGTGTTTTCGATTCTCGAGCGTTAATCCAAAGGTATAGCGAGGTTAATATTAGAAATGTTAGTAAAAATAAAATGATGTCCCTGTACATTGGTGCTACAATTTGAGTTGAGATGCAGCACTGAACATCTGATGTGGTTTGAACCTTAAATATAAGTCTGCTGTCTGCCGCACGATTCAAGTGCTTCTCTACTTATGATTAATTAAGAAAAATAATTTACTTATACGTAATATCACAAGAGTCTCATCTTGTAGACCATCCGTAGCGTGAGTGAATTTATTTAAAGATATGAGAACTCACATGATATTTGAATAAAACTATTTCGCGAGTAGTAAGAAATAAATAACAAATAGAAGATATATATATTATTTTAATGTACCGAAGTACATATGATATTTCCATTCAGATATTCTGCGTCATCATACGATGAAAGAGTAATGGAACGGAGAAAAATTCTCTCCGGCGCCGGGATTTGAACCCGGGTTTTCAGCTCTACGTGCTGATGCTTTATCCACTAAGCCACACCGGATACCCACCCCGGCGCCGGACAGAATCGTCTCAGATTAAGTTCCAACTCTTGGGTTCCCTCTAGTGGCCGCCCTCTGCACTACGTCATAGATGTCTATGAACGTAGGACCGAAGTCCACACATGTGCTGAGGTACACTCGTTATGAGTGACTATGATATGCGTAAATCTCTTCGTGATTTAAGACGGCGCTTATTCCATCGGATCCCGGCCAACTAGTCACTCATAACGAGTGCATCTCAGCACATGTGTGGACTTCAGTCCTACGTTCATAGACATCTATGACGTAGTGCAGAGTGCGGCCACTAGAGGGAACCCAAGAGTTGGAACTTAATCTGAGACGATTCTGTCCGGCGCCGGAGTGGGTATCCGGTGTGGCTTAGTGGATAAAGCATCAGCACGTAGGGCTGAAAACCCGGGTTCAAATCCCGGCGCCGGAGAGAATTTTTCTCCGTTCCATTACTCTTTCATCGTATAAATAGAAGATAGCATAATAAATGTTATTACTATTAGGCTAAATATGATTTTTAAGTTCTTAACTTAATACAATATACCATTGACTGGCATGGTCTTGACTTCCTGCAATATTAAATTCATGGGTAAACATTTGACAACAGTTGTGGAAATTATGATTAGTGAAACAGCAAAATTAAACAAATATTTGAGGTTATAATATTTTATTTTGAACTAGGTACTTTCATTTAGTGAATTATCGACAGAGAGAATTCTCGTGATATTTGAATAAGACTATGTCGCAAATAATAATTAATTAATAAAAAGAAGAGATCAAGGGAACATAATTACATTACTATTAAATAAGATATTAAAGTCGCAAACTCAATACATTTCATTGGCCGCATGGCCTTGGCCTCCTGCAATACGAAATTCACGGATAAACATTTGACAATAGCTGTGGAAATTATGATTAGTGAAACAGCAAAATTAAACAAATATTTGAGGTTATAACATTTTATTTTGAACTGGGTACTTTCACTTAGTGAATTATCGACAACATGAGAATTCTTGTGATATTTTAATAAGAGTATGTCGCAAATAATAATTAATTAATAAAAAGAAAAGCACATAATTACTATTAAATAAGATATTTAAGTCGCAAACTTAATACATTTCATTGGCCGCATGGTCTTGGCCTCCTGCAATATGAAATTCATGGAGAAACATTTGACAATAGCTGTAGAGATTATGATTAGTGAAACAGCAAAATTAAACAAATATTTGAGGTTATAACATTTTATTTTGAACTGGGTACTTTAATTTAGTGAATTATCAACAAGATGAGAATTCTTGTGATATTTTAATAAGAGTATGTCGCAAATAATAATTAATTAATAAAAAGAAAAGCACATAATTACTATTAAATAAGATATTTAAGTCGCAAACTTAATACATTTCATTGGCCGCATGGTCTTGGCCTCCTGCAATATGAAATTCATGGAGAAACATTTGACAATAGCTGTAGAGATTATGATTAGTGAAACAGCAAAATTAAACAAATATTTGAGGTTATAACATTTTATTTTGAACTAGGTACTTTAATTTAGTGAATTATCAACAAGATGAGAATTCTTGTGATATTTTAATAAGAGTATGTCGAAAATAATAATTAATTAATAAAAAGAAAAGTACATGATTACTATTAAATAAGATATTTAAGTTGCAAACTTAATACATTTCATTGGCCTCCTGCAATATGAAATTCATGGGTAAACATTTGACAGTAGCTCTAGAAATTATGATTAGTGAAACAGCAATTAAACAAATATTTGAGGTTATAACATTTTATTTTGAACTGGGTACTTTCATTTAGTGAATTATCGACAAGACGAGAATTCTTATGATATTTTAATAAGTGTATTTCGCGAATATATTAATAAATTACTTATAACACACAGAAACAGATTATATTATAAATTAAGATATTTAATACTTACATTTGCTAGCACTGCCATCACGCAATATCACGGCCCACTGTATTGTTAAGGAAACAATGAAAATATTTAACATCTGAACATCAGGTGTGGCAAGATATTAAACAAATTCGCATCAGGTGTGACAAGATTGTTTCGACAAGATTGCAGTTGATAGTAAGTTGGCTTTGATTGGTCAAAACTCAATAAATTCCTACACTCCATATATGAATTGGTGCATGAGAGAAATATTCAACTTCTTCCTCTTCTCTATAATTCCTCACAACGTGCACGCAGAAAAGTTTCTTGCATAGAAAACTGGCAACATTGCTTTCCTACTTACATGAAAACATCGACAATTACACACTTAAATTATTATTATTATTATTATTATTATTATTATTATTATTATTATTATTATTATTATTATTATTATTATTATTATTATTATAAACTTAAGAAAAAATCGGATAGGATAAGCTAGACCAGGCATGTCAATTGATGCCCACAGGAGCAAGCGCGCGCCTTAGAGCCCAGGAGAGCCTGAGCGCTTTACAGCGGAAAGGAAATAGACAGACGAAAGAGGTGGTATATGCCGCTTGGTCGAGCTATATTCAGGGATGGCCAGCACTGATTCAATAGATAAAGGAAAGAGAACTTATTAAAATTGTATCCATGGTAATTTTTAGATTTGCCTGAGAAGTATAAGTGCATTATAAGAATGTAAGTTTTAATTTTAATGCTCATTTTTCACAAGTTTGATTTTTTTATTCAAAAGAAATATTTTCTCAACTTTTCGTATAGAAAAGTGAAATTTTCAGATATAGGCCTATTTATTTATTAGCCTTACAGAATGTTTTCGTAAATCTAATATACCGTATATACGTATTACTGAAGATAGTGTATTGAACATTTTGAAAATATTCGCTTGAAAATTGTTTGTAACGAAATGAATTAACAAAGCAACTACTGTTACATCATAAGCAAAAGATACGTGCCCATGTGTTGTAAAAATGTCAGCTCTATAGCTTCAGCAGATTTCGAGAAAATAATTTAATATTCTGATGATAGGAAGTTGCTCACAAATATCACCTTAAAAGCATAATGCGATAAGAGTTTTGCTATGTAATATTAGTTACACTTAAAACAGATACAGTTCCTAGGTAACTTTGCTTTGTACTGTAATATTGTTTTGATTAGTTTATTGATTACTTTTGTAAGGCTAAAGATACCGTCAATATAAATTCCAACTTATCATGTCATACTCAATCTCTTTCTTTATTAATGATGTGTTTCATCCACTTAATACAGTATAATATTATACTATGAAATTTAAGTGAATATTCCTTCTTAACTCTCTATTATGTTATTAAGATTTAAAACACAAGTGCAATATTAAGAAATCAGTGTTAGTACTTTTGTTTTACAGACAATATAGATAATATTAAACAGAAAGAAGCCATATAAAAATAACGACATAAAATTTCACGTTCCGTTTGAAGTTTGTGCACCACTGTTTTCTTCATCTAACAAGTTTCTTATTCATATACACAACCCTTCCTCTTTCCATACTTAGCGATTGCTGCCCGCGCACGACGTCAAGGTCAGAAAAACGCGCTTGCTTTGACATCACTGAGCTAGAATGTCGAATAATCGAGGTCAAACTGTAGGAAAGTCAAGGAAGTGGGATTCGAACGCTGGACACAGTATTCCCAGGCTTGTGGTGTACAAGAAGACCGCAAGCTCTCCTGATTTCCTTGTAGTTTAGCAGCAGCGGTACCGCGAATGAAATTTACGCCGCTAGGTGTTTCTGGCATCCGAGCTTCCATTGTTTTCTCTCTCGCGGCATTCGTTGCCTGGGCGACTCCATCTGTTCGCGATATTTTCAGCCTTCCTTTCTTTTGTTTCTTCGCTGACTTCTATCCTCATATTTCCTGAGGACATTTCTCTTCTGCCGTTCCTTTCATACGCCCGTTCGAGTTTAATCTTTTAGCCTTATCTTTAATCACCCCGTAATTTCTTCATTATTAATATTACCCAACCTCTCTACTCCATTAAGGCATTCAATTTCTATCTGCTTCTGTTGCGGTTCCAAAACGTATAATAACAACACTAGCATCATAAAGAAATTCTTATTACGTTCAATATCTTTCAGAACTCTGTTATTACAGCATACGTGCCACAAAGGTTGCCTTAGCAACATAACTATGACGTAGTAAACATACAAACATCATATTTATTAAAACAAGATAAAAACATTGATTTTTACATATATAAGACGTATTTCTGTGGTAAATATTGAAAGTACAATTTGTTATATTTGAAAATGTTACTCCTGTACCTATGCTGATATTTTTGTGTACTTATAGGCGTAATAGATCGACTATTGATAAGATTTTTTGTACTCGACAGATATTAGAGAAAAAATGGTAGTATAAGGGTACAGTACATCAGTTATTCATAGATTTCAAAAAGGCATATGACTCTGTTAAGAGGAAAGATTTATATAATATTCTTATAGAAGTTGGTATTCCGAAGAAACTAGTTCGATTAATTAAAATGTGTCTCAGTGAAACGTACAGCGGAGTCCGTATAGGTCAATTTCTGTCAGATGCGTTTCCAATTCACTGTGGGCTAAAGCAAGGAGATGCACTATCACCTTTACTTTTTAACTTTGCTCTAGAATATGCCGTTAGGAAATTCCAGGATAACAGAGAGGGTTTGGAATTGAACGGGTTACATCAGCTGCTTGTCTATGCGGATGACGTGAATATGTTAGGAGAAAATCCACAAATGATTAGGGAAAACACGGAAATTTTACTTGAAGCAATTAAAGAGATAGGTTTGGAACAATATTATTCCAAAGCCTTCACAAAACTGCACTGTAATGGTAACTAAGTAACAATAAGTGCACTGTAATGGATCTATTTCAGTATAGTTTCATGTTATGAAGAACGGTTCCCCTAGCAACAAGTTTCTGTGTGGGAATTCTAGCTTTTAACGCCTAACACCTATAGCTGTAAATACAACACAAAACACGATCGTGCAAAATAGTAATATGCGTTACAAGAGCGGTATGTTGAAGTTTTCATGTTCGAGGAAAAGTCTGAAAAAGCGAAACGTAGTTGAGCTTTTTTAATTTCCGAGAATTGAAAGAAAACATACCGCTCGTGTATCGTACATTATTTTGTGCGAAGATCGTTTATTACATACCTGAAAGAGGAATTTCTAATTAGTTGCAATGAAATCTCCATCTTGGTTTCTGTTCAATGACGATAAATTTGCAAAACAAATATATCTATCTTCAACACTGTTCCTATAAAATGTTTTCTGTGTTTACTATACTGCAGCAGGCCGTGATATACGTCTGTCTTTTCTTTCCCCCAGTCTATGATGAGTCTGGAATCTTGTTGATTTTTTCACGGCTTCCTTAATGTTGCTTGCATCACGAATGCAGTAACTTTAGTGGAGTTGTAGAGTTTATTTAATTTTTGCAAATATTTAAAAACAATAATTAACAGTGAAATTTAGGTGAAATTGCAGTGGTAAGTTTCCAATTTATAATTATTACTATATCGAACGTCTCTAAAAATAATATGTTAAAAGCCTAAAGCAGTAAAATCAATATGTCACTTAAGCGGTAAGAAGAGGGAAATTGTTATGTGTGTTAGGTTGGGAATACTGAATGTGGAATTTTAGACTTTCCGCGGATTGGTTTTGTGCGGAAACCAAGCAAATACGCACGATCTCGCATAAAATACTTTTTCATTGAAATTTCCAGTTTGTCCGGAATTGCTGTATAGCAGTTTGTTTATGGTCTGTGTGGGATCAAGAGGAAGATGTTCAGGAATAACAAATACTACAAAAAAATGTAATATATATATTTTTTAATGTAGAAAGCTGTTGTACAAAAATAAAACTAATCTGTCATCTCTACACTTGCCTTCTGCCTCACAATCTTACAATACAGTTAGGCTACTGCTGAGATATTCAACGATGCTACAATCAAACGCATTTGTTTCCTGCACGAAAATTAAACAAACGACACAACAACAACCATACACGTCACAAAATTACTGCATAGATACCCTCTGTATGTTAACTATTAGCAATATTTAGCATAAATCTTCCAACACTACTTTTACATTTCAACTATCTAAATTACAGTCCAGCCTTATAATGCAAAATGCATTTTGTATGCGCCATTTTTACACAGAAACAAAAGTTACATTCTTTGACAATAATTATTTTTTACCAACAGTTTTACGTGCATTTTACTGTGAATACAAATGTATATTTTGATGGAAAAAAATGTTTTGCTTACACATTTTTCTATTTCTACAAGTAAAATGCTATATCTCTCTTTTTTTTTAACAGTAATGACTATTATTTTTTGGGTATAAGACATAGAAATTTAACATTGCCATAAAGTATGTATAAAAACAAATAAAAAAATGACTATCAGTGGGCCATGTTTAAAAATTAGCAGGCTTTGAAAATAATTCGTTAAACAAGAGAACATCATTTTGTGGTTGCTAAATCAAAGCCTGCTAATTCCCAAGCATGGCCCTCTGATAACGTTATTTCTTCATTGTTTTTATATTATAATAATATACGTTTCTCATGACAATGTTGAATACCATGTCCTATATCCTGAAAAACACGCGGGATTTCATACTTTATACTTATAGAAATTAGACAAGCATAATGTTCTTTTAAACTGCTATTATATATGGGCACTTGTAATGACTCTAATGCAGAAATAACATTTTCACGTACAAAACATTCTTCAGTGACAGAAGTTTCATAAAGGAACATCTCAGAATTATTTTCATTACAAACTGTAACAGCACAGAATCCAGTAAATTCATTGACACGATGACTATCTTATTATAATTAAGTGTAGTAAGTACGTATTCTAGTGAATTTGTTGCGTATATCTGAGTATTTTGTAAGTGCAGGGGAAGAACAACGAACGTCCACAAAAGACGAATGTAAGTAATCTATTTACTGTATATCTTTCCATGACTATGAGCTAGAAGTTAACATTTTTTTAACCAAACCGTATGCAGAATACAGTATATAATTTGAAGGGAAAATTGTTAATAAATATGCTATTATTTATTAACAAAAATTACAAAATATTACTGCTTATAAATGTTACACTAAATATTGCAAAAAGCATGAAGCTCCTTAAAAAAACTATGACATAAGATGAACATCCTCAAACTAAAAAGAAATGAACATCACAATTAACTAGTTTAGCCAACAACTGACATGACAGCCAGTCTTACAAAAATAATATGCTGAACTTGCTTATTTTATTAGTTTTTTTTTCATACAACTTTTCTAAGAATTGTATCGTAAACATTACCATCTTCAGGCCAGCCACACCACCGAATTCTAAGCCATTTTCATAAAAATAGGAGTCAAAACCTTTCTTCCGCCACATTCATCTTACATATCTGAGCTCTACGTTACCCTCCAAGTAAAAAATTGAACATACATCTTGATTACACAACTTTTAACACTGTATCACTTCGGAATATGTATGATAAGAACTTTCTTGTGTTAAATTTTAACGTACCTTGTTTACAGGTTTCGACCTGTTTTGGGTCATCTTCAGAACTGGTCGTTGTTGGTCTTGGCGCCTCTTGTTCCCTGTGTGGGTGCGTTCGTAGTGTAGAGTCAAAGAGTGTATGTGTTTTGAAATTGAGTTGTGTGTTGAGAATATCGTTGGGGTGTGTTTTCGTGTGTCTGTATATTTCATATTGTTCTAGTGTGTTGAGTTTCTGGCTTTTTGGTTGGATGTGCAGCATTTCCATGTCTGTGTTGATGTCTCTGTAGGTGTGGTTGGCATTTGTGATGTGTTCTGCATATGTGGAGGTGTTTTGTAGTTTTGTTATGGCTGTGATGTGTTCTTTGTAACGTGTTTGAAACGATCTGCCTGTCTGTCCTATGTAGAAGTTGTTGCAGGTGTTACATTTGAGTTTGTATACGCCTGTGTGGTTGTATTTGTTTGTTTGTGTTGTTTGTGTGTTAAGATGTTTTTGTAGAGTGTTATTTGTTCTGTATGCGATGTTGTAATTTAATTTCTTGAATGATGTTGCAATTTTATGTGTGTTTTTGTTTTCGTATGTTAGTGTGATGTATTTTTTGTGTTCTTGTGTTTCTGTTGTATTCTTCAACATCAACACAGACATGGAAATACTCCACATCCAACCAAAAAGCCAGAAACTCAACACACTAGAACAATATGAAATATACAGACACACGAAAACACACCCCAACGATATTCTCAACTCAATTTCAAAACACATACACTCTTTGACTCTACAGTACGAACGCACCCTCACAGGAAACAAGAGGCGCCAAGACCAACAACGACCAGTTCTGAAGATGACCCAAAATAGGTCGAAACATGTTAACAAGGTACGTTAAAATTTAAAACAAGAAAGACTTATCATACATATTCCGAAAAAATTGAAGAATTAAACCAGAAATTGCCTCATATTAGTGAATATCAATTGTGGCATTACTTTGTAACATCATTTACAAAGCTGCGTGTGATGAATAACAATATTAACGAGAAACGTTTTAATGTAGTAAAAATGACAGAAGATACTAGGGATATGATACAATGGGTAGCTACAATGTGCTATAGTTACAGTTTGAAAGTAATAAAAAAAAAGAAAAGCTTGCTATCTTAGGTTACTTCTTAGTTGAATGAAAGCATTTATTAACAACAGTTTGTCTAAATAAATACAACTGCAGACCATACTCATGCCAACAGATACATATTAGAAACACAACAATGCATATCATAAAAACTTCGACATAACATCTAAATAAACGTCAATCACAAATCAAAACAAAAGATGAGCGCCTGTCCACAGCCATGGAACAAAAAGAGGCCATTTTGTTGTTGGATAGCACTTAAAGGCGTGGAAAGAAATCAACCTGAAGTCCCGGAAAATGAACCAATTGTATAACTTCTTTTTCTACATCAATTTCATATTTTAAGCTCGCACTTTACTGCTTTTATATGTGTATTACTGACTGAAGAAAATATGCGTTTTTCTCCGTTTAATGTGGTTTCAATTACTCTCAGTATTGTGTGTGAAAATTGCTTTCTGCAAAATATTACCCGATTATTCCTTGACTGTGTTATATTTATTAATGATCACTTTCAGACAAAAACAAACCAATTTCCAATTTTACTTGAGCTGCTGTAAACTGAACATAATTTAGAAATAGAATGACTATGTGGCTATTTATAAGGCACGTCCAGAAAGTTAGTGTCATTCACATAACTCCTGTATACTTCGAAAGAACAGGGTCACGGATGAAATGCATAATTACTTAAGAATGGTTTCATCAATGCTTCTTTAATATCAATGTTTTGTATTAGGCGTATTATTGGACGTAATGAAAGATTTGAAAAGGGAATTAATTTATTCTTTTTAGGTTCACTATGAATCAGTGATAAAGTCTACAACAATCAATCATTACAGGTATACCAGCTGTGATATAACACATGAATGGTCCAGGCAATAACAATTAAATGAGCTAATGGTGCCATCTGTTAGAGGAAGCCAAGTACTATCTTCTAAATGTTTTTCTTTATTTTTTCTTTAATGTATCACATCACATTATATTGTACATGTTTATTGTATTCAGGACCCTTGTGGTCACTCAAATTCTTTGAGCTGATGTCTATAATTTAGAAATTTATTATTCATTGGAGAAAAGTGATCAGAGTCCTGAATATTACGAGTAGAAATTTGAATTCAAATGGAAGAATGATCAAAGACCTTAAATTTTTAAATAAAAACATGGTTTATTAGCATGTTTGAAGGGACCTAATATGTTGTTAGGTTGACCAAACTGTATTGGTGTTGAATTAAATTTTATTACCATTGTTGTTAGTGTTTAATTGAAAGAATATTGTCATTCGCTTGAATAACATTAAGTAAAGTTATCTACAGAGACCGGAACTTTGGCAGAATGCCTTTTTAAATTTGTTAAATCTATCTTCATTTTCAAAGTAAATATGTACGAATTATACCTTTGTGACTGAAACGTCACAGTTTTATGTTGCCCTTTTCTGCCTTTTTTAATATAAATGCCTAATTTACAAAATAAATGCTTTTTTTTTTTGCCTTTGATTATTTATCTATTATTTATTAATTTATTATTAAAAATTGCCTACAGGTATATTTTAATTTATTTCTATAACCGCTTTAATGAAAGTGACTTCATCGAATGTATATTATTGTCTTTCAGTCAGTTCATATTCTCTTTGCAACAATCAGTGCTGCCGTGCAAAAATGTATAGCAGTAAGAGTTTTAATTATCGCTTGTGTTTATTTGAAAAGGCAACAATGAGTGCGGGTCTAATGTTATTTTCAACGGTTATTTTTCTTTCAGTTTTCATTGCGACATTGTTGTAGCTAGCTAAATATTTCATATAGCAACATATCAGCACAACCAAACACAAAAATGCACTTTCCAAGGCTACTGGGAAGAAGATTTCTTTGCTTTCAACAGTAATTGCAACATCGAGTCGAAAATCTCAATTTGCATTCGACTTACGTAAAGCTTTTCTTGCTGCCGAAATCCCTTTGTGGGAAGCGCAAGGTTGTGAGTCTAGTGCAAGGTTTTTGTAATTGCCTTTTATTGCGTATTTTAACTATTTATAATGCCTTTTTGCCTGCCTATTTTAATAATTCATAATGCCTAAACTTCCGATCTCTGGTTATCTATAATGGAAAATGAAAATGAAAGTAATACAAACCCTGACAGCATTGCAATGATGATGGTGATGATGATGCATTTCCATCACCAAATTGAGATGTAAGATGAAAAATTTAACTTTTTTCCATGTATATTTATGTCAAATTACTACAAACATTGATTGTTTTTCCATACCAGAGAGTGTAGTTACAACATGATCTATGTGACATTCTTGTGGAAAACAGTAGGCATATAGGACTCGCACAGTTTCATAATATCATTAAATTTATATATATTTCTAAACTCTGTCTCTCCCCTTTATTAAAACCTGATCAGAAGATCACGATTATGAATCGATATCTCTGGCCCACTCAAGCCCCTACAGTCTCGGCTGCGCGAAACGAGGAAACCGGGGCAAATTGAACGCTGCGCTTGCCGCCATATTGTTGGAGAGCAGACAAATAATAGCAGTGCGTAAATCACGCAATTTAACGCTGTGATGATCTAAAATTGACATATTATGGCCATTTTCGACGTTTAACGTAAAATTAGGACGAAATAAACATATTCAAAGTTTCATTGATATGTGTTAGAACATTAAAGAAAAGAAAATACGTATGCAGCAATTTATAGAAAACATACTGTTACATCCATAAATAGGCCTACACAATACACATTATAGATTGTATAATTTTACGATAATCAGCAAATTGTTAGGTTTCAGAGAATCTAAAATTATATTAACATATTAACTCTTAGATCACAAGACATAAATATATGCACCTTGATTACACAAGTTCCAGTTATAATCAAATTCCTAAGTGAAATAAATATGCGATAATCAGTATAGACTTGTTGTTAAGTTTTAGAGAATCAAAAATAAATATTACCGGTACTTTTAGACCACAGGACATAGGTAATCTGGTAAAATATAATATGCGAAGGTAGCCAAATTACATTGAATTCAATCTTCAATTAATAAAGGGAATGCTATCAATTATAAAAAGTATCGGTACCTAATACACTGCAAACAATAGATAACGTGAAGACCTAAAAACTAAACAATCACTTTATGCAAGATAAAAAAAAACACATACTTTTTATGTGTGGATTTTTTACATATTGTATTTTTATTTTAAATAAATAAAATAGATATATTATCATTGCTTGCGGAGTGATGGTACATAATTTTTATGCACATATGCAATATCAATAAGATGCCATTCCTTGCTTTTGTTAATAAAATATATCCGGCAAAACGTAAAAGAGTTATTTATAGGTGAACTCTGAATCATAAATTCACAAAGGAGGCTTAGCTATTATAGCTATTTATTTATTTATTATCTGTATATTTATTTATCCATATATGGATCTTGAATGAAAGTTTATTATCTTGCAGATAAATTCATTTACATAATAAAAACAAAAAGTTATCTTTCCACTAATGTTTTAACATCTGATGTGTAAGTTTAAATAATTCACTCAGTGGGATTTCTCTAGTCTGATATACCTGTACTAACAATTAAGTATTCTTTATTGTCGTAAACTACTGATTGATTTTTAATGATATTGATATTGTAACAACAGAGATAATATTATATCGTACCTTTTGCAAATAGCTTGGAAAATTAAACAGGGATGGTACTACCACAGTCTACTATATACAGTCGCGAAGCTTGAGGTGTTTTTTTTGCAAATCTCGTGATAAAGCGCTCCAAGCGGTTAGCAACTAGAAACAATAGACTGTCCATGGTCGACTTTGGACTGTGTCGTATTTCTATCGAGTGCTAGCTCGTTGCGTATTTCACATTGATACTTGTGAAATGTTCGTTATTGGTTATAATGAAAATGTTAATGGCTAAAATATAATAATTGGAATAATAATATGGGACAAGGAGGAGACGTTTGTAGTGCTATAAATTGCAGCAACAGTAAGAGAAAGAGGCCAGAGTTATCCTTTTTCCGATTTCCGAAAGATTCAGAAAGGTTCCTGGGTTTCCACAAGAATGCTGTGCAGAAACAAAACTGTTTAATTTGAAGTTCTTTGTGACTGTTAGAATACATTATATCCTTAAATTTCACAATGAAATGTTTCAGTCTAACCGAAAGGACATTAGATACCAGTTAAAGTTCTGTCACTTAGGCTGCTAAATTTCCAGAGAAATAAAGGTTAGGTCTGCTTTTTTTTTTTTTTCAGAGGATATATTTTTAATTGTAGCTATTAATTTTGTTATTATTTTTATGTGTTATTTTACTAAATACGTAGAAAAATTAAGTTTGTTTTAATGAAATTTATTGATCACGTTTTATTTTCACTTCTGGTGGGATTATTATTGCTTAGGCCTACTTTTTTCTTCAAAGGATATGCTTTTAATTATAGCTGTTAATTTTGTTGTTATTTTTATTTGTTGCTTTACTAGAGACGTAGAAAAAGTCTGTTAGAATAAAATTTATTGATCACATTTCATTTCCAATTCTGGTGTGATTATTATTGCTTAACCTCATCCCACTTTGTTAACTACGTAAGCCTACACTACAAGTACCGGTACAAGTAAGTTACTCCATTAATTCATATTTCCATTATTATTGTTGTAAAGATAAATGCAAATTAATATTTATTGGTTTCATAGTTAATTACCGCTATAATCCTGAATGAGTGAAGCTATTATAGTAAATTTTAGTTCGTTTTGCACAAACAAAAATTATATTAACTTATTTCTTGCAGGTATCTTCGAGTTTATGGTGGAATTTAATATACTTCATTAAAATAATAAATTAACTTTATGCATTTAATATTTCAATAATGGAAGGAAGGTGTTAATTTTTCCAAAAGAACACAACGAAAGTGTAACATATTTTGTCGTCTGCTAGGAGAGAGATCTGCGATGATGAGGCGATCCTAGTGGTGGGCAACTACCCATGTTTGCATTTTTACTACATATTGAGCTTCGCGACTGTATATAGTAGACTGTGGTATTATCGCCGCGCTCTCATGGTTAACATTCGGCAGGTCTTTGAGCGGCCTCATGCGTTCAGCAGGTCTTTGAAATTTAATTGTATTATTGTTTTCAATTTCTTGTGTCGCCGCTCCAATCACTCGCCTCAATTTCAATAATGCAACCAATAAGCTGCTTCAATTATTATTAAATGACACTTACTTGTCTAATCCACGTAGACTAAACCCGAGGTTGCAATGTCTTGTGCTGAGGACGAACATTAAGGTATGTGATTAAAAATTATTATTATAGAGTTATTATTAAGAGTTAAGAAAGCCAACGTACTCGTATATGAAATAATAATAATAATAATAATAATAATAATAGCCATTTAACAATATAACAAACTAGTGCTTATTCTTATCGAGAAAGTAGACGTGACAACGTGACGCTTAGAGTGAAACCTACAGAGCAACAATCGGTCGGCAAAATTATTTTTTTAAACCACACCGCACGTTATTGTATGATGCCGACATGTTAACCATGAGTCCGCGGCGATAATATATCATCTTTCAAAATTATATTTCCATTACTTTCACACTATTCACTAAAAATACCCGAGACAAAACAAATGACAAGTATGACAATCGTGTTTACCGCTCTATTTCTACCAGTAGCATGGCGGCATAAACATGCGCAGACTGGTTTCAATTTTGGACAGCACACCAGCGCTCTGTGTGAGTCTAGTATACTATTATAACGTCTTTGGGCCCACTCTTACTTATCCCTTACAGTGTGCTCCACTCAACCAAATCAAAATCAAATTTCTTAATGATTTAGATAAAGTTACCAGAGGAGCATGCAAAGAGCTTATTGGTCTTCCTCATGACTGCCTGACGGAATGCTCTACTCTCCTAAGAATATTGTGGTCTTTCGTTAATGAAAGCATCTTGGGAAGCTTATATACAACATATAAATATCTGTAATACTCTTCTTCGTGTTGATGACTGCCATCTCTACATTGTTAGGGACCTTGTAAGCGAAAAAGTTTCTGCTCTGTCAAAATTGAATATCACCACTATTGATGCTATCAACTGGTCAGGTCGTAAAATTCGTGAACACTTAAAAAATGTAGCATTTTGCGTGATGACCTAATACTAATCAATACCATTCTGCATCCAAATCCCCAAGAGCAAGACAAAATGTATGATACAATCTGGTAATAAGATAATGGTGCTCAACATTTTGCTGCTCCTGTTTAGGAATACCTGAACAAAGTATTTCCAAATAGATGGATCGGAAGAAGAGGACATGTAGAGTGGCCTGCAAGATCACCTGACCTTTCTCCACCTAATTTTTAAGGGAATATCTGAAAAGTAGGATCTATGCAATGAAGTCTGATAATATGGAGATTAGTATGGATGTAAAGAAATATCACCATCACTAATTAAAAATGTTCAATAGGAATTTGTCCTGTGTCTCACATGTAGTTAGATTGTAAAAAGAAAACATTTCGAACATCTAATTATGGGGAGATGTCAATGAAAAAATTCCATTTTTTCATTTTATTCTGTTATTTAAAGATTAGATTGCCAAAATTTTATTTTGAAATCTATCACGAAGTCCCAAAAATAATTACTAAATACCATAGTGCCACACCACTATTCTTTATAATCCTTAACTTTACACTTCCTTTTTCGAAATTACATTGTTTACCATAACTCAGAAACTAACTGATGCATTTTTGAGATTTTGTACACTTGCTTAATGTTGTACATAATTGTCAGCCAAATCTTCACATCATCTTCATAATTTGTAGTACAAGTGTACAAAATTTCATTTAGTTAAATTTATTGGTTTTTTGGTAAAAATTGCACATGAGTAAAATGAAAATTACTAAAATCCTTTATGCCATTTCTGCACAAAATGCCTGGTCAATTTTAATTAAAACTGTCATACACACTTCACATGTTGTTACATGCACCATACCGAAATCTCATAATGCTATGGTGCAAAGTTAAGGAGACTTGCGAAAAAATTTTAAGCAATATATTACAATTTCATTGACATTGCCCCATAAGTGAATTTTTATGTTTAAACCCAGAGAATTGAGTTCACTCATTGAAATACTCCTAGTATTTGTGTAAAAACTAGTAAAATTCTTATACCCAATTTTAAAATGTCAAATGTTGAAATAATAAAATTTTACTTTTACCGAAACTGTAATGAGTCTTTTCAAAGAAACAGCCAATTCAGTTAACAGTGCGAGAAATTCTATGGACACACATTTAAAAAGTATTGTCCATTAGATAAAGTGGGGGGAAAAAAATGGATAGGGTTCCTTTTTAAAATATTACTGATGTTGTCACAATTTACACAACAATAGTCTCAAAATATTTTCTTTTCATGCACATATTCCTTTCAAAATGTAAAGTTTGATGTGCTGATAGTTTTAAAACTGTCCTCCATTTAATCTTGTTTGAATTTATGCGTTCTTTATAAACACCCTGTATTTTGTTACTTTAATCAATATGACTGTGAAGAGGGGCAGTATTTCTTGTAGTATAAAACATTGTTCAAAGATATAGCATACATGAAAATATGTTTGTAAGTATGAAATTAGGTCGAAATTTTGAAACCGATTCTCACTATAACTTGAAGTGAAACGATTTGATTGCCACTGTTTCATATTCGTCACAGTTTTTCACGAAAAATTAGTAACTATAATGTGTTCTTCTGCACACACAATATCAGAGTATTACTTAACATGACACAGAATCAAGCAATTCACCAATCAGACAGAAAAATATGTTCTGATATATGCAATGAATTAGTGTTATTTATTAAAGATTAGAGTACAAAACCAGTAAGCATGGATTCATTCAAATACAAATTATTATGGAACAAGGTCACAATATCCAGAATGTAGAATGTAATATGCACACAAAAGTTAACAACATATTCATTTTCTGCCACAAATATGGCAACAAAACTTAACAAACAGAACTCCTAGTGATACTGTAAGGTTGCTGAATGAGTTAGAACGCAACCCAAGTACATTCTGAGAGTAATTATGTCTTCTTCAGCATTCATAAAACATTTCCTGTTGGAGTGCCAGTAACAAAACAAAATTATATTATGTGATTCACAGAAAGGCACTTCAGTATCCATCACAAGCCTTCGAACCTGTTGAGTGTTTCGAAATCAACATGACTGTGCATAATCTTGGTACAATCAAAATAACTTCATGGAAGTCAACAAAAAACATGTGAAATCAAAGAAAGTCTAGTCAGATTAAAGTAAGTCAAGTAAATTCAAACAAATGCATAAGTCAAATCAAGTTAACTGAAGGCAAAGGCAGTTGAGCGAAGCCAGAAAAGAAAGACACATCATATAAACTCAATGCAAGCAAATTCAAGCCAAGCAGAGAAAGCATGACAAGTCAATTCAAGAAGAAAAATCAGGTGAAGAAAAGAAAATGAAAAACATGAAAATCCAATAAAATTCGAAGTAATGAAAGACACGGAAATGAAATATAAGTCAGTTCAAGATAAGGAGAATCAAGTCAAATCAAGGCAAATCAAGTACTGTAAAAAAAAGTTAAGACAATCAAATAGCCAAGAAAAATGAAGACTAACTGAAACAAGAACACTCAAGTAAGCTGAAGGCATATCAAACAAAGTCGAAGAAAATCAGTTAGCATCAATTCAAGGCAAGTTCAGACATAGCAATCAAGTTTATTCAAGGAATGATAAGAAATGGGCATTGTCACTGTGTACATCACACTTTCGAATTAAACTAGTTCACAAAAATTGTTTAAATTTCCTAATCATACATTTAAAATATAAGAATATGACGGCCAGAACTTCATACAGATGAAGCAATACAAATTAAAAATTGTAATCCAAGAGAGAAACAAAATAACAGCTGTACGACAGCAACATAACTTGGTAACACACATCAGTAAGCCAAATAATACTAACTCTCAGGAAGAATTTCAGAACAATTAACACATATACATCTACCTACGACATTATTCTGCCTCTTCCTTTGCCCACCCCTATTTTATTGGCGACACAGAAGCTTGGGGGCTGAGCGCCGATCCCAGGTGCCATCTGCATATTTTCTATCAACAGTCTTTGATCAGGAGTGACCACCGTGCCGTTCAACATCTGAGCGGGTTGTGAAGGCATCTGCATTCCGCTTGGATCTGCCACCATAACAGGTGGTAACACAGCACCACCTTGAGGCGGCAAGCTACCATAGTTTGCAGGAAGCACTCCGTATGGATTCATTGGTGCCAGCATCGGCTGGGCTTGCATCTGGGGCGGGAGCAGTGAAGAATTGAGGACTGCCATCCGGACCAGATGGTTCATTTGAAGGAGCTGCTGCTGCTGCTCCCTCATGAACTTCTCGAACATCTCCTGAATGTGTGCCGCTGGGGGCGCCACTGGTTGCCCCATGCTACCAGGAAACAGTGGGTTCTGATGGTGCAGCATCGGCATTGGTGGAACACCGACACCTGCCATCGGCAACAGAGGATGACACATCGGAGGTGAGAGGCTGCTAGGAAAGTCCTTGTTTGAAATTACTTGAGTTTCGTATGTTTGAGGCGTTGGAAGGGGTTCATAATTGAAGAACTGTTCAACTGGCACTACCCCATTGCAATTTTCATCTGTGTCGGCACGATGCTGCTCCAAAGACGTGCGACAGACCTCCGACTCCTTACTCACTTTAAGTAACTTGCTCTCCGCTGCCTGACTCAATTCAATTCCCTCAGCTGCATGCATCGAAACCTGTCTCTCCATCTTCTGACATAATCCAAGCCGCTCAGTTGTCTGTCCCTCCATATTGTAACCCGCTTCACTTTGGTAATATACAGGCTGATGATTTGAGTTCTGAATTTTATTACCACAATCCTCATGTAGTCCTTCAACTATTCTCTGAGGCACATGTGTTCTGGCTTCACAACCCTGCTGCACCACATAGTTCCCGCACCAATTATTATTTCCTCGATTCAAATCCTCCATCTCTCTTGGTCCCCATACTCCATCTTTGTTCAAATCTTGCTCTTTCAAGCTTGGCTTTTGTCTATCATCCCCTTGATAACTCTTTCCTATCTCCCGTTCGCCTGTCTTGAGTTCTGTGTCAGATGCATCCCAACTTTCTTGCGTCTGAGATGACTCTCCATTTTGAACCACGCGGTGCCTGTTTGTTTGTGAAATGTCTTGGTCATAAAACCCTGTGTTATATCTGTGATTCTTACCACTCACTGAGTCTGTGCTTCTGTGATGTTCAGCCTTGACATTACTCTCCCTGTTATGACCTTCATTTTCAGCTGAATATCTTCTGTTTTGTTGTCGTTGATGTGAAGAATTTGTGTTGTATCTGTAATTATTGTTAGACTCTTTGCTTGTGTGGTGTTCAGCCTGTATATTACCTTCGACAGCGTTTTCCTTGTTATATTCTTCATCCTCAACTGAATATTTTCTATTTTGATGTCCCTGATGTGAAGTACTTGATGTTGCATTATATCTGTAGTTGCTGTTACTAACAGACTCTTTGCTTCTATGGTGTTCAGCCTGGATATTGATCTTGTCACTGCTTTCACCGTGATCTTCCTCCTCAACTGAGTATCTACCATTTTGGTGTCGAAGTGAAGTACTTGAAGATCTATTATATCTACCGCTGTTATTAAATTCTTTGCTCTTGTAGTAGTCAGTCTGTATCTTAGGTTTGGCATTTCTTCCTCTATAATCTCTTTTATCCTCAATTGAAGGTCTCCTGTTCTCCTGTTGACAAGTATCTTGGTCAAATGATGAATTGTTAAATTTATTGACAAATACTCTATTTTTTCTAAATCCATTTTGGATTTTGGTGTTGTCGAACCTTCCCTTGTGATTTTCTTCATCCTCCTCTGAATACCTCCCGATTCTTTGCTGCTGACCTACTGCATCTTCATCATTTGACGCTGTGTCATTTCTAGAGCTGTTATCGCTGACTTCTGTGCTTCTATGGAAGTCATACTGTTCTTCAGTCTTAGTTTTTCTCTCATCCTGTGGGTTGTGTGACGCTGTCGGGTTACTTTTATTCTGTCCTGGGTTGTGATGTTCCTCAGGATCCCAGCATTCGTTCTCTACAGCCTCCACTGGAGAATACTGCTGCACTCCAGAATTGTTACTGAAAGTAATTTCGAAACAAAGTTTTGGAATCATACTGTTCTAAAATGAAGACAATAACTTTCATTCTTATTGGTCAACTAGCCGTACCCGTGCGCTCCGCTGCACCCATTAGAAATAAATATAAAGTAATTACATAATTAAAATAGGATATTTGATCCAGGGAACATTCGTGTTTGATAGAAGGATAAATCGTTTAATATGTTACTTCATTTAAATTGTATTTAAATAATTAAAATGCGGTCATTTTGGTCCAGAGACACTCATTTGGTGCAATGACAATTCCTTTAACATGTTTCTTAATTGTTATTACATGCAACCATAGTTTAATGAAGATTGACATATCATTTAGTTTTAATGTGTATACTTTATGTTACTTGCTATATGTTTCAGAAGTTACTGTAATAACATTGTAGAATTATGTCCATCTAGAGAAACTACACTTTCCAATGGTGAAATAATAATTAAACAATTAATTTGCTTCTGATATTACTTCATACAAACACAGAAACATTCTCTTAGGCTATGTTGTTGTCCAAGACCCCTTATAGACAAAGTTATATGTTTTTATTTTAGTACAGCGCCTTAAATGGTGTTGTTATTGTAATTTTAAAACTCATTTATCTCATTAAATATCAGTCCTATCAAAATTTTGTATCGAATAAAACTTATTGGAAATTATTTTTGAAGAAACATTTGTTATGTAATAGTTTTCATGAAAATCAATAATAAGCGAGATATTTCGATTTATTTAATTCAGGCCCCCTTATAACCTCCCTTTTAAATAAAGTATTTTGAATGCCATATAGCCTAAAATCTAAGTTACAACGAACTTAATTTATATTCCAATTTTCATATAAATCGGTTCAGCCATTATCGCGTGAAAAGGTAACAAACATCCAGACAGACAGACAGACATACAAACAAAAATTTCAAAAAAGCGATTTTCGGTTTCAGGATGGTTAATTATACATGTTAACACCAATTATTTTTGGAAAATCGAAAATTACCAGAAAAATTTTGGCTACAGATTTATTATTAGTATAGATTATCACATTTTACATACTGGAGATAGAGATTGTTACTGAATAATTATACATACCCGCAAATATGAGAGCAAAATAACTGGTGTCATGTAAATAACAAATACAGTGCGTCTTCGCCATCATGCCGCGATCAATGATCAGCTGCGTGCCTGATGGAGGTCACGCTTCTGCTGTTGAGATGGCAAGCGCACTTGCGCAACTTAACTCTTTAAAACTTACAATGAAGCTTCATGCACAATATCTGGTTCTCTGATGATCAATATCTGTTATTCTGTGATGCCGCATGGCCTTGCAGATGAAATCAAGTCTCATCATAAAAAAAATCGATCGGGGGTCAAGGTCTTCTATAATCTTTTCGCTGTAAGAAAAATCCTAATGTAAACAATAGCACGTGTCTGAAGTGAGGCTTCATTGGCCGCTGTTTGGCGCCATAGATTCTCAGTACGTGTTCACGCCTACTGTTGTACCTTCCGTTTCATGTTAAACATTTCCCGTTACTCGTCAAGTAGGTCTAACCTCACTACTATGCATTCGTTTGCTTAGGAAACATTTACTTTATAATTACTGTAATTAAATTATTTTTAAGTCTCATGTCTTCACAATGGACAGTTGAGGGTACAGAAGCCATACTTCAGTACCACGTGCTTACGTGAACAACTACGAGCTCAAGTGACGCCAGCTTGTTACAAGAACAGACTACCTCGGTATTACTGTTGGTATTCATCCGCGTTCATAGTACATAACAAAATATAAAAGTAGTTTTTCTTTTACATAGCGTTTTACATATGAGTGAAGTTAAATGTTTAATCGTATTTAACAACTAGAATTCAATGTTTTATTTTCAAATAATACAAGATTATGGTTTCCAAATACGGACTATATTTTCCTGCGTCATGTGAGTGTTTCAACTGGGAGCCAATCACGGGTATGACAGCCAGGTGCTTGTGTTTACATTAGGATTTTTCTTACAGCGAAAACAGTATATATCTACTTTTTCTAACACCCAATTACAAAAATTAAGCCAGTGATTGTAATCTTGGGGCTGTAATTCATGACACGATGGAATTCTGTACGGCTTTAGTTTCAATAATTTCGTTGTCACTCCCACAGATGCTTTACAAATCCATATCTGTTGTGCTAAACGTGGGCTCCACTCTAATGTCGCATCAATTCCATCCAGTTTTTCCTCAGAACATGGCGCTTTTATCGTCATTTTCTGAACCTGTTTCATTATAATAATAATAATAATAATAATAATAATAATAATAATAATAATAATCTGTGGCGCTACAGCCCGTGAAGGGCCCAGAATGACCAGCCGGCTGCTGGCCTCACGCCCACATGCCGAAGCAGAGGTGGACGATCATCCAACCAGAATGGAGGTATCGTGTGGTTAGCACGATGATCCCCCCAGCCGTTATAGCTGGTATTCGCAACCGGATTTCGCTACCTATCGTAGCTCCCCAAGTGCATCACGATGCTGGGTGGGCACCGGTCCCATACACTGGCAGAAATTTCATGAGAAAATGTCTTCCCCCATGAGGACTCGAACCAGCGCGCATTCCGCAACGCGAGTCCTAGGCAGGACGCCACAGCGCGGGACACCTGTTTCATTGAATCTATAAAATAACTTTACTATTGTTTTTCTAGAGGGTACTGGCCTGTCAGGAAATTTACGTCTGAATTTTCACTTCGTTGAAGCACAAGATTTTCTATTCTTTATGTACGTGTTGTATATGTAAATACGTTTCCTTAATGAATATCTGTTTACCATGACAAAACAATCTGTTCTCTATATATTATTTTAATGTACCGAAGTACATATGATATTTCCATGCAGATATTCTGCGTCATCATATGATGTAAGAGTAATGGAACGGAGAAAAATTCTCTCCAGCGCCGGGATTTGAACCCGGGTTTTCAGCTCTACGTGCTGATGCTTTATCCACTAAGCCACACTGGATACCACCCGGGCGTTGGACAGAATCGTCTCAGATTAAGCTCAAACTCTTGGGTTCCCTCTAGTGGCCACCCTTTGTACTACGTCATAGATGTCTATGAACGTAGGACCAAAGTCCACGCATGTGCTGAGGTGCACTCGTTATGAGTGACTAGTTGGCCGGGATCCGACGGAATAAGCGCCGTCTTAAATCACGAAGTGATATACGCATATCATATATATTATTTTAATGTACCGAAGTACATATGATATTTCCATGCAGATATTCTGCGTCATCATACGATGTAAGAGTAATGGAACGGAGAAAAATTCTCTCCGGCGCCGGGATTTGAACCCGGGTTTCATCTCTACGTAGAGCATCCCTTCACACCAGTTCTGAGGATAGCTTACAATAGGCTGAAACTAGTCAAGGTAACCTTAAGGTGCTGACAACATAAAGTCCACTATAGTCTATTCAGTTGTTTTTCACGAGAAATGAGGGGTATTTTGATCGGTGTTCATTATAGATGCCTGTTGCTAGTAGCCAGAGTTGGGGTGTAGTCAATATATACTGCAGGGCTGTGTCTTCTGCAACTGGTACTGATGATTTTAATTTACTTCTTTTGTGGTTTATGGATGGACAGTATAGAAGAATGTCAAGTTACAGATGAACTGTTTTATTTATAGACGTCGTAGTGTTGACATGAATGGGAATGGTCTTGACTAGCTGCGTCAGCATACATGTCGTCTTAGCAGCAGAAGCGAGGACTCCCGCTGGGCATGCGGACAGTCAATCATCGTGGGCATGATGGCGAAGTTGCACTGTATTTACTCACTATACATTTTGTACAGCAACTAACAAAACTGCTATTTTACATAAGATTTGGTGAGTAGCCACTGTCTACATACAGGCTGATCTGTTTGTGTATGGATAATATTAATTTATTATTATAAAGCTATTATGATAGTACGATAATCAAAAACAAATTAGACAGATATTATGAGAACACATTAGAAGAAGAGCAGAATGGATAGGGCAACGAATAATTGGGGTTCTTACTTACAAATGGCTTTTAAGAAACTCAGAGGTTCATGCCGCCCTCACATAAGCCCATCATCGGTTCTTATCCTGAGCAAGATTAATCCAGTCTCTACCATCATATCCAACCTCATTCAAATCAATTTTTATACTGTATTATCATCTCATCTACATCTCAGCCTCCCCAAAGGTCTTTGCCCTCCGGTCTTCCAACTAACACACTATATGCATTTCTGGATTCGCCCATACGTGCTTAATGCCATCTCAAACGTTTGGATTTAATGTTTCTAATTATGTCAGATGAAGAATACAATGCGTTTAGTTCTGCATTGTGCAACTTTATCCCTTCTCCTGTAACTTCACCCCTCTTACAAGCAAACGTTCTGATGGAGGCAGATAAAAAAGTTAAATTTTTTTCTTCCACCATGTTAATAATGTCAAAAGAAGTGCTTATACAAATTTTGGCCACTCGACCGCAATTACGAGGGCCGTAAAAAAATAAAATCGTCAGGGGCCGCTAGCAGAAAAAAAACACAGTTTCATGGACAAATTTATTGGAACAGACATAGCAATTGTTGAGCTATTTTTCAACATATTTTCCATCGCAATTGAGACATTTCTCATTTCATGGGATCGACAGAGAGAGGTGCAGACACAGTCAAACGCTGGTTCCGATCTGAGGCGGCTGACTTCTACAACACAAAAATTGATCCTATGGTATGACAAATGTCTCAATTCTAATGGGGGATATCTTGACAAATAGCACAACAATTGCTGTATCTGTTTCAATAAATATTTCCATCCAATTGTGCTGTTTTCTATAAATGGCCCCAGGGAAAATCACTCTCTGGACGGCCTCATAATTGCAGTCGAGTGGGCAAAATTTGTTGTTGTTTTCTAATGCCAGGCATTTGACAATAAAGTCATTTGACCTCTTGCACTCCAATATTTTTCAAAGATACATTCATTCATTCATTTATTTTATTCCATAGATCTTACATGAGCAATGAAGCTTTAAGATGTGGAACATGTCAACATTTTACAATATTACAATTACAATTTTTACAAATTTTTATAGTTTTACAATTTAGTAATTTTCTACAATTTTTACAATTTTGTACAATTTTTTTTTACATTTTTTTTACATTTTGGCGAGATGTAGTGAGATGAGATGAGGTCCGAGGATTCGCCAAAATATTACCCGGCATTTGCCTTTTCGGTGGGGGAAACCTCGGAAAAACCCAACCAGGTAATCAAATCAAAGGGGGTAATCAAATCAAAGGGGTTGATGCCAAGGACTCGCCATAGACCATCCGGCTTCAGTCCCACGGCCATGTCATGGTTAGCCACTGACGCGCAGATTTTGAGATGTTCTGAATCCATTTCTTGGTTTGAGTTGCACAATGGGCAGTTAGGGGACTGATATATTCCAATTCTATGCAGATGCTTGGCCAAACAGTCATGGCCTGTTGCCAATCTAAATGCAGCTAGACGATTTGCATGGTAAATCGGGAATCAACTGTGGATTATGATGCAGAGAGTTCCATTTTTTTCCCTTGAGATAAAGACTCAAAATTTGTATGATCATTTCTTTTGACATTATTAACATGGTGGAAGAAAAAAGTGTAACTTTTTTATCTGCCCCCATCAGAACGTTTGCTTGTTAGCTCCAAATATTTTCTTCACCTTACTCTCGAACATCCTTAACCTCTGTTTCTCAAAGTGAGAGTCCAAGTTTCACAACCATTCGGAACAATCGGTAATACAGTGTGTCCACCATGAACCTGACACATTTCATTTGGCTGCCAAAAATCAATGAATGGAAATAAGTTTGTAATATGCATTGCAATATGTAGAGAAACTGTGGAAATTTCGTTGGCTATTTTTAAAAACCCGTGCGAGAGGTTGTACGTGGCACTGCAGTAGCGTAAGTCAAAATGGGGACAGCGCAAGAGCGAGCACAAGCGATCTGGTGATATGCTGAAACAAATTCGGTGATTCAAGTGCAACGCAACTTTCGGCGCGTGTTCCAGAAGGATCCACCATCACGGAACACCATTAAGACATGGAAACAGAACTTTTTGGCAACGGGAAGTGTGGTGAAATTGCATGGTGGCGGTAATGTGAGCGTATCAGAGGAGCGTGTAACAGCAGTGAGACAGGCGTATGAACCAAGTCCACGCAAGTCAGTTCGACAAGCGGGACGACAACTGCAGATGCCGAAGTCCACGGTACATAAGATACTGCATCGCTCTCTTGGGTTTCATGCATACAAATTGCAGTTGGTTCATGAACTGAAACCAGACGACGGTAATAAGGGGCAGGCATTTGCTATCGACAAGTTACAGCACATTGATGAAGACCCAACAATTTTAACTTGCATTGCTTTTTCTGATGAGGCCACTTTTCATTTATCGGGCAAAGTCAACACACATAATGCGCGTATTTGGGGGTCAGAAAACCCACGCTGCATTGTGGAACACATTCGTGACAGCCCGAAATTAAATGTGGTGCGAATTGATGCACAATTTGATCATCGGCCCCTTTTTCTTTGCAGAACAAACAGTTACGCGCAATACCTACCTCGACATGTTGGATCAATTTGTTGTGCCTCAGTTAATGCATTTGCAGCCGAACGTCATCTTTCAACAGGATGGCGCCTCACCACATTGGAGCCTGATCGTTCGAGAATTTCTCGACACACAATTTCCCGGTCGCTGGATTGGGCGTGATGGACCGACAAGATGGCCACCTCGATCACCGGATATTACCCCTCTAGACTTTTTCTTGTGGGGATATGTCAAGAACAAAGTGTATACAGGCCACAAAATTCGTGATCTTCAACAGCTACGCGGCCGCATAAGAGATACCGTCCATTCCGTTACGCCCGAGATGCTTCAGAAGACCTGGCAGGAAATTGAATTCAGGCTAAATGTTCTTCACGCAACGAGAGGATCTCATGTTGAGGTGTACTGATTTTTTTAATAAAACTTGGTGAGTTACTCTTGATATTGCATGCATTCTTTTCTTTTTACCCCAAGCAGTATGAATTATACAGCAATTTCAAATGTGTCAGGTTCATGGTGGACACCCTGTATAACTGTTTTATAAATTCTAACCTTCAGCTTTTTTGAGAGCAGACTGGATGACAAAAGCTTCTCAAGAGAATAATAACAGGCATTTGGGGTTCTAGTGTAATAATAATAATAATAATAATAATAATAATAATAATAATAATAACGCTCACCTAGCTTTGAACTGCAGGCGGTCCTGGCGGTCTGCCGCGGTGAGGTCTATGTACCTGCTCTGCTCAGCCTCATGAGTCTTCAGGCTCTCCTCAATGGCCAGTTTCAGCAGCGCTTCCTCGTTTTCCTGACCTCCGTAGACGGTGAATGTGCGAGCCTGGACGTCTGAGAACAGCTCTGCGCCGGTCTTCTTCTGCCAGCACGTCACTCTCGCAGGCTGTGCTTTTGCATTTGCTTCGGCTGTAACAGAGCATACTTGCTGAACTCCTAACACAAGCCCTGTCCTTAATGGGCATCCATACCCTTTCCTCCTCTCCTCATTAGTTTTATGCACATTGGAGGTTCAATCTACAACCTCATTCAATAATCCTTTTGTGCGAGATCGTGCGTATTTGCTTGCATTGCGCACAAAACCTATACGCGGTAAGTGTGAAATACCACATTCAGTATTCCCAACATAACACACATAACAATTTCCCTCTTCTTACCGCTTAAGAGCCATATTCATTTTACTGCTTTAGGCTTTTAACATATTACTTTTAGAGACTTTTAATATAGTAATAATTATAAATTGGAAACTTACCACTGCAATTTCACCTAAATTGCACTGTTAATTATTGTTTTTAAATATTTGCAAAAATTAAGTAAACTCTAAAACACCACAAAAGTTACTGCATTTGTAATGCAAGTAACATTAAGGAAGCCGTGAAAAAATCAACAAGATTCCAGATGCCGATGTTATTACTGCAATATGTTATATACTGTAAATAATATTGTTAAATTATTAAAATGAAAAATAAATCGTTACATAACCTTACCGTTTGTTTTAAGTTCACATTTATAGACTGGGGGAAAAAAAAGACAGACGTATATCACAGCCTGCTGGAATATAGTAAACACAGCAAACATTTTATAGCAACAATTTGAAGATAGATATTTTTGTTTTTAAAAGTTGCCGTCATTGAACAGAAATCAAGATGGAGATTTCATTGCAACTAATTAGAAATTCCTCTTTCAGGTATGTAATAAACGATCTTCGCACAAAATAATGTATGATACACGAGCGGTATGTTTGTTTTCATGTTCTCGGAACTTAAAAAAGCTCAACTACGTTTCGCTTTTTCAATCTTTTCCTCGAACATGAAAACATCAACATACCGCTCTTGTAACGCATATTACTATTACAGATACTGCCAGTGTTGTCACGACCTACTCACGAAAATCAGGAGAAAACCATCGAAAAAAACAGGAGATTAATTAAACATGAATTTTCTCTTCTTATCATAATATTAATTACAAAACAGTGTATACTGTAAGAAAGATGATACTGTTTTATTACTATATAGCACATCCCTAACCAATGAAATTGAACAGTTTTGCTAAATATTACTACTTCATCTTTACTCAGCATATGTAAATAAGTCATGCAATTTTGTTTTTACACAGTAATGTCTCATTGACAATGTTTCGCATTAAAATGTATTAATCAGGAGTTTTTGTATATTGACAAACGATTTTAGATAGAACAAGATTTATTTTAAAGATGATATTAAATAAATATACATAGGCCAAATAGAAATGATCAGGACGAAATTCAAATACAAACTGCTGAGCCATTCATACCGGAACCCACACTTTCTGAAGTCGAAATTGCGATAGAAAATCTGAAAAAGTACAAGTCTCCAGGTATTGATCAAATTCCAGCAGAATTAATACAAGAGGGCGGAAGGGCATTATCTAACGAAATTTATAAACTTGTACTTGCAATTTGGGAAAAAGAAATTCTACCAGAACAATGGAAGGAGTCCATAATCGTACCTATTTTTAAGAAGGGGGACAAGACTAACTGTAGTAACTTTCGAGGAATATCACTTTTGTTGACATCGTACAAAATTTTGTCGAATATTCTTTTGAGAAGATTAACTCCATATGTAGATGAAATTATTGGGTGTCATCAGTGTGGTTTTAGGCGTAATAGATGGACTATTGATCAGATTTTTTGTATTTGACAGATATTGGAGAAAAAATGGGAGTATAAGGGTACAGTACATCAGACTTCAAAAAGGCGTATGACTCGGTTAAGAGAGAAGTTTTATATGATATTCTTATTGAATTTGGCATTCCCAAGAAACTAGTTCGATTAATTAAAATGTGCCTTAGTGAAACTTACAGCACAGTCCGTATAGGTCAGTTTCTGTCTGATGCTATTCCAATTCACTGTGGGCTAAAGCAAGGAGATGCACTATCACCTTTACTTTTTAACTTTGCTCTAGAATATGCCATTAGGAAAGTTCAGGATAACAGACAGGGTTTGGAGTTGAATGGGTTTCACCTGACATAATTAGGAACATAAAATCCAGATGGGCAAGACATGTAGCACGTATGGGCGAATCCAGAAATGCATATAGAGTGTTAGTTGGGAGACCGGAGGGAAAAAGACCTTTGGGGAGGCCGAGACGTAGGTGGGAAGATAATATTAAAATGGATTTGAGGGAGGTGGGATATGATGGTAGACTGGATTAATCTTGCTCAGGATAGGGACCGATGGCTTACGTGAGGGTGGCAATGAAGCTCCGGGTTCCTTAAAAACCAGTAAGTAAGTATTAAAGACAGTACTGCATTAGCTGCGATTATAACAGACAAAAAACGATCCCTTTTCCTGTTTTTGCATAACTACCATTTAAACTGTTCATAATTTTTCCACTCTGATTTATAATTCTGCAATTAACCACCCTGAAACCGAAAATCGCTTTTTTGAAAATTTTGTTTGTCTGTCTGTATGTTTGTTACCTTTTCACGCGATAATGGATGAACGGATTTCGATGAAAATTGGAGTATAAATTATGTTCGTTGTAACTTAGATTTTAGGCTATACGGTATTCAAAATACATTATTTAAAAGGGGGGTTATAAGGGGGTCTGAATTAAATAAATCGAAATATCTCGCTTATTATTGATTTTTGTGACAAATGTTACATAACAAAAGTTTCTTTAAAAATAATTTGCGATAAGTTTTATTCCTTGAAAAATTTTGATAGGACTGATATTTAATGAGATAAATGAGTTTTAAAATTAAAATAACTGCCATCTAAGGCCGTGTAATGAATTAAAAAACAAATGACTTCGTCTATAAGGGGCCTTGGACAGCAACAATCAAAAGCTATGAAAGATAGCCTACAGAGAATGTTTCTGTGTTTGTATCAAGTAATATCGGAAGCTAAATTAACCGATTTGTATAATTAATTATTATTTCATCATTGGAAAGTGTAGTTTCTCTAGATGGACATAATGCTATAATGTTATTACAGTAACTTCCGATATAATATAATATAATATAATATAATATAATATAATATAATATAATATAATATAATATAATATAATATAATATAATATAATATAATATAATATAATATAATATAATATAATATAATATAATATAATATAATATAATATAATATAATATAATATAATATAATATAATATAATATAATATAATATAATATAATATAATATAATATAATATAATATAATATAATATAATATAATATAATATAATATAATATAATATAATATAATATAATATAATATAATATAATATAATATAATATAATATAATATAATATAATATAATATAATATAATATAATATAATATAATATAATATAATATAATATAATATAATATAATATAATATAATATAATATAATATAATATAATATAATATAATATAATATAATATAATATAATATAATATAATATAATATAATATAATATAATATAATATAATATAATATAATATAATATAATATAATATAATATAATATAATATAATATAATATAATATAATATAATATAATATAATATAATATAATATAATATAATATAATTTAAGTTATTTGAAGGGTTCACAACCATAGTGGGCCAAGCGCCATTTACTGAATACGTAGAAAACAAGGGTTAAAATTAGTTATTACCATAATTCAATGAAAACCTGTAACAAGTAAAATAAAATATACACATTAAATCTAAATGATGTCAATCTTCATTAAACTATGGTTGCATGTAATAAAATTTAAGAAACATGTTAAAGGAATTGTCATTGCACCAAATGAGTGTCTCTGGACCAAAATGATCGCATTTTCATTATTTGGATGCAATTTAAATTAAGTAACATATTAAACGATTCATCCTTGTATCAAACACGAATGTTCCCTGGATCAGATGTCCTATTTTAATTATGTAATTACTTTATATTTATTTCTAATGGGTGCAGCAAAGCACACGGGTACGGCTAGTATGTAATAAATTTAAAATCCGGGCATAGAACCAGGTGACTGCAGCATTGCAAAAACGAAGGAGAAATTCGGACTTTTGACAAAAAAAGAAGTAGAGCAGTAGATTCAATGGAAAAACAGGAAATCTCCTGCTTAATCAGTAGGTATGGCAACACTGGATACTGCCTCATATCACAAGTAATGTGAGTTTTGGAGAAAAATTTTAGTTGGAATATACAGAGCGTTCGGCTACGGGTGGGGCCAGGAAAGCGGCCTGCCTGCAGTGTCGCTTACGGGAATCGTCTATCCGTAAGCTTCCGCTTTCTATACTAATAGCATGCACATAAGAACTTTTCTACGTTGTACTAACCTTGTTATAGGCGATGTTGGAAGTGAATTATTAAATGAGAATTCACAATACCGTCCACAATACTTTGTAAAATCCAATCACAAAACAGAACTCGTTTTTCATCGTCTCTAGCCCGTAATTCATGCACAATACTCTCTCTATAGAGTTTTAATATTAAAAGTTTAGCAGCAGTAAAGACTGATGTTTTTGAAACACTAACTTCCTGTGAAACACGTCTTACAGGTTTTTTTAGGAGAGCGTGTAAATGATGCACTGATATCACCAGTTTTTTCTTCCTTCAGTACTCTTGAATTTCGCGTAGGAATTGCAGGATTTAGCGACCCTGTTGTCCTTAGTTTGTTAACAGGATGTCTAACGGTTTCTCTACCCGGATATTTCACTCCAAATTGCCTACGCACCTCTCTACATGACTCTCTTTTCACATATGCATCATACATCATAAAAACTCTCTGTAAATGAAAGAAAAGGAATTGTTGAAATGAAAATTGAATGACTAATTGAATCTTTTAATTACCGGTGTGTGTGTGTAATATTTAAGAAGAATGAAACTTATATTCAACAACAAATACAATCCTGGTTGGGGCAAGTTACCTGGTTGAGATTTTTTCCGTGGTTTTCCCTCAACCCAATATGAGCAATTGCTGGGTAACTATTGGTGCTGGACCCCAGACTCAGTTCGCCAGCATTATCACCTTCATCTCATTCAGACGCTAAATAACCTAAGATGTTGATAGAGCATCGTAAAATAACCTACTAAAAAAAAACAAATACAATAATAATAATAATAATAATAATAATAATAATAATAATAATAATAATAATAAAACGTGATATGAAAGTAGTAATAATAATAATAATAATAATAATAATAATAATAATAATAATAATAGTTGTTGAATTAGAAAATGAAACATATCATTTCATTGTGATATGTCTATATAGAGCACCATCTGGAGACTACGAAAATTTTATTCATTTATTGGAAAAGACACTGGAATACTTACAGAAACTGAAACATGAATGCATTATTTGCGAAGACATCAATGTCGATTATCTAACAGAAAGCAATAGGAAAGATCAACTAAATTCATTGCTAGCATCTTTCAATTTAATTTACACAGTAAATTTTCCGACCAGAATACAAAGAGATTCAGCTACTGCAATAGACAACATATTTATCGGAAAAGAAAGAATAGGTAGGTAGGCTGCGTCCGTCGCTATGTCCCATGCGAGTTCTAACCAATTGCAGCTATGATTTGTCTAGCGCCGATCATTCAATGAATTCCACCCACAATCTACTCCATCGTATTTATCCTTTCTTCTGACAGCCATCGGCCGCTGACTGTGTTTTGAGTGTACTATTTTTCTCGCTATTATCAACGTGAACTTCAAGGCAAAAAAGTGACAAACGATTTCAGGAAATTCCTATGATAGTGTGTAATGTTACACAGGAATTAGTTTAATGGAATTAAGAAAAATAAAAACAATTTTGGCTAAACACGTGCATAGAATTGGAATATATCAGTCCCCTAACTGCCCATTGTGCAACTCAAACCAAGAAATGGATTCGGAACACCTCAAAATCTGTACTTCATTGTTTGGTCATGATAATATCTTTGAAAAATATTGGAGTGCAAAAGGTCAAATGACTTTATTGTCAAACGCCTGGCATTAGAAAACAACAACAACAAAAAAACAAAAACTCTCTGTTCAAGCGAGAATTTTCCGTTTTGCATTGTTAGCAAATTTTACACACACGCTGAATATTTAAGCAACTGCGTCAAGAAACTGCACTGTACGTGTTAACATTGCAAAGCTGGCTCACAACTGATAACTTGTCGACCTTGACTGTCGAGCGTTTCTCAACAACTACGCGCACAAAGCGGCGTACCAGCACATGCCGCTTTCCTGGCCCCACCCGTAGGCGAACGCTCTGTATGTTCTTGTTGCAAATGCTCATGAAATTTGGATTTCCTTCATTCTCCTACGGGTGTCCCAGAATGATTTGTAAGTTGAGATGGTATGTCAGCACCAATCTTCTTAATCACTGGACAATGATGTCCTTTATTCATGGTGAAATTCGCATCCTTAGAGAGTACATGTGGTGAGCAAATACAGGATGTTCAGAAAGACAAGCAACCTTATGGAGAATCGCATGTAATTGTTGTTGTTTATTTCCCAGGTACTAAAGAGCACTGAACTGAGCAGACTACTTCTTGTGAGAGCATCTTGAGAATTCCGCCTAGGTTACTCAATCGTACAATATTTCAGAAAAGCTAAAGGTACGGTCACACGTCGCAACTTTTGCTGCGCAACTTTTGTACTGCAGCTGCAAAAGTTGCGTGTCGTGTTCACACGTAAGCCAAAAGTAGCACGCTGCACGCTACTTTTCGTGCTGCGCAACCCGAGTGCAGCAAAAGTTGCAACTGGAGGTTGCGAGTCTGTTCACACACAAGGCGCTACTTTTGCAGCTGACTTTTCAATATACATTTTGTGTTATGTTCGCATTATTAAGAAACTCATGTGAAAGCTTCCTTATCTATTATTTGCTTTTCTGTCCTAACTAGTATTCAGAAATTGACATTATTTTTACTATAAAGCTATTAAAAACGCCTATATACTTAAATGATAACCAACAGCATATTCACGTAATCAATGTTGGCAACCCTCCTGTTTGAAACTAAAGTATTTAAATTATCATTATTCCTGATAAAGTAATTGAGACAAACATCACAGAATCATGATAAACCATCTTTTGCATCCTGAAATACGAATTTATTACCAAGGACGTGGACATAACCTAATTCAAGGTATGACGTCATGTGGCAAACAGCAGTTCCTCCACCATACACTTTTATGACGTCACTAGTAACTTACTAATACTATAAACTGTTGTACATTATTTGTGAAACAGAAAGGTACAACTCTATATCACACACGAACTTTTACTAATAACTAATAAATATTAATTAATAATTATAATTAGGGACCTGAAAATTTCGAATTTGCGAAAACCGCGAATTTTTTAATTGTGGGGTAGAAAGTATTCTTCTTCATCTGTAAGGTGATTTAGCATGATTTTCTAGTAGAATTGAAAGTGGGAAAAATGCAAATTTCCTATCAAATTGCGAAATCACAAAAAATGCTATTTAATAGCGATTTATCATTAAAATGCTATTTTTCAAACAAAAATATAAAAATTAAAGACACTTTTTTTACATACTGTCGATCGATTATCTCGATATCAATTATTGTCTGCTCAATTTGATAAATTTTATATATTAATAATGGTCAGATGACTGATATACATATCATAATAATAGTAGTAATAATAATAATAATAATAATAATAATAATAATAATGTTTTATTTTCGCTGGCAGAGTTAAGGCC
This sequence comes from Periplaneta americana, assembly GCF_040183065.1. NCBI lineage: Eukaryota > Metazoa > Arthropoda > Insecta > Blattodea > Blattidae > Periplaneta > Periplaneta americana. The sequence goes on from NC_091117.1 coordinate 4,325,444, forward strand.
ATAAGGCCTTCTCTTCCACTCAATCAGCCTTAATCAATACAATATATATTTAAGTTATGAATATTTACACTACACTTAAAAGGTTCTCCAGCAATATTCTTCAGTTAAGTTTTAACGACTAGTAGACTACATATTTATTTAAATTTAGATAAACCTATAAGGTAAAGTAGTAACTTAATTTATGAGCTAATTTAATTCAATCAATTATAATTAATTTGAGATTTGAGATAGCTAGTAAAATGATGAAAATTAATTTAATATAAGCTTACTAGAACTATGTTACAGGGAAAAAAAAAAATATATATATATATATATATATATATATAAATCTAAAATATATTTCTATAATGAGAATATTAATGTAATTGCCATTAGAGGTTTTGTAAATCTATTTAGAGAAATTAATGATAATAATAAGAATGGACAGATGTTAGTTTCATTATAAGTAATAAATATTAATCAGCAATTAATATCGATTATCAAGTTCTACAGACGTGGACAAATTATTAGACAAAATTAATTATATGTTCAACGAAGCTATATTTCTCGGTAGAAATAATGAACAAAAATGTATTTTAACAGATATAGTGAATAGAAAATTGAGTCTTGAGGTTACTAACAGTTTGTGAACATTCCCTTATTCTTTATTAACACGTTGATTTTGTCAGGGATGCTGGAAACCAAAGTTTGACACTTTCTTTGAATATCAGCATCATTTAGCCAGATGTCAGACAGTGCTTAAATGAGTCCATATTTCGTTGTAAGCCTCTTTTGTTCATTTTCTTCTTCAGTATAGATCACAGATTTTCAATTTCGTTCATGTCCGGTCTTCTTGCAGGCCATGGGAGAATATCTTCTGCAGTATATAATTAAAACATCAGTAGCACCAACATAGCCAGAAAAAATATACTTAACCATTGGGAAAATATACCAGTAGGTGTAAACAATCATATTTACAACAATAGAGAGACTGTGAATTATACTGATAGTTGATATGACGAATTATATTACGTTTCCTAGAAAACGTTTTAGTCTAATAATTTGTCCACGTCTGTATATTCGATATGGGCTTGGCTAAAATGTGTCGCGTTTGTTTACTCGGCCATTTGCTTTCGAGATCGCAGCAGAATTGGATAGTTATTCTAGTTATATTGGCAGAGTTGGTTGAATGTGTGAGACACGAGTTCCTTCGTAAAATGGGCGAACAACTGTAACTGCTCATGAAAGAGTTTAGCTGTATTCCATTCAGGGACTCTATTCTTCAGATGCTAAGACAATTTTTTGTGAATTCTGCAATTGCTGCGTTGGAGAATAAAGCATTTTCAGAATGTTGTTTGCAAGCAGTGGCGGCTTCTCAAGGGGGTTGCAGGTTTGTACACCCCCCAGTAATGTTCCTAATCTCCCGGCTTTGTCACTATTAAAAATATATATTTTCTTTTACAATTTCATTCATGACTATCTGCAGTTGGCGTCTTGTTTTGTACGTCTGCAGGAGCCTCCGAGCCTTTTGGTTTGCAAAGATGTTGAAAACCTATCGAAGGTAGTTTATAGAGATGTTCGGCTAATGAGGGGACAGGGGGTTAGAGGCGTGGTCTACGGCTTTCCTCATTGAGAACGGTTTGTCGCACTCCCTGACATGGACACCAACGTCAGTGCAGAAGAAACTAAATTCACTGGGAAAGTATCTGTTTCAACTAGACATTTGTCCGAAGTAATAAGCATGGAAAATGTATTCATTCGGCTTGTGCAACGGACAGTCGCATATTTCGCACATTACTTTCTCAATCTGCATGCACACAAAGGCACAATACATAAAGTAGCTTGTATTTTGCTTTAAAGTTGTAAGAGTTGTCGTTCTGACAATAAGTGCTGCTATCTTCCGACAGCCTACGAAAGCTGCATTTGAATTTTATGAACGAAAACGTTGCACTTGGTACTTGGTAGCATTCTGATGACGATTCTGTGCTCAAATGTTTTTCATGAAGGTAAATCGCAATATAGAGAGCTCCGCCCACGACCTCTTCCACTTCTGGACTTTCTGTATAAATTAGCTTTATATGTATACACCCTCAGGTATACACAGTTTTAAACTTTGAAGTAAAGTACGTTTTTTTTTTTTTTTTTATCCAGTGTCACCAGGTTGTCTTTTCGACATTTCTGGTCTTCTCTGGCTGTGGCTTAATTGTAACCCACTTCTGAGGTTGGGGCACCTGGAAGGCGGAGTTACATTACCCCGATGATGTGATAGGATGATTATGATAATGTAGTGCCAGGAGAGGTCTTAAATCTAAACTTAACCTAAATTCCAGACCATGGACGAACACAGGAATAATCCCCTTTAAGGAAAAATTCCTGTGCTCTAACCGGGAATCGAACCCGGGACCTCATGAACTATAGCCAGAAGTTCTGACCACTAGACCATTAGGCTGGTCGAAGTAAAGTATGTTTAACTCCTCTTCGATATCCATTGTGCACCACCATATTTTCAAACCACCAGCCGCCATTGTTTGCAAGTATTGTGGACACTAACAAACAATGTTGACAGTGAACGTGTTTTATCACAGTATACAGTGAAACCTCTCCTTACGGACACTCCCAAGATACGGGCACTCCTCATATACGGACAGATTGTTATGTCCCAACTGAAATAATATAGAAATAATGACAAATTCAACTCTTGTTTATGGACACACTCAGACATGGACACGGACAGCTGTTCCACAGTCCTAAAGCTTGCTTTACCTCCTGACTGCGGACAGAACTTTGATTTCAAGACCTAATGTGTTACAAAAATGGAAAATTTAGTACAAAAATTCCTTAACATGAACGAAAACAATAAGGGTCCCATAGTCTACCACTAGCCCAGCCGGCTACCCCTTGTCAGCTGGAAGCGGGTGGATAAACAAAGTCATAAATTTAACCTGTCTGATGGGTCCAAGGTTTGTGCGATCGTGAAATTGTATTCGACACATGATGGGGTTAGTAGGATTATTCTCTTCACTTCAATCAGTTGTTCTGTTTCGAGAGACATGGCACCTGAACGTAAAGGTTAAGTTTAAAACTGTAAATGACAGAACTGCATAACTGTAGACCTAGAATAAAATTGCATAGCATAGTACTGTATTTTCCTTTTTCCATCTTACCTACTGCAGGTAAAAATTGCAAGGAATTTACTGTAGTAGACTGTATTTAAAATTAAACTACAGTAATAAATTTCATTTAAAGCATGAAGGAATACATAATGCATCCATGTTGAATCTTGCGTACACTACTTTTAACACTTGAATATAATTAATTGATTAACTAGTGGACTTACTAGTGTTAATTATGTAAGATTTGTGCGGCTTACAGCTGTTTCAGTGCTTCACGCACCATCCTCAGAGCCTACTAGATCACGGCACCATCTCGAACTTCTCTGCCTGTTATGTGGGTGTGTTTGATTGTTGAAAGGTGTTGAAGAGTGGAGTCAAATAGTGTGTGTGTACTGAAATTGATCTGTGTGTTGAGAATTTGATCAGGCTGTGTTTTAGTGTGTTTGTATATTTCGTATTGTTCTAGTGTGTTAAGTTTTTGGTCCTTGGGTTGTATGTGTAGGATTTCCAAGTCCTAGACATCACCATAACAAAAATCGAAAACAAACACACCTACAAAATATACAGAAAACCAACAACCACCAACACACACATACACAACACATCTAATCACCCCACACAACACAAACATGCTGCATTCAGGACAATGGTACACAGATTACTCAACATACCCATGAGCCAACAACACTGCAATGAAGAAGTGAACACAATCAAATACATAGCACAAGAAAATGATTACAACCCAAACATAATAGACAACATCATAAGGAAGATAAAACAAAAACTCAACAAACACAAAAACACACAAAACATAACACAAACACAAGAACACAAGAAATACATCACACTAACATACGAAAGTAAAAACATATACAAGATCGCATCCTCATTCAGAAAGCAGAAATACAACATAGCATACAGAACAGAAAACACACTACAAAGACATCTCAACACACAAACAAACAAATACAACCACACAGGCGTATACAAACTCACATGTAATAGTTGCGATAAGTTCTACATAGGGCAGACAGGCAGATCATTCCAAACTCGCTACAAAGAACACATTAAAGCAATAACCAGAGGACACAATACATCTACATATGCTGATCACATAACCAATGCTAACCACACATACAATAACATAAACACAGACATGGAAATCCTACACATACAACTCAAGAACCAAAAACTCAACACTGGAACAATACGAAATATACAGACACACTAAAATACACCCTTATCAAATTCTCAACACACAGATCAATTTCAGTACACACACACTATTTGACTCCACTCTTCAACACCTTTCAACAATCAAACACACCCACATAACAGGCAGAGAAGTTCGAGATGATGCCGTGATCTAGTAGGCTCTGAGGATGGTGCGTGAAGCACTGAAACAGCTGTAAGCCGCACAAATCTTACATAATTAACACAAGTAAGTCCGCTAGCTAATCAATTAATTACATAATGCATATTATAAATTTACTGTTAGATTGGGGAGCCTCCCTCCCAATAAAGGACACCTCCCAGATGCTGACAGATTGTTACGTCCCTTCGATGTCCGTAAATGAGAGCTTTCACTGTTTCAGACAGGCGATGTAATTTGGAGGAGGAAAATGCTAAACTGTTCACAATCTTTTGAGAAATGAAACGTAGAATGCACAAAGTTTAATTCGGAAAAAAAGGTAGATGCTAATTTGGAAAAAGCTAGATGCTAATTTTGAAGAAAATAAATGCTAAAAATTCAGCTCCCTACTAATACTCCTCCACAATAATAGTATCCTCCAATCACAATCTAAACACCAGGTCACAGGAGTGCCAAATCCTAGCAATTCCTGCCCACAGAACATCCCACTATTCATCCTCTTTTACTGTCTCAGTCCCCCGTGAATGGAATTCTCTACCTCAGAAGATTAGGGGCTGCCAGACAATAACCACTTTCAAGAAAAGGCTAAACGATTTCTTACGGGCGCAGTCAAATTAAAGTTATAATTGTGATCGAGTTTAATAATATTATGGTTTAATTAACGACGCTCGCAACTGCAGAGGTTATATCAGCGTCGCCGGATGTGCCGGAATTTTGTCCCGCAAGAGTTCTTTTACATGCCAGTAAATCTACTGACATGAGCCTGTCGCATTTAAGCACACTTAAATGCCATCGACCTAGCCCGGGATCGAACCCGCAACCTTGGGCATAGAAGGCCAGCGCTATACCAACTCGCCAACCAGGTCGACATCGAGTTTAAGAATTTAATTTCATTTAGGTATGACTATCATTACTATTACTGTTATTATTATTATTATTATTATTATTATTATTATTATTATTACATAATTATTTTATTGGTGTTGTGAAGATAAAAAGAATTGTCATTGTATTATATGTTGTTGTTGTTTTCTAATGCCAGGCATTTGACAATGAAGTCATTTGACCTCTTGCACTCCAATATTTTTCAAAGATATTATCATGGTCAGCCACTGAAGCACAGATTTTGAGGTGTTCCGAATCCATTTCTTGGTTTGAGTTGCACAATGGGCAGTTAGGGGACTGATATATTCCAATTCTATGCAGGTGTTTGGCCAAACAATCATGACCTGTTGCCAATCTAAATGCAGCTACAGACGATTTTCGTGGTAAATCGGGAATTAACTGTGGATTTTGATGCAGAGAGTTCCATTTTTTCCCTTGGGATTGTGTTATCAAATTTTGTTTGTTGAAGTCTAAGTATGTAGATTTAATAAATCTCTTCACAGAGTAATACGTAGATTTAGTAACAGGTCTGTAAGTAGCAGTGCTGCCCTTCTTTGCTAAAGCATCCGCATTCTCGTTTCCCAGGATTCCACAATGGGATGGTATCCATTGGAATACAATTCTTTTATTGAGTGATATTAATTGAGAGAGCATTTTAGTTATTTCTGCTGTTTGAGATGAAGGTGTGTGTTTAGAGACTATTGATAGAATAGCTGCTTTGGAGTCTGACAATATTAATTATGTATTATATTGTCTTGTATTGTAGTATTGTATTGCTTTGAATTGTATTGTACTAATTATGTTATACTCATAGCATTGTAGTAATTTCCTATCATACTGGTTGAATGGAAGAGAAAGCCGAATGGCCTTAACTCTGCCAGTTAAAATAAACCATTATTATTATTATTATTATTATTATTATTATTAATACTGTATTAGACCTTACTTTTGTGGAATAGGGTCCAGATAACAAACATGGTTTACTACACTCACGATGCATTTTCTGTCCAGCACAGTTCCTCTTCTTCTGGCGTGAAGCTTCTTCAAGAAGAGGCCTCTCCAGTTCCTCCAAGTTGATCACCGTCCCCAAGTTTTTGCTGCGCTTCCCCTTGCTCTTTGCATGCTTTGTCCCACTGAAGTAATCTTCCTTCACGTCTTTCTTCTGTGGCAAGGTGTGGACCACTTCACGCATGCACACTCTGCAAGCACAAGATTTAATCTCATGTTTTAGTTTGACTCAAAGTCATTACGCATAAATAAAGACGACAAACTGTTGCTCTTCAGAACAATAGATCATAACTAGAGCTCGGACACTGGCCTTTTGCCTATTTTACTCCTGTGTATTTAAGTACAGGAACTTAATATAACATCAATCTTAGGTATTTTAAAAGCACCTGTCCAAGGTCTATAGTGCTTAAATGTCTATTTTGAGTATAAGAGCCTATTTCAGAAATATGAGTTTATTTTCACCTTACATAAAACTTGCAAATGAATTTTAAAGAATCTGGAGGTTCTTTGCTGCCCTCACATAAGCCCGCCATTGGTCCCTATCCTGAGCAAGATTAATCCATTCTCTATCATCATATCCCACCTCCCTCAAATCCATTTTAATATTATCCTTCCATATATGTCTCAGCCTTCCCAAAGGCCTTTTTCCCTCCGGCCTCCCAACTAACACTCTACATGCATTTTTGGATTCGCCCATATGTGCTACATGCCCTGCCCATCTCAAACGTCTGGATTTAATGTTCCTAATTATGTCAGGTGAAGAATACAATGCGTGCAGTTCTGTGTTGTGTAACTTTCTCCATTCTCCTGTAACTTCAGCCCTCTTAGCCCCAAATATTTTCCTAAGCAACTTATTCTCAAACAACCTTAACCTATGTTCCTCTCTCAAAGTGAGAGTCCAAGTTTCACAGCCATACAGAACAACCGGTAATATAACTGTTTTATAAATTCTAACTTTCAGATTTTTTGACAACAGACTAGGTGACAAAAGCTTCTCAACCGAATAATAACAGGCATTTCCCATATTTATTCTGTGTTTAATTTTTTCCAGAGTATCATTTATATTTGTTACTGTTGCTCCCAGGTATTTGAATTTTTCCACCTCTTCAAAGGATAAATTTCCAATTTTTATATTTTCATTTCGTACAATATTTTCGTTGTGAGTCATAATCATATACTTTGTCTTTTCGGGATTTACTTCCAAACCTATCTCTTCACTTGCTTCAAGTAAAATTTCCGTGTTTGTGGATGTGAATTATACAATGGAATAATAAGTTTTCATAGAGGTCAGTGTCAAGATATTATTTCTCACTTTCTAATGATATAAGGAGATATTCTACACATCAGGATTTATGGCTTGTTATCTTCTCTGACTAGATCCTTCTTCTTTCTCGTTTTTCACGTAATATTAAGCTATAGAAACTGACAAACAAACATTATTTTCATGGGGGCAGATAGAAAGTTATTTTTTTTCTTCCACCATGTTAATAATATCAAAACAAGTGCTTAAATACAAATTTTGCCCACTTGAGCGCTATTACGAGGGCCGTAAAAAATAAGTTTCCCTGGGGCCGTTCACAAAAAGAAAACACAATTTAATAGAAAGATTCATTGGAACAGATACACCAATTGTTTAACTATTTTTCAACATATTTCCCACTCGAATTGAGACACTTGTCATATCGTGGAATAAACTTTTGTACCTCTGTGTCGTACAAGTCTGCTGCCTGGAATGGAAACAAGTGTGGACAGCTGTCTGCACCTCTCTGTCAATCCCACGGTTTTTTTTTTAATATACCGGTTTATTATTAATTTAATATTACAGTATAACCTCAATTTTCCGTCCACCGCTTATCCATTTTGTGGATTACCCATTTGTTTAGTTTTTGTAATAAGTGAATAAACCACTCAATATCAACAAAAATGGCAGGCATTACCAATACAAATATATTACTCCACTGAAATGCTGAACAGTGTACAAATGTACAGCGAATACATTTTTAATTGCAACATGTTATCCAAAATTGTTGTTTATTTATTAAATGTTTGTCTGCTGTATGTATTTTACAAAATATTATGCATCCTGATTACACAACTTTTAACACTGTATCACTTCGGAATATGTATGATAAGAACTTTCTTGTGTTAAATTTGTTAACATGTTTCGACCTATTTTGGGTCATCTTCAGAACTGGTTGTTGTTGGTCTTGGCGCCTCTTGTTTCCTGTGAGGGTGCGTTCGTAGTGTAGAGTCAAAGAGTGTATGTGTTTTGAAATTGAGTTGTGTGTTGAGAATATCGTTGGGGTGTGTTTTTATGTGTCTGTATATTTCATATTGTTCTAGTGTGTTGAGTTTCTGGCTTTTTGGTTGGATGTGCAGTATTTCCATGTCTGTGTTGATGTTGAAGAATACAACACAAACACAAGAACACAACAAATACATCACACTAACATACGAAAACAAAAACACACATAAAATTGCAACCTCATTCAAGAAATTAAATTACAACATCGCATACAGAACAAATAACACTCTACAAAAACATCTCAACACACAAACAACACAAACAAACAAATACAACCACACAGGCGTATACAAACTCAAATGTAACACCTGCAATAACTTCTACATAGGACAGACAGGCAGATCATTTCAAACACGTTACAAAGAACACATCACAGCCATAACAAAATTACAAAACACCTCCACATATGCAGAACACATCACAAATGCTAACCACACCCACAGAGACATCAACACAGACATGGAAATACTGTACATCCAACCAAAAAGCCAGAAACTAAACACACTGGAACAGTATGAAATATACAGACACAGGAAAACACACCCCAACGATATTCTGAACACACAACTCAATTTCAAAACACATACACGCTTTGACTCTACACTACGAACGCACCCTCACAGGAAACAAGAGGCACCAAGACCAGCAACGACCAGTTCTGAAGATGACCCAAAACAAGTCGAAACATGTTAACAAGGTACGTTAGAATTTAACACAAGAAAGTCTTATCATACATATTCCGAAAATATTATGATCAAAGACGAAATACAATGGACATGTAGATATAGAAAAAAACTGTACTGTAAACACTTCGCTAATGATGTATTTTATTTGTCATGAACACTGGGAATTTCATATGTATGTTGATAAGAAAAAGTGAATTACCTTTAAACCTGTTTAATAAGCCACAAATATCGCTACAGAACAGAGGAGTTACCTTTCCATTTCCTTGTGGTCATTCTGATTTCGCAGCCATTCCATTTTGCGCAACATCTCCAAGGCATTTGCTCGTGGATTCGTAGAATTTTTTATAGTCGTAGGTAATGCAGGGACCTCGCTGTTTTCTTTCCTGAAACAATGAAATCAAATCTGTATACACACAGGCACTGTAACCTTCAGAACATGTGTTGTTGTTTTCTAATGCCAGGCGTTTGACAAAGTCATTTGACCTCTTGCACTCCAATATTTTTAAAAGATATCATCATGGTCAGCCATGTGTTCTGAATCCATTTCTTGGTTTGAGTTGCACAATGGGCAGTTAGGGGACTGATATATTCCAATTCTATGCAGGTGTGAAAATGGCAAGTTGTAGCCGATTTAAGTGAACACCATATTTTAACGTTTTGGTGGCTACTTCACTCACGCACAACCCCCAGAATGTCTGGAGGACCACACCTGCTGTTGGTCGACGGGTCCATTGGACCTAGCTGGGAGATCTTGTTGATCACCAGCTTTCCCTCCTTAAGCCACTGGAGGACGATTTTAGTGCCATAGCAGGTCAGCACTAGGAACAGAAAAGTAGAAAGAGGAGGAAGGAAAGGGAAATGAACCCCTAGGCCTTGAATGCTCTAATGCCGTCAGGGTCGAAGAAAGTAAGAGTTCAGTCAGAGGACTGGATAGGAAAGGGTAAAGAGGGAATTAGGTATTGGATAGAGGAAAATTATACCAAATTCAGTCATTAACTCATCAAGCTGACCAGTGCTAATTGATGAGTAGCCCCTCCCTTTAGTTCAGCTTGTAAAATTATGCTTACAAACAGCTGCACCACGGGAAGGTAGGGATGGGACATTGGGTATTTGTCCAGGTTGGTTCCTTAAAGCCTTCAATGGCAAGGGTTAATGGCTCTCCCCCCTGTATCCGACAGATACCCTTTTGCAGCCTCAGAACATGTGTAGTAACTGCTAAAGATCTTCTGATGGAGGAAAAATATCTATACTGTAAATAATTTGCTTTCATGTCATGAAAAATTTGTGATGTATCTACTTTTGTTCCATTATTTCACGCTTTTATATTTCAGAAATAGGCCTATCACTTTATTTCCATAAGAAGTAAAACAGATGTTGATACGAGGCGTGTTCTTAAAGTAAGTTCCATTTTCAATTATAGCCGTCGCATCGCTGCAATCGTTACTTTGCGCATGCGTGTTTTCTTCTTCAGTCCTCAGACAAGCTGTGCATGCAGTTTCAGAGCTTCAGTCCGTGTGTGTGGTTAGTTGTGATCAGTTGAAATGTTTAAAGTGATCGAGCACCCCGCCGACTGTGAGATGCGGTCTGTTATCCGTTTCTTGAATGCGAGAAACATCAAACCAGCTGACATTCATCGTCAACTTCGTGAGGTGTATGGTGATGATGTCATTAGTGATGGAATGGTCAGGAGATGGGTTAGGAAGTTCAACGAGCCGCGTCTCTGTGCATGACGAGCAGCATACCGGTCGGCCATCTTTAATCAATGACGATTTGGTGCGAGCTGTCGTTGAAAAAATTCATGAGGATAGGAGGTTCACAATTTCTTCGCTTTCTTTGAATTTTCCACAAATGTCGCGGAGTGTTCTCTACAAAATTGTGACGATCGATTACGATATCGAAAATTGTGCTCCCGATGGGTACCCAAGATGCTCACCGAGGAACACAAAACCAAACGAGCTTCCAGTGCATTGAGCTTTCTCACACGTTACAGTAACCAAGGCGATGAGTTTCTTGACCATGTCGTGACAGTGACGAGACTTGGGTGTCTCACATGACACCTGAATCGAAGCAGCAGTCCATGGAATGGAGGCACACTGCATCGCCAAGGAAAAAGAATGCATGACTTGAGGCTTTCCCGGCGTTTGATGTAGAATAACTCTTCTCAGGTTCTCAGCCAGGTGAGTTGGAGATTAGCTTCCAAGCTTTCGGCGGCTAGCTCTGCCATCTTCTTCAGGGACGAAGTGATGTGGGACCACGTCTAGCCGGTATATATGCAAAAGTAGGGCTTCCCGCTGCGGGCCAATCAGGAGCTAGTTCCTAGTCCCGACCGCCAGGCACATTCTGGTTGGTGGACACGGCAGCCAATCAAGAGCTACTTGCTGGTCCCGACTGTCTGCCGTGTGCTGGTGGTCTGAGCGTATTGATGGCAGGTTTCCATGCCGTACTCAGCTGTAGACCCCCGTCTCTGTTGAAATTATTGCCATCTAGCTGGATTTCGATGGCTTCCTTGATAACTAAGTCCCAGTAACCTGATGTCTTGTCCAAGATGGTGGTGGCGCTGAAATCTATCTTGTGGCCAGTTTCTAGGCTGTGTTGGGCTACTGCAGACTTATCAGGATAATATAGTCTTATGCTGCGTTGGTGTTCCTTGCAGCGTTCCATAATAGTTCGTCCCGTCTGCCCGATGTAGCATTTCCCACACTCACAAGGTATTCTGTAGACACCAGGTGTCCTGAGACCAAGGTCGTCCTTAACTGGTCTCAGCAAGTTCTGGATCTTTGTGGGCGGCTTATGGATGGTTTTAATCCCGTGTTTTCTTAGCATTCTGCTAATTTTGCCCGAGATGGGGCCGTAGAACGGGATGTATGCTTGGAAGCTAATCTCCAACTCACCTGGCTGAGAACTCGAGAAGAGTTATTCTAAGGAAAAAGAAATTCAAACAAACCATGTCAACACGCAAGATCATGTGCACTGTTTTTTGGGACAGAAAAGGAGTCCTACTCATCGAATTCTTGCCTCGGGGTGAAACCATTAATAGAGAAACCTATTGTCAGACCTTGAAGAAGCTCGTCTAAGGTTTTCTGCGTACCCAGGTTTCAAGCAGAAATCCCACTCATCTCTAGGCCAGCCTCCTTCGTGCATTGCCAGCCGGCATTTGGAGAATGTTATGGAATGATGACGAAATGTTGATGGAATGATGTAAATGCCTAATATGGGGAAATGAGAGAACTCCGAGAAAAGCTTCAAGTGCGACCTTGTCCACCATAAGTGTCACTATGGACTTTTCAATGAAAAATCCGGGATTCTTTTATTGTAGGATATCACTTAATTTTCGTCAAGTTTGACAAACGATTCTGACGTCACAACATGGCCGACGTAAACCAACATGACGAGTAAATAAACCTCACTGAGATATCACCTCAACTAACCCACTAACCTTCTCACATAAGTTGACCTCATGTCACTGAGATATCACCTCAACTAACCCACTAACCTTCTCACATACGTCGACCTCATGTCACTGAGATATCACCTCAACTAACCCACTAACCTTCTCACATACGTTGACCTCATGTCACTGAGATATCACCTCAACTAACCCACTAACCTTCTCACATACGTCGACCTCATGTCACTGAGATATCACCTCAACTAACCCACTAACCTTCTCACATACGTCGACCTCATGTCACTGAGATATCACCTCAACTAACCCACTAACCTTCTCACATACGTCCACCTCATGTCACTGAGATATCACCTCAACTAACCCACTAACCTTCTCACATAAGTTGACCTCATGTCACTGAGATATCACCTCAACTAACCCACTAACCTTCTCACATACGTTGACCTCATGTCACTGAGATATTACCTCAACTAACCCACTAACCTTCTCACATACGTCCACCTCATGTCACTGAGATATCACCTCAACTAACCCACTAACCTTCTCACATACGTCCACCTCATGTCACTGAGATATCACCTCAACTAACCTACTAACCTTCTCACATACGTCCACCTCATGTCACTGAGATATCACCTCAACTAACCCACTAACCTTCTCACATACGTCCACCTCATGTCACTGAGATATCACCTCAACTAACCTATTAACCTTCTCACATACGTCCACCTCATGTCACTAAGATATCACCTCAACTAACCCACTAACCTTCTCACATACGTCCACCTCATGTCACTGAGATATCACCTCAACTAATCTACTAACCTTCTCACATACGTCCACCTCATGTCACTGAGATATCACCTCAACTAACCCACTAACCTTCTCACATACGTCCACCTCATGTCACTAAGATATCACCTCAACTAACCCACTAACCTTCTCACATACGTCCACTTCATGTCACTGAGATATCACCTCAACTAACCTACTAACCTTCTCACATACGTCCACCTCATGTCACTGAGATATCACCTCAACTAACCCACTAACCTTCTCACATACGTCCACCTCATGTCACTAAGATATCACCTCAACTAACCCACTAACCTTCTCACATACGTCCACTTCATGTCACTGAGATATCACCTCAACTAACCTACTAACCTTCTCACATACGTCCACCTCATGTCACTGAGATATCACCTCAACTATCCCACTAACCTTCTCACATACGTCCAACTCATGTCACTGAGATATCACCTCAACTAACCCACTAACCTTCTCACATACGTCCACCTCATGTCACTGAGATATCACCTCAACTAACCCACTAACCTTCTCACATACGTTGACCTCATGTCACTGAGATATCACCTCAACTAACCCACTAACCTTCTCACATACGTCCACCTCATGTCACTGAGATATCACCTCAACTAACCCACTAACCTTCTCACATACGTCCACCTCATGTCACTGAGATATCACCTTAACTAACCTACTAACCTTCTCACATAAGTTGACCTCATGTCACTGAGATATCACCTCAACTAACCCACTAACCTTCTCACATAAGTTGACCTCATGTCACTGAGATATCACCTCAACTAACCCACTAACCTTCTCACATAAGTCGACCTCATGTCACTGAGATATCACCTCAACTAACCCACTAACCTTCTCACATACGTCCACCTCATGTCACTGAGATATCACCCCAACTAACCTACTAACCTTCTCACATAAGTTGACCTCATGTCACTGAGATATCACCTCAACTAACCCACTAACCTTCTCACATACGTCCACCTCATGTCACTGAGATATCACCTCAACTAACCCACTAACCTTCTCACATACGTCCACCTCATGTCACTGAGATATCACCTCAACTAACCCACTAACCTTCTCACATACGTCCACCTCATGTCACTGAGATATCACCTCAACTAACCTACTAACCTTCTCACATAAGTTGACCTCATGTCACTGAGATATCACCTCAACTAACCCACTAACCTTCTCACATAAGTTGACCTCATGTCACTGAGATATCACCTCAACTAACCCACTAACCTTCTCACATACGTCCACCTCATGTCACTGAGATATCACCTCAACTAACCCACTAACCTTCTCACATACATCCACCTCATGTCACTGAGATATCACCTCAACTAACCCACTAACCTTCTCACATACGTCCACCTCATGTCACTGAGATATCACCTCAACTAACCCACTAACCTTCTCACATACGTCCACCTCATGTCACTGAGATATCACCTCAACTAACCCACTAACCTTCTCACATACGTCCACCTCATGTCACTGAGATATCACCTCAACTAACCCACTAACCTTCTCACATACGTCCACCTCATGTCACTGAGATATCACCTCAACTAACCCACTAACCTTCTCACATACGTCCACCTCATGTCACTGAGATATCACCTCAACTAACCTACTAACCTTCTCACATAAGTTGACCTCATGTCACTGAGATATCACCTCAACTAACCCACTAACCTTCTCACATAAGTTGACCTCATGTCACTGAGATATCACCTCAACTAACCCACTAACCTTCTCACATAAGTCGACCTCATGTCACTGAGATATCACCTCAACTAACCCACTAACCTTCTCACATAAGTTGACCACATGACATCACCCCATTCTCCAATCTAGCCACTACCGATATCCTACAGTCATATAGACCCAAAAATCCTTACCAGGACTTGAACCCGGATCGTCTGACCACTCAGCCACAGCAGAGGTCAACTGTAGGCATCTGTTCTAAGCCTCACCTCTTAGTACACTCCTCTTTGGCCTTCTGCAGCAGCTCTTCGACTCTCCTCTGGTTGTCAGCTTTCAACACACTCACTTCATCATCTTCCTCCTCCTCAGAGTAATCAGATTCGAAGCTCTTCTTCTGTGCCTCCAGAAAGGAGGACAATCTGCAGTCTTGTTTCTTCTCCTCGTGAGTAGTAACACACCCCACAACATTCAGACTTCCACAGTCTCCTCCACTCCTGGAACCTTTGGCACGGTTCCGTGCAGAGTCTCTCTCTCTCTTGCTCATTGTTGTTCACAAACCTGCACATAACAAAACAACAATTAAACACACACATGGAAACTGAATCACAGACGTGTGAGACACACTTGTGCCTCAATGAGTCCTTATTTTACCTAAGTACAACCAGAGTGCCAACCTTCCATCAGTAGACCTGGGATTTTATAGTAATTGTCACCATGGTATAAAGGTCGCACCCCCAAACTTAGCTCAGCATGCTTCGCAATTAGGTCGTTACAACAATTTCTAAACAGCAGTATCTTAAAGACAATATATTTTGCCTATTTTCATTCCATTATGTCCTACAGAATAATATTTTGGGGAAATTCTGCAGATAGTAAAATATATTCTTATTACAAAAAAGAGACATTAGAATAATAGTTGGAGCAAAGGCTAGAGAATCATGTAGATTATTTTTAAAAAAATTAGAGATTTTAACCTTAACAAATCAATACATAGGCCTATACTCTATAATAAATTTCCTCTTATGTAAGTTAATAAAGAAAATTTTCCAACTAATTCAGCCGTACATAGTATAAATACTATGCTTTAGCAAAGAAGGGCAGCACTGCTACTTACAGACTTGTTACTATATCAACGTATTACTCTGTGAAAAGATTTATTAAATCTACATACTTAGACTTCAACAAACAAAATTTGATAACACAATCGCAAGGGAAAATATGGAACTCTCTGCATCAAAATCCACAGTTAATTCCCGATTTACCACGAAAATCGTCTGTAGCTGCATTTAGATTGGCAACAGGCCATAATTGTTTGGCCAAACACCTGCATAGAATTGGAATATATCAGTCCCCTAACTGCCCATTATGCAACTCAAACCAAGAAATGGATTTGGAACACCTCAAAATCTGTGCTTCAGTGGCTGGCCATGATAATATCTTTGAAAAATATTGGAGTGCAAGAGGTCAAATGACTTTATTGTCAAACGCCTGGCATTAGAAAACAACAACAACATAGTATAAATACCCGCAGAAAGAATGATTTTCATACGCCATCATCAAATTTATCATGCTATCAAAGGGGAGTACGTTACATGGCGATAAAAATGTTCAATAGTCTTCCCAAAGACATTAAGAATCATAGCCAAAACCCTACATTATTTAAGGTAAAACTAAAAAATTACTTAATATCTCACACTTTCTATTCTGTAGATGAATTCTTGACATTTCACAGTTCTGTGTAAATATTTTAATACTATTAAATGGTAAACATATTACATTGTATAAAGTATTATTGTTATTAAGGTATTAATTCTGTACATATTTCATATTTGCATTTATATATATTGCATTTATATTTAAAAGTAAGAATTGGACATGTTCTTTGTTCTATGCTATAAAGCAAATGTAAGAATATTATGGAACGAATAAATCTCTCTATCCATCACACTTTTATGGAATTCTCGTTTTAGTGGCAAACATATATCATTAATTCGTCAATTTAAGCACAGAAACATAATCATAAACAAAAGCAAATAAGATATTTTGAATTCAATATTTTCTAACGTTAATAAAAAAAAAAAGAGTTGGGACAAGTTTGGGGGGGGGGGGCAGTGCCCCCCATAACTCCGCCTATGGTTTAACTTCACAGGCGTCAATGTTGTTAACTGTTGGTAAATAAGTAGAGTAATTATTTAAGTTCCGTTTTATTAAGATGGCCACTTATTCTGAATTAGATCTCCTTGAAAATGCTTAATTATGAATCAATGAAAATGTAAGAGAATACCTCAATCTATTGCAAAAGGCTATGTTATTATAATGATAAGTGAAGAGAGTTGGCCTACAATGAGCACGTAAAATGTGTTCTTTCAACTATTTTCGAAAATGTTTGCTGTATGAATTCAAGTACTAGGCCTATAGGGATGACAATTTCTCGGTTCATATGCTACATCATTTAACAAGAATGACAATCAGTTCTTTTAATATAATTATTCAAATTTCAGACGAAGTAGGAACATAACATCCATTATTCCCGAAATAGTGCACGAACTATTTAATACGCAACGATACGTCTTTTAAATGCCACAAATGTCAATGTCATTGAGTTCTAACGTTCGTATTTACTTTCTTATCAGCATTCTACATCATTTTTCGGTATCCACTTTTTTATGCGTCGCAAATACCCATGAATGGTTCCTTAACAAAACCAAGACTGACATGGAGATGTGTTCCCAGAATTCTGTTTCTCTTTAATACTTACCTACTGAATCAAATATAACGACAATATCCAAAACGGCTCGCAACAGCATAAAATATTTAGCAACACATTTCACGTCTCGCAAAATGCCTACTATTTATGGCGTATGCCAACGTGAGCTTAACCTCTTAAAAAAAAAAAAAAACAGCTTTACGAATACTTATTTCAAGCATATAACTAGGTGAAAAATGCAACAAAAATACACCGCACAAACTGTAATAATTCAGAAATTAAAAAACTAAATGCTTGTCAGGAATAAAATTCACAACTGTCATTATCGTCTTTTATAGACCATTACCTCAATCAAAGTTGTTTCTTTTTAAACTTGGCTCACAATTAATTTCAATGAACGTGTATTTTAAACGTATAGTAAATCCACAACACACTAACAAATTTTAATGACCCTAAGTACAATGTCACATTTATAATCTTCTCCATATAATAACAAAAGACGAATTAAAATGATAACAACGTTCTCTCATTCACCAAACTGTTTGTATCCGAAATCGACCGGTAACAATCGATTGTTTCAAATATTCCCGCGATTTCTATACAATCGCATACTGAGGGTAATGGGTACCAACAAAAATGAACTGCTTTTCCTCTTTCAGTCAGCATTGTCACGCCAAGAAGTTTTATTTTAGTAAAATATTTCATTCTGGTCAAATTGGTCAGGAAGAGTTACACATAATCTTTCAAGATGACAATTCTACCTAAATTAAGATCAAAAGCATAATCCCAAGATCTAAATTCGTCATTGTCATCATTCTGAATAAAGTTTTATAGACAAAGAAACGTGATGCGTCTATTCGCATGCCTCGAAGATTTTAAATAGATTTCAACCTTTTCCGGGAAAAGAGAAAGTGTGCAACCGTTAGCAAATGCACGAATAACAATTTTTTTATATAATTTTATCTAATTTCTTTGTCCAAAATAATTTTCTTCGCCATATTGGCCATATTTTTGCAGAGCCAATTTCGTACTGAATAAGTAACCATGGAATGGATTCATAGCGGGAATTTAATTTCTTCGTTCAAAATAATTCTCTTCGCCCTATTGGTCATATTGTTACGTCCTGAATAAGCAACCATGGAATGAATTCGAGGGATTGGTGGGAGAGGGTTATAGCCTGTTGGTAGGGGTTGTAGCAGCGATTTCCTATTCGCTGGCGGATGGGGTAGGAAAAACGCGCGCGTGAAGGTGAAACTCATTCATTCTTGGTGTCGGACACAGCTAACTAGGTACTGTAAGCATGAGTGGTGACGAGGATCTGTACTTCTTCCAGAAGTTGAGCAGGGAGAACCTCACCAAAGAGACGGTGAAATACTGCCAAGAGCATGGACTACTTGCTAGTCATTACAAGTGTCCAACCTGTGGGAAATCCATGAAATTAGCGGAACGCAAAGGAATTAGCGATGGTGTAGAATGGCAATGTAAGTTCCAGGGCATTGACAATGCACACCGTGTTGCTCGTTCTGTAAGGAATGGAACCTGGTTCGGTAATTCCAAACTTACTCTGTCGAAGCTTCTTTTGTTGACATACTGCTGGTTTACGAAAATTCCCCAGCAGAATGCCAAAGAAGTTGCGAGGGTAGAGGGCAACACGGTGCTGCAGTGGTATCTGTACTGTAGGGAACTTTGTGGAGTGATTATGGAAATGCGTAAAGGCAAATTAGGTGGAATGGGACATACTGTCGAGATCGGCGAGTTCAGTTTGAATAAGAATAAGCGTCACGAGGGTAAGCGTCTCGAGGTCCCGAAGGTGCTTGGTGTCGCCGACCGTGAAACTCATGAATGCTTACTCTTCCCAGTGCATGGTCGGCCCAAAGATGTTTTCCTCCAGATTATCAAGGACCGAATTATGCCAGGGACCACGATCTATTCTGATTGTTGGAAGGCATACGATGTCTTGAATGATGAAGGGTTCCAGCATACCGTTGTGAATCACTCTATTACATTCAAGGATCTCGAGACATGTGCCGATACGAACCTAATTAAGGGTCTATGGTCACATGCTAAACGGAGTTTGCCTACCACCAATCGGAAAGGGGGAGCTATGTTCGACTCCTACCTGTCTGCTTTTATGTACCGGCAATGGAGGGGCCCGAACCATACATTTCACAGCTTTCTCGAAGACATCGCCAGGGTCTACACACCTAAAGTCAGCGACTAGTTTCGGGATTTCCTGCAGGTGCTGTCTAAGGGGTCCTTTTCAGGGCCCGCAGGGACCTAAGGGGAATGATGTGACGTTCTGCGAGAACTAACATAACCTCTCATTCCCAAACCAACCTCACCGTCACGTGGCGGGTCCTGATTAAAGCAAACGAGGCTCTGGTGTCGAATGCGCGATACTGTAGGTATTATATTTTTAGTGAATCTTCGATCTCGCTGCGCACAATACACGGGGAAAAATTATAACATTGAAAATAACCTCAAAATTGTAGTAGGCTACACCATTAAAAACACGACGTGATCACTGCGAAAGTTATAAACCCACCCCAAATAGGCTTACCTTTGTTTCTTATATACCCGATCGTTGATTTTCTCAGCATTTTTCGTACGAAATCATTACGTAACCATTGGTACTACTACCATGTTTCACTACGGAGGAAAGCACTGTCTTTTTCAATCCAGGGTAAATCTATATGACGTGTACCTAACCTGACAATAATCTTCGACCTTAAAAAAACTTGCTTATTTATTTTTACTGTATATTTTTAAAGTTACACCATTTCAGTTTCATTTTATCATGAAATAACTCAGCCCTCAACACAAATCAAATGTCAGTCCCCTCTGTTGTACGTAGCAAGATCGTAGATTGTGTATTTTTTCGTATTTAGGCCGTGTCTCAAAGCTCAAGTCTATACTACATGCTAGCCTAATAACTAGCAACTAGCTGACTTGTAAACTACACACTAGAGAGCTTTGAACATGCATGCTGGAATCATGGCCTTCTTCATAGACTGTTTTTTTTCAAAGCCATGAAATTACGGTATAGCACTAAATTAAGAAGGCAGTGTCCTAATGCAGTTTAATTACAAGTTATCAGCTGTTATTTTTTAGAAATTCGAATTCTTTGTTTATAAACAGTTTTACAGTAAACAGTTCAAGAAACTTAATTCTCAGGTTTGTGAAATGATAATTTCCTGAGACATTAGAAAAGAAACGTAGAAAGATGTAGAATTGTTAAAAGTGTTCAAAAGATATCTATGAAAATTACGTTTGGCTATCAGCAATCGAAGTAAATGTGGAAAAGGTAAGGGCCTGAAATATTACAATATTTAAAAAAGGTAACGCAGATACTAACAATGTCAATGTTCCAAGTTAACGTGTTATTCTACATTGGACTCACATTTTATTTCCAAAGCATCATCAGATTTCATAACCCCCAATTGCTGATGTGGTATCCATGTTTGTTTAGTATACAAGTCAACAATCAATCAAGCATTTTCGTTTACTAGCTACTACGGAGTTGATTACTATTCACTATGTAGCTTTGGATCGTAACTTCTGATGTCACACCCGGCTATTTAGTCAACAATCTAGTTCACTTCAGCTGAAAATGTAGCTTTGAGATTTGGCCTTAGTTCAGTTCTGCTGTAAATGTACCTTTGGGACATGGCCTTATTATGTTAATGCTCTTGTCACAAAAATAATACACCATGTGAATGATACCACACTTGCATGTCAACAATTGTGGTACTGCATTGATAAAGTAAATAATTCTTTTATTTATAGGTTCGTTAGAATTACTAGCAGGTTCCTGTTACTTCAGCAGTAAGAAGAAGTAGGTAAGACCACTGTCTAATATATACAGTCACGAAGCTTGAGTTTATGAGGGTACTAGGAACAATAGACTGTGCAGGTACTATTTAGCATTGTCTGTGATGAGGCGATAGTAGCGATCCTAGCGGTTAGCAACTATCTGTGGATGCATATTTACTACGTATTGAGCTTCGTGACTATATACCAGACTGTGGTAAGACCGTGTCTCAAAGCTCTCAAGTCCATACAACACACTAGCGACTAGGTGACTTGCAAGCCACACACTAGGGAGCTTTGGACATGTAGGCTATGCTTGAATCCTGGCCTTGTTCATAGACTTTCTCTAGAAAGCCTTGACATCACGGTGCAGCACTGAATTAAGAAGGCAGTGTCCTAATGCAGGTTCATTATGAGATATCAGATATTATTTTTTTTTTTTAATTTTAAATTCTGTAATTATAAACAGTTTCCCAATAAAAAGTTAATGAAACTTGATTCTCAAGGTTATGAACTGAATGGTAGTTTCCTCACACCCTAGAAAAGAAACATAGTAAGCTGTAGAAATGTAAAAGATTTTGGAAAGATATCTATGAAAATTACTTTTTGCTATCAACAATGGAAATATGACTGTGAACAATACCTATGTCATTCGTTTAGGATAATATAATATATTTTATATATTTTTCTAAATTATAGACATCAGCTCAAAGAATTTGAGTGACCACAAGGGTCCTGAATACAATAAACATGTACAATATAATGTGATTTGAAATATTACAGAAAAAAAGAAAGTTAATTGTTGAAGGCAAATATAAGTGGATTAATTGAAATAGAGATGATGATGTAATATTTGAAGAGAATCCTTGATAATATTTATAAGAATAGACATTACAGAATCAAAAGGAATGTGAAGTTTCTTAAGATAATTCCACGTGAATTTTGTGATTGAACCTCTACTGCCAAACAGCAAACCAATGACGGACCATTGTTTAAGAGGGACGTTGTACTTTTGAGAAAGATACGGCAGACAAGGTTCATACGTGTATATAGACTTCTTCTCAATATCAACTTCGGTGGCCTGATTTAGGTTTCTTTCGAAATGGATAGTAGGGTCAAGAACAAGAGCTCGTTTTAAGCGTCCGTTAATAGCAACAATGTCTGCCCGTCTAAAAGAACCATTTGATGATACACAATGTACTTCCTCATGAATCTCCAAATTTAAAGGTTTTAACGATGTCGGCAAAGCACGTCGTACACGATGATGTCAATATTCAGACTCGGTTATTGACAAATGAGGCATAGCATCTACTTACAAATTAGCACAGCAGCAAATGTATAGTTAAATTAAAACAGAAACTAATGGAATATGTTGTGAAATAAATAAAAAAAACAAGTGTCTGTTAATCACAGAACAAGGATTAAGCCTACGACGGTGATAGGTAAAAAGTCGTAACTCTTGATTTAAAAAACTTTTTAGGAGAGGTGAAAAGTGAATTATGTATTTCACTATATTAATTTTTATGAGTAAGGCACTTGACTTCACAGTATAACCTCATTGATATTATTAATAAAAATCAAGATTCGGTAAAATACTAACCCAATACCGAGAGAGATACACGTTTTACCAAGTCACATAAGCTTGGTCAAGGAAAGTGGGCCATAAGACAATTAAATACACTCCTATGGAATGACAAGGTAACAAGGAAAACTAAGACAAGTATATATAAAACTATAATAGAAAGTATATGTAGCTATGGCTCTGAAACTTGGGAAATGAGAGACAGGATGAAGAAGAAATTGTTGGCTCTAGAAATGGATTACTGGCACCGTAGTTGTCAAATTTCGAGGATGGACCACATTAGGAATCAGGATGTCCGAAATATAATGCAGGTATCAGGAGATATCTTGCAATCAGTGGAAACTAAACGTCTGATATGGTATTGGCATCTGCAGAGAATGTCAGCCGACCGCTGGCCTAATAAGGTCTTCAACTGGACTCCCCTGGAAAAAAAAGAGAAGAGGAAGGCCAATGAAAAAATGGAGCAAGGAGGTTCAGGAGGATATGGTCTGCAGGGGTTACAAGTGGGCGATTGGCAAAACTGGAGTACCTGGAAGTTGAGAAGCGGGAGATGGTGACAGCCATAAAATACTCGGAATACATACATATTAAAATTGAGGGTAATAAATTCTAAGAATGTTAATTATACCAAAAATGATATTGTCTGAGGGTAAATCCTTTTACATGTAAGTAGAATGGACATAAATAGTATGGTGTGAAAATCTGAAATGTTTAATTTTTTAGGGTTGCGACCTTTTCTTAACATTGACCTACAATAATAATATAAATAATTTATTGAAAAGAATACAGTGTATAAGTACATCACATACAAAACAACCAGAATTCTCACACTTCGAGTTGCTAGCAAATATCAATGTCGTCAAACGATGCCGGCATGTTACAATGCATATCTTTCCACTTTTCCTTCTTTCCTGCAAACAAACAAACAAATGCCACATACTACAATGAAAATATTTAATCAACAATAGATCAGCCTCTTCAGAAACTGTACACTATAGAATTTTGTAATTCTAGGTTTAATTTGTAATTCAGTAAATACAAAAATATTCTTTGTTCTTAATTTCTATGATAAATTGTCTAGCTTTCATTAATGAGGTAGTCTTGTCGTACTTTAATTTTTATTGTAATTGTAAATTTAATATTAATTGTAATCTTATTCTTCATATTATAGTTACAATCCCCTGGTAGAGGGGCAGAGAAGGCCTGATGACCTTATCTTTACCAGGTTAAATAAATAAATAAATACCTACTGATATTCACCAAGAATCGATTCCACTTATGATTCAATATATTTTGATAAAGTATTAGTAAAAACTTTGTAGCTGACATTTAACTGTAGTTGAGATATGGTACCGGTACCTTTATAGTTGTTGCATTCTACTTTTCTTACCTACAGGACATACAACGTGGCAATATTCAACTCATTAGGCATTTGTTCTACACTACAAGTAAATAAAAATTTATTATTATTATTATTATTATTATTATTATTATTAATTATTACTACTACTGTTATTGTTATTATTATTACTTACAAATGGCTTTCAAAGAACCTGCAGGTTCATTGCCGCCCTCACATAAGCCCGCCATCGGTCCCTATCCTGTGCAAGATTAATCCAGTCTCTACCATCATACCCCACCTCCCTCAAATCCATTTTAATATTTTCCTCTCATCTACGTCTCACTCTTCCCAAAGGTTTTTTTTCCCTCCAGCCTCCCAACTAACACTCTATATGCATTTCTGGATTCGCCCATACGTGCTACATGCCCTGCCCATCTCAAACGTCTGGATTTAATGTTCCTAATTATGTCAGGTGAAGAATACAATGCGTGCAGTTCTGTGTTGTGTAACTTTCTCCATTCTCCTGTAACTTCATCCCTCTTAGCCCCAAATATTTTCTAAGCACCTTATTCTCAAACACCCTTAACCTCTGTTCCTCTCTCAAAGTGAGAGTCCAAGTTTCACAACCATACAGAACAACTGGTAATATAACTGTTTTATAAATTCTAAATTTCAGTTTTTTGACAGCAGACTGGATGATAAAAGCTTCTCAACCGAATAATAACACGCATTTCCCATATTTATTCTGTGATTATTACTGTTTTAATGTCATTAGTTACTTATTATTATAATACCTTCCTCTGCTGGCAGCTGCTCCTGCTGTAGTAGAGGGACCTTGTGCAGCGGACATGTTGGTGGACAAGCTATGTCCGTCTCTTCCTCCTCGTTGTCAGTTACCCTGGTAAACAAGCACCTCAGTTACACACAACTGTACTGGAATTCATGTCAATACACACTTCCAGGCTGTTTGAGATAGCAGTGGTCTATCCCCACTCCACCCCTGCAGTCCCATATTTTTAGAGAACTGCTGCTGTTACTGAGGAAAGTTTATTATTTAACGACTTTGTACCAACTACGAGTTTGTTTGCTGTTCGTTGAATTAGTCATGGAGAGATGAGACTTAGAATTACCGACATATTCCAGGCTGAACTGTCTACTCTACAAGAAGCAGTATCATGGTGTCAAGAAAATGGCTGTACTGCCAGTATTTTCAGCGACTCCCTGGCCTCCATTAACGCTATTGGCTATAAGTATAACGTTCACCCTGTAGCCACTGACATAAGGAACACAATCGGGAGCAGCAGCGCCCACATAGGATACCTATCCTGGCTGGAGGCCACTTGAGAATTACAGGCAATGAAAGGGCTGACGAATTTGCAAAGTCCTCAGTGCAGTCATACCTATTTCCTATATGAAGAAGGAACCTGCAATGCATACAGTTGTGTGTTGTGTAACTTTCTCCATTCTCCTGTAACTTCATCTCTCTTAGCCCCAAATATTTTCCTAAGCACCTTATTCTCAAACACCCTTAACCTATGTTCCTCTCTCAAAGTGAGAGTCCATGTTTCACAACCATAAAGAACCGGTATTATAACTGTTTTATAAATTCTAACGTTCAGATTTTTTTTTTGACAGCAGACTAATGACAAAAGCTTCTCAACCGAATAATAACAGGCATTTCCCATATTTATTCTGTGTTTAATTTCCTCTCGAGTGTCATTTATATTTGTTACTGTGACTCCAAGATATTTGAATTTTTCCACCATTCCAAAGGATAAATTTCCAATTTTCATATTTCTATTTCGTGCAATATTTTGGTCACGAGACATAATGAAATACTTTTTCGGATTTACTTCCAAACCTATCTCTCAACTTCCTTCAAGTAAAATTCCCGTGTTTTCCCTAATTGATTGTAGATTTCTCCTAACACATTCACGTCATCGGCATAGACAAGCAGCTGATGTAACCCGTTCAATTCCAAGCCCTCTCTGTTATCCTGAACTTTCCTAATGGCATACTCTAGAGCAAAGTTAAAAAGTAAAGGTGATAGTGCATCTCCTTGCTTTAGCCTGCAGTGAATTGGAAAAGCATCTGTCAGAAACTGACCTATACGGACTCTGCTGTAAGTTTCACTGAGACACATTTTAATTAATGGAACTAGTTTCTTCGGAATACCAACTTCTATAAGAATGTTATATAAATCTTCCCTCTTAACTGAGTCATATGCATTTCTGAAATCTATGAATAACTGATGTATTGTACTCTTATACTCCCATTTTTCTCCAATATCTGTCGATACAAAAAATCTGTTCAATAATATATTTTTATAGTAACACGAAAGCTAACATATTTTAATGAAGGATTTATAGATGTAGCTGTCTAGCATCTATAGCATCACTCTCAATGTTCATGGAATTTTAGACACTGTACAATAAGTACGTGTATTTTCAGGTAATCAATATTATTTTTTTTTTTAAATAATAGGTCTATATAGCATTTTTATTTACATATTTTTATGCCATATTTTTGGCTGAACTACTTTTGACTATATTTCTCTATGTACAGTGACATATAGTGATGTTCCAGTAGTAATTAAGGAAAAAGGTGAGCTATGTAAATCATATTTAATACAAATTATAATTTTATTATGTACAAATTAATATTATGTCGTATAATTTCTTTGTCATAACGTACACCTGAATTTTTTTGACGCAGATAACATCTATTTACGGGTCTACACCTGAAACATTTTCTACAGTCATATCACACAGAAACGACACACTGAGCATAGCTAAGTTTTAATGTTCAGTAACTCTGTAATGATAAGGACTGGGGTAGTAAAAGCCGTATGTAAATTGCTCAGAAAA
Organism: Periplaneta americana; assembly: GCF_040183065.1. Classification (NCBI taxonomy): domain Eukaryota; kingdom Metazoa; phylum Arthropoda; class Insecta; order Blattodea; family Blattidae; genus Periplaneta; species Periplaneta americana. The sequence goes on from NC_091117.1 coordinate 4,353,056, forward strand.
TACACAGGTTTATGTACTGTATATATTAATTAATCTAGGAGATGTGTCGGAGTGTTGTGATATTAGCAGTACAGTCCACACCTGTGGAGTAACGGTCAGCGCATCTGGCCGCGAAACCAGGTGGGCCGGGTTCGAATCCCGGTCGGGGCAAGTTACCTGGTTGAGGTTTTTTCCGGGGTTTTCCCTCAACCCAATACGAGCAAATGCTGGGTAACTTTCGGTCTGGACCCCGAACTCATTTCACCGGCATTATCACCTTCATATCATTCAGACACTAAATAACCTAGATGTTGATAAAGCGTCGTAAAATAACACAATAAAAAAAAATAGCAGTACACCCCACTCACCGTGTACAAGCACAGCATCCATAGGCGATACAAGACACGATGAAGATGCAGATCGTGATCACGGCGATCAACCCCACCACGCTGATCTTGATGAACATCTCGTGCTCCGACCGCGAATTCAGTTCTGTGCACCAAGATAAAACAGTTACAATCCACGTCATGCTACCTCACTTCAAAATCTTAATTCATTACTAGACTGGATATTGAGAACTAAAAAAATCATGCTTCAGACACCTAAAAGAGCACTTAAGATATTATGAAAACTGTGGGAAGAAATGCAATAAATAAAACTCTACCACAGCTATAGTGCTTCTATACAAAACAAATGAAATATTACATAAAAATATATACTCTTTCAGATTTTATTACAAAGCTATAGGGTGTCATTGGCGGCCGGGTAGCTCAGTTGGTAGAGCAGCTGGCTACGGATTGAAAGATCCGGGGTTCGATCCCAGGTGGTGACAGGACTTTTTTGTCGTTGCCAAACTTTCAGAACGGCCCTGAGGTTCACTCAGCCTCCTATAAAATTGAGTACCGGGTCTTTCCCGGGGGTAAAAGGCGGTCAGAGCATGGTGCCGACCACACCACCTCATTCTAGTGCTGAGGTCATGGAAAGCATGGGGCTCTACCTCCATGCCTCCCAAGTGCCTTCATGGCATGTTACGGGGATACCTTTACCTTTTTTATAGGGTGTCATTTATAAATGTTTTCTATGACATAACTCGCACAACAATAGTCGGAAAAATATTTTGTTTCGACTATTATACTTTTACTAAGTCATACTACTTTTGACCAATAAAACAGTACAGAACGACGTGTTTCAACCAATCATGGCTGTTTATCTTACAATTTTTATCACCTTCCTAACAATTGTCTTTATCATCTCCTTAGCATTTCTTTGTTTTTTAATCACCTCCCTAGCATTTGTTTCTTTGTTTGCCAACATTGTACCTTTTAAAATGATTCAGGTTTATTTCATCATCCTTAATTAAAACTTTTCTATCATTTGTCTTGTTTATATTATTTGGGTTATGTTATAGCCCTGCTGTATGAGATTATGGATAGTCACGTATAAGAGATTGTTTAATATATATTCATAATTGAAGTGGAATGCAACTGTTTTAATAAAAGTGAAACAACCAACAAAAGCCTTCTTGACTAGTAATCGTCCATACAGTTCAATGAAGATTGTATAGTTGGCACAACTAGTAACGAGAGAACAGATCATAACACATTACTGCCATCTGGCGGAATATTTGTAATTATGAGATGGTACAATAATAAATTTTTAAGACAGCTAGCATTTTCGTAACTCAATATTTTATTGTATTAGAGTACTTTATTTCTTCTATTCTTTATATACTTTCTTCTAATCGTGTAAAAATCAATTGAGGACCGTTTTTGCGAAACTTGCTAACTGTAAAAACTAAATTTTATAGGAAACACAAAAAACTGAAATAACTGCAAGCTTTGCTATAGCTCTCACATAGCAGAAAGCAAGTTTTGAAAAAACGATCACACTTTGACACACTACTGTGAAGGAAATAATAAGATTTTCCTAAGAAGCCTTTAGCATCATGTAGAGGCCTGTCTTATGTTAACTAATCCACCAAAATCTCAATTTTGAAAATTTTGCAGTTAGCAAGTTTTGCAAAAACGGTCCTCAATTAAATCCCACTCGAGTTCTGATTTTCTCAAGATAAATCGAAACCTCTAGTGACATTACTGTTGACTATTACACTCTTACTACGTCATACTACTTTTGACCAATAAAACGGTACGAAAGGACGTATTTCAACCAATCATGGCTGCTTATCGCACAATTTTATCGCGTCCCTAGCATTTGTTTCTTTGTTTGCCAACATTTGAAACTGCGCTGGTCTGGACGTCAAAAAAAATATATATATATATAAAATTACAAACCACTCCAGTCGATGCACAGCAGTTTCAAATATGACTCGCATTGGCATTCAAGAACAAGAATTAATAAAAATCACTGATCATACCTATGCATCTTCTGAAATCCGATTTACAAATAAATGAAGAGCACCATTCGGAAATCCTGAAAAGTTGAATACACCATGTAGGCCTAAATCAACGAGTTCCACTTCTATTTCGCACACGTCCAATATAACATCAATTGAACCACCAACCACATTCAAATTTGAAAATTGTACATTCAATAATAATTATTCCTTTTAAAATTATTCATTCGGAAATCCTTAATAAGTTGAATACACCATGTAGGCCTAAATCAACGAGTTCACTTCTATTACGTACACGTCCAATATAACATCAATTGAACCACCAACCACATTCAAGGTTATGTTATAGCTTCTGCTATATGATATTATGGATAGTCACGTATCAGAGATTGTTTAATATTAAGATTTATTGAAAATCATCTGTCAAGTGACGTTGATTACTGGGATTCGGATAATTGAAGTGGAATGTTGCATTTTAATAAAAATGAAACTGAATCAACAAAGCCTTCTTGACTAGTAACATTGCCATCGTGTATAATAGATCGAGAACTTCTCGACGAGAAGGCATTGCTCACTACTGCCATCTGGCATGCATCTAACGTAATATTTGTAATGTTGAGGTGGTACAATAATACATTTGTATTTCGTAAGCCAATTAATATTTAATTGTATTGGAGTACTTTGTTACTTCTAATCTTTATATACTTTCTTCTAATCGTGTAATAGTCAATTAAATCCCACTCGAGTTTTGATGTTCTCTAGATAAATCAAAACGTCTAGTGAGATTACTGTTGATAAAATATTTCTTTCTAAATACTTAGAGTACAAGGTGTGACTTGTCCGAGCTTTTCCTCCCAAATATCCTCATTCAATTTTAATTGCTATTATGACTTCTGAAACACACTGTATAACAATTTCATTTTGCGTACACTTTACACGTATGAATAATTTTTTTTACGTTTGTTACTCAAATATTAAAAAGAAAACTTCTATCTCAAGTCCTCAGAATGTTCCAACATATTTATTTATTTATTTATTGGTATTTGTTTAAAACTATCTTAGTTACTCAACTTTACAAATACGTCACACCGCTGGCAAGGTGTGCCAGAGGTACTCAATGATTTCAAATAAGCTAGATATGCGACTTATAACATATCGGGTACAGTTTAAGATGGACTCCCATCATACAACCTCTGACATCTTACCAACAGTGTCTTGCTCAGCATTCTGCGCTCCCAGCACTGCTGTGATGTTATCCGCCTGGATGCACGCTTTGAGCTCTTCATCCCAGTTGTGAAACCTGCAACATTTCGCATTTCACTATTAACTATCTTCACTTTAGTACTGCATCGGGAAAGTAAAATAGGCGAAAAAAAGGCATGTTATCAGCATTAAGTTAAATCAATGAAAAAAAGACACAATGAGAAAGTCTATATCACAAACAGGACATCTTGTAATAAAGAGTTTTTTAATAACACTACTGGGTGTTCATTTCAAAGTGTGTCATGACGTCACTGTTGTTGGGTCACCGATTTGAAGCGAGTTTCAGCTGATATGTTAGAGAAGTTGCCTATTATTTAAGGCGTTCTTCAATCTGAACTTGAGAACGTGTACGGTATAACTTGAACGTCGTAGCAACAGATGGCGGTCTGTACGGTCGGTGTGCTACCATAACCTCTTTCGAACTGTGTTTTGCGCCGGCAAGTCGTACGCAGGGTATTTGTTATCATCGGTTGCGTACGGTAACATTCCACAACACAAATCAAATGCTCCGTGTTCATGTTGACCGTCGAAGTTAATGTCAACAAATACGTAAGTAATCGTCTTAACCCTCTCCCCATATCCCGACAGTACGTATTTCCAAACAGTTCACATTCCTGCCACTACCGGCGTTACCGTACGTATCGGCACGTACTCTTCAGAATGAACGCCGTACTTGCTAGCCAACTTCTCTGCCTCTTAGATTATACACCTGAGCTGCGGAAGTGTAGGAAGACTGAATTCTCTAGGCTCATCAGCTAGCCACATGACGACATACAGCGAGCCAAGACACATTTTGAACTGAACACCCAGTAGACTGCCTAAGACGGTATGAAGGGTAAGGCAAATCTGGATAGATGTCTTCTTTCTCCCTCCACTTGGTCTAGTAGTGGATAAATGACACAAGTAGACGTAGTGGCGAAATTTCAATATCATTTATTAATAATTTAATTTCACTTTATGCAACACTGTAATACGATGGAAAGAAGAGCAAGAACATGTAAAGAAGAATGGGGCATGAATTATCTTGCATATATTTTATTTATTTTTATTTTAGTAGGTTATTTTACGACGCTTTATCAACATCTTAGGTTATTTAGCGTCTCAATGAGGTGAAGGTGATAACGCCGGTGAAATGAATCCGGGGTCCAGTACCGAAAGTTAACCAGCATTTGCTCATATTGGGTTGAGGGAAAACCCCGGAAAAAACCTCAACCAGCTAACTTGCCCCGACCGGGAATCGAACCCGGGCCAGCTGGTTTCACGGCTAAACGCGCTAACCGTTACTCCACAGGTGTGGACTCTTGCATATAAAGGCAAGAGACAGAATTCAAAAGAAAGTGCATCCTTCTTCATCTGTTAACAAAAGAAAATCAAATCTCAACCTTTTGCAGAAAAAGTAACGATGAATAAATTGTTTTAGGATATTAAAGAATTTACGGTGAATTTTTAGGAATATCGTCGTACATCGAACAGAGAGTAGGCATTGTACCGACCAGCTGAGAAACAAGTGAAGAAATAAAGTTCTGTGAAAGAAATATAGTTAGGTGATAATGATAAAGTGGAAACAAAGGGCAAGACAGGCAGTGACGTCAGGATAAAGATTTCTTCTTTGTAAGAATTACAAAGCTTGTACAGTGATGGGAACAAATTCTGTGGTGTTCGGGTAAAGGCGGATGTCATTTTTTTGTGCACACGGAATTTTGTTCCCCAGATAAACACACAAGTTAAATTATACAAGTGAGTGTGCAAAACTCAAAAGAATAACAGTTGATGCATTTTATTTGTGTAAAAAATTATTTGCAATAAGGGTCCGAAGTTTAATTTTCATTTATGTGGAAACTCATTTTTATGACATCTCCCTTTACCCAAACAACATAGAATTTATGCTTTTAGGTGAAATATACTGAAAAGAAGAAATTTAGACATTTCTAAAATAAATACATCTGCATAATTTTAATTTGTCTCTTCTTCTAGACCATGTCTCGTTTTCAATTTTGAATATTAGCTTTCGGCACTTGTTTTTAAGTTCACGACGTCATAGGTTTGTTTGCCGAGCCTAAACAAAGACGATTTTACTGATTTAATAATTTGTAGTACTTTTAATAATAATTTGTCTCAGTTTCGCACTTACAGTTAGTATTTTATTTCTTTTAATTATGTCCACTTTTTAAAAAACGTGTATTATTTTGTTACGTACACAAAAACATACTGAATTTACCTGTAAACAATCTCAGAAGGTTTCGTTGAGGAATTTGCTGGAATTGTGGCCAATTGGCCAGAAATTCATTCAAGTAATGACCAACATCATAACGATACTGTTCTCCTGTGCGGAAGTAAGTTTCGAAAATAAATTTGTAATCCTCTGTTGTAACATTCATTTCGACAGTAAGAAATATTTAGAAAATTTAAATGAACTTTGGTTGTAATAATAACATGGGTGATATTATTTATTTTTTTGTTTTTAATACACGGCTGTATTCATTTGTTGACAAAAACAAAAGAACAACGTCAGCAACAGACGTGACCTACATCGTTTATCTATGTCTAGAGGATTATACTGGTCCCGTGATTAGGCCTATCTCATGTTTATCTAGCTACCGAAACAAGTGACGGAAGCTGCTTGCTATTCAATTATTGAATACGGGGAGAATGACTCAGTACGTATGGAACTTTAATAATGAAGAGGTTAAAACTTTTTTGTTAATGAGGCAATTTACGTGTAATTACTTTTCATATATACTCGTTAATAGCTGATTATTAAAATGTGTTCAATTTTATTACAAAATCGAATGAAAAATACTAAACATAAACTATTATCTTTTAGCTCCTTCGTAACTAAAATCCATTCCATATAAACTATTTTGTACCTATTACACAAGCAGCGCTTGACTCTGTCTGTTTCATCGGGCTGACACAGCATTCGATGGTCCACACACTGCTCGTCGAATAAGCACTTTTCGCCATATCTCTTCACTGCAACAAATAAAAATTACATTTAGATGGCGTTGAACATTATAACAAAACATTCGTGGAAGCAATACTTTACAACGTTATGTGAAAGAAAGTACTATTTCGCAAATTTGCGAATTGTCAATTTCTCTTTATACAGGGTGAACATTTAAGTAATGTAATTAATTCCAGGGAGTTATTATTTGAGAAATTCCAAACAAAAAAGTTTAATACAATTTTGGTCGAAATTTGATCCGAACAATGTAACTTTTCGTTCTAAAAATAAATTTTACAATGTTATATTTGTTCGGATAAAATTTCTGCACATTTAACCCTGCATTACTCAGGTGGGGTGTGGTAAACCCCGGTGCGTATATTTCAACGAAAATCTAAGAGATGGAGCTAGTGTGTACTCTGTGCATCTGTATACCTTTCAATCATATCCAGAAGAGTTCAATTAAGAAATTGTTTAAGTGAACTAAGAATAGTATATTTAATTGCGTTTATCTGATTTCTGAAACTTGCGGAAAAATATATTAGTTATTTAAAATGGGGTTTGCGAAACCCCACCTGAGAAATGGTGAGAATATTTATAACATGAGTAACGCAGGGTTAAAGGACAAAACTAAAATCCTTTCAATCATGTATTATTATAATATACAGTTATCTTCAATCGACTAAGCATATTGGGAATTAAATAAATGACTTTCCCAAATCACGCTATGAAATGTTTCATATAAAACAATTTTTATCTCGAAAAGAAAGGAATAACGAGAAAAATTGTATTAGATTTTTTTGTTTGAAATATCTCAAAGAATAACCTCCTGAAATTAATGACATTACTTACGGTTCACCCTGTATACAGGGCGGAATATGTTCAATTACACAGAATAAATTCTTCAGATAAAAGGAACAGAATTTTGCTTTCCCATTTTGCGTTATTCTCTTAACTTTGCTTAGAGTCATTAGGCAGAAATCTATATTTACTTTCATACAGAGTGTTTCAGAAATACTTTGGTAAACCTTTGAGGCATGTTCCTCACACCAAAACAATAAAAAAAAAAGTTAATATAAACATATGTCCGAAAATCCTTAGTTTTTTAGTTATTGAAGAAAGAACATAATGAAGCATATGTTAGATATTGTAAGCTTGGCAGCAAGTGTTGCAACTTATCAATTCAGAAACTCATAACAAATATTCAAAATGTTCTCCTCTTGCTTCCACTTTCATTGTTATGAGTTTCTGCACTGATTAACATTGCAACACTTGCTACCAAGCTGACAATATCTAACAGATGTTTCATTATGTTCTTTCTTTAGCCTAATAACTAAAAAAACTAAGGATTTTCGGACATATGTTTATATGAACTTTTTTTCTTGTTTTGGTGTGAGGAACATGCCCCCAAGGTTTGTCAAAATATTTCTGAAACATCCTGTATTTTTTATAATGAGAAAATATAAGAAATAAAAACGTGTGAAATATGTTAAGGATACAATAAACAACGGTAAACGAATCAATACTTTACAACGTTATGTGAAAGAAAGCACTATTCCGCAAATTTGCGAATTGTCAGTTTCTCTTTATACAGGGTGAAACGTAAGTAATGCCATTAATTCCAGGGAGTTATTATTTGTGATATTTCAAACAAAAAGAAATTAATACAATTTTGCTCGAAATTTGATCCGAACAATGTAACTTTTCGTTCTAAAAATAAATTTTACAATGTTATATTTATTCAGATAAAATGTCTGCACATTTAAAGAACAAAACTAAAATCCTTTCAATCATGTATTATCATGATATACTGTACTGTTATCTTAAATCGACTAAGCATATTGGGAATTAAATCAATAGCTTTCCCAAATCACGCTATGAAATGTTTCATACAAAACAATTTTTATCTCGGAAAGAAAGGAAAAACCAGAAACATTGTATTAGATTTTTTATTTGAAATATCTCAAAGAATAACCCCCTAAAATTAATGACATTACTTACCGTTCATCCTATATGTAGGGCGGAAGGTGTTCAATTACACAGAATAAATTCTTCAGATAAAAGGAACAGAATTTTGCTGTCCCATTTTGCGTTATTCTCTTAACTTTGCTTAGAGTCATTAGGCATAAATCTATATTTACTTTTATACAGAGTGCTTCAGAAGTACTTTGACAAACCTTGGAGGCATGTTCCTCACACCAAAACAATACCAAACTGACAATATCTAACAGATGTTTCATTATGTTCTTTCATTAATAGTCGACCTGGTTGGCGAGTTGGTACAGCGCTGGCCTTCTATGCTCGGGTTCGATCCCGGGCCAGGTCGATGGTATTTAAGTGCGCTTAAATGCGACAGGCTCATGTCAGTAGATTTACTGGCATGTAAAAGAACTCCTGCGGGACAAAATTCCGGCACATCCGGCGACGCTGATATAACCTCTGCAGTTGCAAGCGTCGTTAAATAAAAATAAAACATAACATTAACATTAACATTCATTAACAACTTAAAAACTAAGGATTTTCGGACATATGTTTATATGAACTTTTTTTCTTGTTTTGGTGTGAGGAACATGCTCGCAAGGTTTGTCAAAGTATTTTTGAAGCACCCTGTATTTTTTATGAGGCAATATAAAAATAAAAACGTGTGAAATATGTTAAGGATACAATAAACAACGGTAAACAAAGCAGTACTGTGCAACATATCTACTAAATAAAATGTGAGGTCTCAGGTACAATAAAATCATGGTGTAAAGAAGTGAGGGCTACAAAACATTGGCCTACCTAGTATAGCCAAGTTGGCCATTGCAGATGTGTCCGCAAGAGAATCTGGCACGCTACTGCACAGACAGGGCGTGGTTTTCTTTTCAGCGTCAAGTCTGGAGTCTGGAGAATTTCGTTGTTTATGGACAGTCCCTAAACCCCTTAAAATCACAGTCACACGACCCCGCGGTATGGATTATGCAGTGACCTAGTCAAAGGCGAAGTAGTCATCAAATTAACAAATGAACACGCATGTCTTGTGGTTCAGATTTGTCACTTTCTTATAAAACACTTCGTACGTGTTTCTTTTTCCACTTTTCATTCTCGTTCTCCACTATAAATATATTTTAATTTGATAATTTACAAGGCGCAGTAATATTACGTGTACTAATAACAGTAGTAGTTTTTAACTTATTTTACGACGCTTTATCAACTGTTATGGTTATAATCTAGTGTCTGAGTGAGATAAAGGCGATAATGCAAGCGAAATGAGTCCAATAATGGTTAGAACGTTTGACCGTGAAACTAGCGGGCCCGGGTTCAAATCCTGGTTGGGACAAGTCACCTGGTTAAGGTTTTCCCCGGGGTTTTCCCTCAACCCATTAAGAGCAAATGCTGGGTAACTTTTGGCGCTTGACCTTGGACTCATTTCGCTGGCATTATCACCTTCATATCATTTAGACGTTAGATAACCAGAGAAGTTGATAAAGCGTCGTAAAAACCCAATTAAAAACAAGTCCGGGGTTCACTCAGCTACGTACCCAAATAAGTAATGGAGATTGCACGAGGATAATTCAATAAAGCGAGTGAAATAAAAAAAGAAAGATGAAAGAAATACAAATGACTATATAATAACTCAAATAAAATCATAAATGTGAAATATAAAGTCAAATGAAATACATCAAGTATACTGAAATGAGATGAAGCGGCATATAGGGCCTACAGTATTTAAAAAGAGTACATCTAATACAACTATAATGCCATGGAATGCAATAAAAACAATAAAACGTTAAAATGAATAAAAATTAAACAACAATAAATAAATAAAACAGAATGAAGTGAAGTGAAGTGAAGTAAGATTGAAGGACGTCCGCCTACACTCTTGCCATCGCGACTAACTTCCCCAACTCACCTTCCCAGCAGCCGAACAGACCCTCTGCGTTCCCCTTGACGTAGCCGGGGTCACATCTGCAGTAGCCGTCGTAACAAGTCTGGTGGGGCACGCAGTTGCCTGTGTTATTGCAACCCAGCCCTGCAACACAATCCAGCATGCTGTTAATGCTAGCCTACCATCACACATGCCATGCAGATCAATACGACAGGTGGTGGAGCGGGTCTTAGCATATAGTTTATGAAGTAATCATGTAATTTAATTTTTCATCTAGTTTAAGTAAGTAATTTAAGATCGATAATCCTCTAGCTTATGCATATTTTTCTGTTTCGATTTTGTCTTAGGTACCGGCATATCTATAACTTTATTTCTTTAACATTATAGATATTATATTTGTCATGTATTTCCTTTTTATCTTCTGGTTGAGTGGAAGAGAAGGCCTCACAGCCTTAACTCTGCCAGGGGGGAAAAAAGAAATTATATTCGCAAGCGTATCGCAATAATAATAATAATAATAATAATAATAATAATAATAATAATAATAATAATAATAATAATAATAATACTAATCATCATCATCATAATCAAAAGCGTTGTTGTCCGCGGCCACGACGCCGCTGAGCCCGGGCAAAATTGCAAATTAAGGTGACATTTAACATTTAATTTTTTAAGGTGACATGTATTTATTTAGCCTGACGAGTTACTCCCTTGGTTTCAATTGTAAATTATTTAAAAATAGCGTGTAAGAGGGCCTTAGACTAGAAATGTTTAGTTTAAATGTAGTTCTGTTTATAAGTATGCATAAGGGTGTAATTATTTGACTTATTTGAACTGTTGTATCAGTGAAGCGAGGTGAGTCAGTGAAGTTATGGTTTTACAGTGCAGTGAACAGTTCCGATCAGTCATAATTTATAGCGTCAATGAAATGTGTTCTATAGTGTCAGTGAAATGTGTTACAGAGTGTCAGTGAAATGTGTCCTGAAGTGTCAGTGAAATGCGTCATAGTGCCACTACAGTGAGTGAGATGAGAGTAAAGTGAAAGACTATTGAAACTTATGTAGGGCCTATACATATGTAGGTTGTATTGTAAAATTAGGTTATTTTATGTTTTATTATTAATTGTAATTATTGTGTTAAATTGTATTGTGTATTGTATAATTGTATTGTGTATTGTAATTTTATTCTGTATTGTAATTTTATTGTGTATTGTTTATATTGTGCATACCACTGCCACCGGGTGCTTGCCCACTTGCAATGTAAATCTATACTAATAATAAATCTGTAGCCGAAATTTTTCTGGTAATTTTCGATTTTTCAAAAATAATTGGTCCTAACATATTATAATTAATCACCCTGAAACCGAAAATCGCTTTTTTGACATTTTTGTTTGTATATCTGTCTGTCTGTATGTTTGTTACCTTTTCACGCGATAATGGCTGAACGGATTTCGATGAAAATTGGAATATAAATTAAGTTCGTTGTAACTTAGATTTTAGGCTATATGGCATTCAAAATACATTATTTAAAAGGGGGGTTATAAGGGGGTCTGAATCAAATAAATCGAAATATCTCGCTTATTATTAATTTTTGTGAAAAATGTTACACAACAAAAGTTTCTTTAAAATTAATTTCCGATAAGTTTTATTCCTTGAAAAACTTTGATAGGACTGATATTTAATGAGATAAATGAGTTTTAAAATTAAAATAACTGCCATCTAAGACCGCGTAATGAATTAAAAAACAAATGACTTCGTCTATAAGAGGCCTTGGACAGCAACAATCGAAAGCTATGAAAGATAGCCTACAGATAATGTTTCTGTGTTTGTATGAAGTAATATCGGAAGCTAAATTAACCGATTTGTATAATTAATTATTAATTCACCATTGGAAAGTGTAGTTTCTCTAGATGGACATAATGCTATAATGTTATTAAAGTAACTTCTGAGTGAATCGAGGAGAGGTAAGATTAAAATAGCTTCTTATGCACAGAAAACTTGATAGGCTATTCTGTACATTCGTTCCCTTTATTTCCTTTATGACCAAATGAGTGGTCTCTGGATCAAAATGATCGCATTTTAATTATGCAAATACAATTTAAATTAAGTAACATAATAAACGATTTATCCTTATATCAAACACGAATGTTCCCTGGATCAAATGTCCTATTTTAATTATGTAATTACTTTATATTTATTTCTAACGGGTGCAGCGGAGCGCACGGGTACGGCTAGTAAATACATACAACGATGGCTCTGTATAAATTACCCTACTTGTTAAAAGTTAATTTACGAAAATTTAATGAAGCTCTATATTCAAACGCTGAAGACACAGTTGTAAGTTTAGTAGTTCAACTTCGGGTAGTGTTTACGAAAACGCCAAATAATGACAACTGTTATTAAAGATGGCTAGATAGCAATTTTCTTTCAGTAAATGTTTCCAAAATTACTTCTATTCGATTTGTTTTAACTACCAGTGTTTTATAACAATTAAAATCTTAAGATAGACGTAATAATTAGTTAAGCAAATTGTTTACTAGTCATGTCCCTTTTTTATTACAGTATCAATATATTTATTCAACCAAATTGATATTCTGTTCCTGACCTGATTCTGTGATTTTCATTTTAATAAATTCTGTTTTGTATTTTATTTATTTTATTGAACATTTGTTATACTATCGTATTTCTGTACAAAATAGTTATTTATAGGAACTGCCCCGAACACGAGCTATGTTTATTCTACGTATTAATTTTGTATTGTAGTAAGTAGCAATAAAATACAACAATTAATTTTATTTGGGATTTCAAAGAAATTTAATGTATTCAGGTTGGCAACACTGACAAAAGCTTTTATTATCAAAGAACACCACGTCTGCAGTGTTATGTATGTACGGCATGCATTTTATATTTAATTCATTGTCTCGACTTACCATGTTGCCCATGCTGCGCTATGGATGGAAAGACACACAACACTAGCGCTATGCTGGTAAGTAGGAGTCTCGTGCTCACATGTAGCATTGTCACTGCTTCACTACACACACCGCACAAAACTGTTCTGTCGTGCTCTCAATCTGCCACGTGTGTTACATTTCTAGCTGCTCTTGAACAGGAGCCAATCTTGTGACTGATGGGTCTTCCAAGCGATCCAGAAACCTATGCAATGGATTAGGAACGTTTCAACAACAGCAGGAACATGTGTTGTACAAGATGATCAACAACGCTTTGGTAAATCAGAAAACAAAAATAATGAACACACTGAAATGACTCATTTCCCAACGACATTACATAACGCAGCCGAGATAGTGAAAATATATTGCATATTCTATTATTGTCACTCATGGTCGTTTTGTTGAATATAGTAAACTTCATTTCTCACAAACATGTCGATTCTGATATAGGCTACCGTTTTCTTGACTATAATAACTTTCACTAGTAACAATTGTCTTGTTTTCTTAGCTCTTGACTACCGGTATTTATAACGTTCTTACCTATTTTAATATTGAGTTTGTGATTCTTTTTCATGTAATAGGCCTATTGTAATAATAATAATAATAATAATAATAATAATAATAATAATAATAATAATAATAATAATAATAATAATAATAATAACAACAACACAGTACTGGCAGAAAGTGTGACTATACTGTAGATTTCTGGAATGTCACGTTGTTAGCTAAGTACAGCCCACGTGGGGTTCAACTGATGATATGATTTTGAAGTGTCGATATTTATAAATGTGTCTATTTTAGACAAATAATTTATAAAATAAGCCAAATAATTTATTTTTTGGATTATAAATATTGCCTTATGAAATTCAAAAAATGAAAGTTGTCTCTTACTTGGCTGAATATTAAACGATACAATTTATTTTAAATGCTAACAGAAAAAGATAACACTATAGGCTATAGTAACATCACTGGCGTCATAGAAAAGGAACGGAATTATTATGAAACACATTTTCTTTAAGTATACTTAAATAACGAAGTCCTATGTGTTCATTTTGCGTTGGTTTGGGTTGTATGAATCACTTAACAGTTCGGCGGAACATGATTGAAGAAGATTTCCTAGGATTTCAGAAAGAAACCTGTGATATCATTCTTGAGGTATTAACGTGTGAAACATGTGTGGGTTTTTCTTTCGCGCTTCGAGTGAGTCCTGATGCCCATGGTAAATGGAGATACCATTATTTTTAGCACTTGGTTTGTGGCGTCGATTCCAAGTTCGCCTGCGACACAGTCCATTAAACCTGTCAGAGTTAGGGCCTACGTGTGCAATGGCATTCATCAGAAATCCCAGTAAGTTTTTATATTCTCGTACATTTTTATCGTTGAAGTGGACTTTGGTAAGTGAACCAAAGAAGTACCGATAACAAGCATATTGTACTATTGCTGCTTTTAAGAGCGTAACAAAATTTATCATGTTTATTTAGGCTTTGTATGACCCATTTCATATGTTACAGCATTATTTCAATGTAAAAATATTTTATTTTATTTTAGTGAATTTTATATAGCCTACTCTATTTCGCTAATGCAATTATAATCTGTTAAATATAAATTTGAAATTAATGTTTAATTTCTCATTGTCCATGTTGTTTTTTTTGGTGTTATTTTTAATGTCTAATCTTTTATCTGCGTAATTTTTATATGTCGACGTTACGAAATTATTATAAGTATACTTTTTATTAATTATTATGAAATAACAAAAGAAAATAATATTTAAAATAAAGTTAGTAAGTACGGTACGTAATCCGGTCATATTTCAGACAATTTTTAAAATCATGGAAATGCTTTGAGACACAAGTAAAATAAAAACCATAGAAATATCTTGCGAAATTAGTCAAATAAGAACCATGGAAGTGTTTTGCAAAACTAGATGATACAAAAAACCATGGAAATGTCTTGTAATACTAGTAAAATAAAAACCATGGAAATAATTTGCATACTAAAAGACAGAAACAATGGAAATGCTTTGCGATACTAAAAGAATAAAAACCCATGGAAATGTTTAAATACATTAGTAAAATAGAAACCATGGAAATGTTTAAATACATTAGTAAAATAAAAACCATGGAAATGTTTTTTCACTATTATGAAAAAATCATGGAAATGTTTTATGATACTATTAAAATAGCAACCATGGAAATGTTTTGCAGTAGCTATTATGAAAAAAAAAACCATGGAAATGTTTACAATACTAGTGAAATAAAAACCATGGAAATGTTTTACAATACTAGTGAAATAAAAACCATGGAAATGTTTTACAATACTAGTGAAATAAAAACCATGGAAATGTTTTACAATACTAGTGAAATAAAAACCATGGAAATGTTTTACAATACTAGTGAAATAAAAACCATAGAAATGTTTTACAATACTAGTGAAATAAAAACCATGGAAATGTTTTACAATACTAGTGAAATAAAAACCATGGAAATGTTTTACAATACTAGCGAAATAAAAACCATGGAAATGTTTTGCGATACTAATGAAACGGAAACCATGGAAATATTTTCCAATACTAGTGACATAAAATCATGGAAGTATTTTACGATACTAGTGAAATAAAAACCAAGAAAATATTTTATGGTATACTATATAAATAGAACCATGGAAAGGTTTTACGATACTATAAAGATTAGTTATGGAGTCATCTTTAGGTGCAGAAGTAACCCCATGGAAGAAACGTAAGCAACGAAAGGAGAAAAAACAGGATATAATAAAGAAAAAGAAGATTAAAGGAGAGACACACTTCAGCCACAACAGAGTATTTTTCTTAATACAACCATTGTCCACAGTTACCTGCATTTACACATGTATTTCTATGAGGGAATTCAAGTTATAAATGCACTTCAGTTTTCCCAAGTTTCTACAACACCTTAAGAAATGACATGATGAATTTCATACAAGAAGTGTCAACAACACCCATGCTAGATAGTTTTTTTGTTTCTCCTAAAAATTTATGTTTTTGGGCTATGGGGTTTTTTTTTTTAAAAAAAAACCGTTCATATTTAATTACGTCTGATTGAGGTTCTGGCTGATATGTGCATCTATTATCAGGCAGTACATCTCACTTGACGATATGTGTCAGAGGAAGAACAATTGTTTGTATGCATCTGAAGTCTGACTAGTGTAATATGTAGCTAGTCGGCGATGTATGCAATGGAGGGGAAAGAAACTGACCACTCTACCCATTATCTCTCGGCTTAGTTGCTTCATGAGTGATGAATTATTGGTGTCACTTATGAGATTCAAAGCTGTCTTCGACCAGCTGATTACACAACAATTTTTTATTATTTTTTTATTTTAGTAGGTTATTTTACGACGCTTTATCAACAGGTTAGGTTATTTAGCGTCTGAATGAGATGAAGGTGATAATGCCGGTGAAATGAGCATTTGCTCATATTGGGTTGAGAGAAAACCCCGGAAAAAACCTCATCCAGATAACTTGCCCCTACCGGGAATCGAACCCGGGCCACCTGGTTTCGCGGCCAGACGCGCTGACCGTTACTCCACAGGACTACACAAAAACAAACAATATATTTAATACGTATAAAATTTATTTGATATGTCAAATATTTTTCTGAAAGCTCTGTTTATAGTTGTATAAACTTAAAATTTTATTTATTGTGTCAACAAAGAGACATAGAATACCCAGGCGCGCCGTCCTCTCCTTTTCATTGCCTTGGACATACTGTCAGTGATTGATTACCTTGCTTGTATTAAATGTTACCAAACACTCGTAGTTATCTGAGAACATGGAGAGAATATTTTAAAATAATGTTCTCTTGTTTGCGAGATGTCAAGAATGCCGAACAGAACTAAGCAATATAAGATATAATATCAAAGGATATTATGACAAAGCAATTTAATTCTCAGGAAATAACATATTTATTTTAAGAACACTCTCACCTTACATCACAGTTTGTCTAGTCCGAATGTTATGGGTGACGGCAGACACATTCAGGCGTTCGTGATAAATAACAGGTGTTCAAGCACACGACTTGATGTACGCAAAGTCAAGCACTCCACTTCAAATAAAACGCGTGAGTCGTGTGATCGATTTTATAATATCAGTCACCTGACTCTTTATATCTCCACAAACACACACTTTCAATCCGTATTCCGCTTTGAGCGATTGCAATGACACGAATTAGGCCTACACTCAGATTTTGCTTTTAACTGTCTACGAAGTCTACTGGTACGGTAACCTTTAAAAAAATCAGAGCAATGAAATTTTCATGTCATTCAACAATAAGAAGAATGATCATTAATTACCGTACACTATTATTATTATTATTATTATTATTATTATTATTATTATTATTAAACAAAGACGAAGACAATGGTTGTCAGAAGAAAAGTAAAGAAGGTAAACATGCGAATTCTAAATGAGGCAGTAGAGCAAGTGGACAGCTTCAAATACTTGGGGTGTACTATAAGCAGTAACATGAGCTGCTGCCAGGAAGTCAAAAGGAGGTTAGCAATGGCCAAGGAAGCTTTTAATAGAAAAAGAGCATCTTCTGCGGACCTCTTAAAAATAACTAAGGAAGAGACTAGTGAAGTGCTTTGTGTGGAGTGTGACACTGTATGGAGCAGAAACATGGACATTACGACGAAGTGAAGAGAAGCGACTAAAAGCATTTGAAACGCGAATATGGAGAAGAATGGAACGTGTGAAATGGACAGACAGAATAAGAAACGAAGCTGTGTTGGAAAGAGTGGATGAAGAAAGAATGATGCTGAAACTGATCAGAAAGAGGAAAAGAAATTGGCTGGGTCACTGGTTGAGAAGAAACTGCCTTCTGAAGGGTGCACTGGAAGGAATGGTGAACGGGAGTAGAGTTCGGGGCAGGAGATATTTTTTGTAGGTTATTTTACGACGTTTTATCAACATCTAAGGTTATTTAGCGTCTGAATGAGATGAAGGTGATACTGCCGGTGAAATGAGTCCGGGGTCCAACACCGAAAGTTACCCAGTATTCGCTCATATTGGAGTGAGGGAAAACGCCGGGAAAAACCTCAAGCAGGTAACTTGTCCCGACCGGGAATCGAACCTGGGCCACCTGGTTTCGCGGCCAGACGCGCTAACCGTTACTCCACAGGTGTGGACGCAGGAGATATCAGATGGTAGATGACATTAAGATATATGGATCATATGAGGAGACTAAGAGGAATGCAGAAAATAGGAAAGACTGGAGAATGCTGGGTTTGCAGTGAAAGACCTATCATGTGGCAGACCACTATGTCGCTGAATCTGGCGAATTTCAACTGTTTTTCAGCGACAATTTCTTTCAACTTTTGTATTGCTTAAATAGGGATTTAGCAAGAGGTTTAGACAAGAGAAGGTTTTAATTCACAAAAGTACTTGCAGTCTTAATTTTTACGTTCCATTCTCAAAATTATTGCTCATTTTTTGACATCGTTATGGAAACATCTGGTTTCAGAATTACTTTTAGTTATTAATTAATATACAAAACTGGGTTTATCCTTGTTCAATTGCCATTTACTTCATACCTACATCCCACAATAATTCTGACAACTGTTTATAGATGGAAATGAAGTTTTCTGAAGTACTGCAGCTTCTTTCACTCCTGGTTTCCATTCTCTATCATACTTACTTACTTACTGGCTTTTAAGGAACCCGGAGGTTCATTGCCGCCCTCACATAAGCCCTCCATCGGTCCCTATCCTGAGCAAGATTAATCCAGTCCCTATCATCATATTCCATCTCCCTCAAATCCATTTTAATATTATCCTCCCATCTACGTCTCGGCCTCCCCAAAGGTCTTTTTCCCTCCGGCCTCCCAACTAACACTCTATATGCGTTTATAGATTCGCCCATACGTGCTACATGCCCTGCCCATCTCAAATGTCTGGATTTAATGTTCCTAATTATGTCAGGTGAAGAATACAATGCGTGCAGTTCTGCGTTGTGTAACTTTCTCCATTCTCCTGTAACTTCATCCCTTTTAGCCCTAAATATTTTCCTTAGCACCTTATTCTCAAACACCCTTAATCTATGTTCCTCTCTCAAAGTGAGAGTCCAAGTTTCACAACCACAAAGAACGACCGGTAATATAACTGTTTTATAAATTCTAACCAAGTACCAAATCTCAAAACCATATTCCTTTGCTGTGGTCGTGCCACAGAATCAGTCCCATTCCGAGGCTTATTTGAAGGATTCGTAACAAGCTGTTTTTTTTACGGTGATGGGTTGTTAGCCCTTCGCCCAACCCCCAAGCTGGAGGACCACCCCTCATCGGCTGTCCGCGACTGCTTATTCAATATATTCACAGCTACCCTCCATATCTGTAGGCCGTCTCCTCGATCCGCATTCTCTATCATACACTGTTATAATAAAATACGAATATTGTGCACCTCAATACGGGCATTAGTATTGCAAAACTGACGCTTCATGTCCGATTTTCTCATCAGTCATTAGTATGAATTTTTCACATTGTCAGTCCATCAGTCTGGCCTAAACACGGTCATTATTACGTCACTATTCAATGTAACTTATCGTCAGTACTTATTTGTAATGAACTGCATTGCATTTCAGAAACCAAACTGTAAATATAAAATGAATTGCCTATTAAATTATATTAAAAAAGTAGAGTTTCACTTTTAATAATTTAGTCTATACTAATGAGCAATTAATTTGACACCCAAGCGCTGTATGAGGAATTTTATCTTCCGCTCCAGATGACAGGAATGTGCAAAACAAGCTGTAGCTTCTTCGTTTCTTGGCTTCACATCACTCGTTTAACACCCAGAACAAGCACCATAATGCAGAACCCGCTATTTTTCATCCCAACTTTACACGCTTTGTGAATTTCTGCTATTACATGCTCTGTGCTCAAAAAACAGTGGCCAGACCTACCTACGCAGATATTCCGCAACTCAAATTCGTCTGAACCTATTTTTATCTCACAGCACATTAACACCCGCACCTACAATAAAATCACACCATTTTCTGCTCGAAATCTCGCAGTTTCTGTGCGATGCTTTCGCCTCGGCCTTCTTAAGAACACTGGCCTGTTTACGTTAGCAGCCTTCGTGTTTATGCTGTCGGGCCTGCCTTCGCAGGAATGTGGAGCCGACTAATTGCGGAGGCTCTCTGCCGCGTGCCAATACATGCATAATGACTTCTTTATTCTCAACAATGTAAATAGTTTGTGCTGCTAACGAACGTAACATTTCATTTCTTTGAGCCATTTTTTCCTCTTGTTCTTGATACAGTATGACTCTAAAGTGGATCCAATTCTACGAACAAATAAATAAGAATTGACGCAAGAAAACTATACAGTAGACCTGCATGGTTCTATGCACACAGCTATGACAGCTCAACATACGGCGTAGTAACATCTTCAATTTCTTATTTTTGCTGTATTACTTCTTATTTTCCTACTTTCTTTTCTTCACTTCTTTTTTTAATGAATTAACCATTTTGTAATATGTCTATTATTTATTTATGCAACATAATCATATTTTAACTTTGTACTTAGCATAACGGTCATAAATCAATTTCAAGCCTTAAAATATTTTCTACGAACGTGTGAAAGACAGCATTTCCGACAAGATAACTGGCACTGAAAGTGAGGACTCCCGAATTGAGTGGAAATTTTTTATAACACTTTATTAATAATAATATTCGAACGAAATGTTTCTGCAGTGATTTACAAATTGTTATTGGTGGTTAGGCATAATATTAATCGTAAATTCGTTGGTTTAATTTTTATCACCAAAATGTATTATTTTCGACGCAAGATCACCGCCTTCTGGAAACGTATCTTACAACATATGCGTTTCGAGATAGTGTATGAAGATATGAAGACTGTCAATTTTACATGTATAAATTTTCCCTAATTTGTCACTTGGTAGAAAAAATAGCGTGTAACACACTTGTGGAAACGCCAATTACAATATTTGTACGATTGGACTACTGTACTCTCATTTTGCAACAGAGCTCTTTCCGCACTTGTATTGTCTCCACTCTTCCTCAGCACGCCTACTCACTGCAGTTTTAATTCAATGAAAGCTCTGGAATAACAGAAGATCTTACAAGATTCAAAGGTTGCAATGGACTGTTTCACTTAGACTTAGTTATTTGATACAGACCAATCATGTACATCAAAATTTTAGATAGCAACCAATCATTACCCTCTACGTCGATAATTAAGGCTATCAAATTCAAAACTCACCTTATCCAGGTAAAGTGATTTGTCAGAAAACAGGAAAAACCATTATGGATATGGACAGTTTTGCATTTGATAGTAGTTTCCTGAGCTCTATGGAAGAGGAATTAGACAAGATTTGCACAAACCAACTATATCAGTAGATAGAGAGCTGCAAGGAGTACAACATCCCATATGTAACTCATTTTTTTTTTTTTTTACATTTTGGATAAGGCGAGTTTTGCACTTGATAGTCATTGTGGATCATACTACATTATAGCTCAGTAATTGTTTCATGTTCTCTACCGATCAGGTATAATAAACATGTGTGCAGTGAAAACAGACGCCAGATTCAAACGAAAATCTGAAAGATCTGGCCGTGCAACAAACAAGGAAATTAATTAATAGGACAGGCTAAGCCTCAGATCGGATAACGTAACCCACAAACGATTAGGAAAACAAGGGAATTTTACTTGGAGCATGTAAGGAGATAGATTTGGAAGTAAATCTAAAAAAAAAAAAGTATATGATTATGTCTCGTGACGAGAACATAGAACGAAATGGAAATATAAAAATTGGAAATTTATCCTTCGAAGAGGGAAAAATTCAAATACTTTGGAGCAACAGTAACAAATATAAATGACACTCGGGAGGAAATTAAACGCAGAATAAATATGGGAAATGCCTGTTATTATCCGGTTGAAAAGCTTTTGTCATCCAGTCTGCTACTAAAAAATCCGGAAGTTAGAATTTATCAAACAGTTATATTACCGGTTGTTCTGTATGGTTGTGAAACTTGGACTTTGAAAGACGAACATAAGTTAAGGGTGTTCGAGAATAAGGTGCTTAGGAAAATATTTGGGGCTAAGAGTGATGAAGTTACAGGAGAATGGAGAAAGTTACACAACACAGAACTACACACATTGTATTCTTCACCTGACATAATTAGGAACATTAAATCTAGACATTTGTGATGGGCAGGGCATGTAGCACGTATGGGCGAATCCAGAAATGCATGTAGAGTGTTAGTTGGGAGGCCGGAGGGATAAATATATTTGGGGAGACAGACGTAGATGGGACGATAATATTAAAATTGATTTGAGGGAGGTGGGATATGATTGTAGGGATTGGATTAATCTTGCTCAGGATAGGGACCGATGTGAGGGCGGTAATGAACCTTCGAGTTCTATAAGAGCCGTTTGTAAGTAAGTAAGCCTCAGAATATCGAAATGTAACAAATGGAAAGTGTTCAGTTTGAAAATAACGGTTATATTGGGTTATTTTACAATCTCCAGCACCACCATTAATTTATATTTTTTGGTAAGTTTGTCGACAGCCATGAGTTCATAGTGCAGTGACCAATATTGTGAGGTTAAGATACCATTTACTGTGTTTGAGATATCACCTTATTTTATGGGTTTTATTAATTCGTTTTATTAATGAAATAGTCCAAACAAATAAAACACGTGATTTTGAACTTCTCTAGATAAATCACTCATGGCATTACATATGATAAAGATCTCATTTTAATTTAAAGAAGCATTTCAGCAAACATTGTATGGTAAAGGAAGAATGTAGGAAAAGCTAGATAAGAAGACACAGCGAAAGAGGATGCTGGAAGCCAGTGACGTCGCCAGGATCAGAGCAAGGAGGGTGCGGATGGGGTGCGAGATTTAAAAATGAGGTGCGAGCTGTAAAAATGTGGTACATAAAAAATCCAAAATGTTCTTTCATGCACCTGCGCGCATACTATACATCTGTTGATTATTATTATTATTATTATTATTATTATTATTATTGCTCATCACATCCATTACGGTACACTATGGGACGTAGTTGTTTTTTCACATCCAAGAAATTGTTTGTTTTTGTCCTTCAAAATAATTTATGCCTAGTATTTTGTTAATAAATTGCCCTTTGGGGTGCGGAAATGGGTGCTCCGATTTTTTATGGGGTGCTTGCGCACCCTTTCGCCCCCCCCCCCTAGCGACGTCCCTGCTGGAAGCTTACTAAATGTTGTTGTTTAGTCAACTGTCCGAAGACAGGTCTGAACCTCACAAGTGATACCAAGAAGGCACCACCTATGAGGCAACTAGGCCAGGAGATAATAGGGTAGGCCTACTGTGACCAGTTCCTTTCCCCTTCCATTGCTTACATCGCCGACTAGCTATATATTACACTAGTCAGACTTCAGATGCATACAAACAATTGTTCTTCCTCTCACACATATCGTCAAGTGAGATGTACTGCCTGATAATAGATGTTAAATGTTATGATTTATTTAACAACGCTCGCAACTGCAGAGGTTATATCAGCGCCGCCGGATGTGCCGGAATTTTGTCCTGCAGGAGTTCTTTTACATGCCAGTAAATCTACTGACATGAGCCTGTCGCATTTAAGCACACTTAAATGCCATCGACCTGGCCCGGGATCGAACCCGCAACCTTGGGCATAGAAGGCCAGCGCTATACCAACTTGCCAACCAGGTCGACCTGATAATAGATGTAGAGCCTGCATATCTGCCAGAACTCAATCAGAGGATTACTAAATATTAAGGCATGGAAAACCAAAAACAAAGAAAAGGATTTCTGGAGGCGACACTAATGAGTCCAAGACACGACTGACTGTACCATGAGGAAATAAAAATGCGATCAAATCCAGCGTTCGCCTGCAAATCAGTAGAAAGAACGACCCACAAATGACAGCGAGACACAAAGCAAATACGGAATATGCACACTATTAGTGAGATAAGAAGAATAAGGAGGGAAGATGACTTCTTATATAATCAAAAAAAGTAAAAAATGAGTGAATTTTATAATTATTGCAACTGTGTGTCAGATGTTTCAGCACACATGTCAATGTGTTTCTTTTCTCTTCCATTAGACGGACGTCTGAACCCACATCCCAAGATATCTGGCTCTGACGTTGGCTGAAGTCCAAGGCGACGTAATAAATTTAAAGACGCTACTCCCTATCCATTCCTTCAGTTCAGTGAATCGTGTCCACTAAATGGCCGTGAAGGGTTGCACCTCGTTCCTCTCATTTTCAATCCACATGGATTGAAACTGCACCTAGGAAGCAGGGGATACGAAGAGGGACCTTGGGGTTTCTTTTACAATTATTAGTGGAAATGGCATTCCAAAAATTACATTTGTGCGAGATCGTGCGTATTTGCTTGGTTTCCGCACAAAACCAATCCGCGGAAAGTCTAAAATTCCACATTCAGTATTCCCAACCTAACACACATAACAATTTCCCTCTTCTTACCGCTTAAGTGACATATTGATTTTACTGCTTTAGGCTTTTAACATATTATTTTTAGAGACGTTCAATATAGTAATAATTATAAATTGGAAACTTACCACTGCAATTTCACCTAAATTCCACTGTTAACTATTGTTTTTAAATAGTTGCAAAAATTAAGTAAACTCTACAACTCCACTAAAATTACTGCATTTGTGATGCAAGTAACATTAAGGAAGCCGTGAAAAAATCAACAAACTTGCCAATGTTATTACTGCAATATGTTATATAAATAATATTGTTAAAATATTAAAATGAAAAATAAATCATTACATAACCTTACCGTTTGTTTTAAGTTCGCATTTATAGACTGGGGGAAAAAAAAAGACAGACGTATATCACGGCCTGCTGGAATATAGTAAACACAGAAACCATTTTAAAGCAACAATGTTGAAGATAGATATTTTTGTTTTGCAAATTTGACGTCATTGAACAGAAACCAAGATGGAGATTTCATTGTAACTAATTAGAAATTCGTCTTTCAGGTATGTAATAAACGATCTTCGCACAAAATAATGTACGATACACGAGCGGTATGTTTTCTTTCAATTCTCGGAAATTAAAAAAGCTCAACTACGTTTCGCTTTTTCAAACTTTTCCTCGAACATGAAAGCTTCAACATACCGCTCTTGTAACGCATATTACTATTATTGGGTGTACTTGATGCTGAGGCGTGGCTAATGAGAAAGACAGGCTACGGCGCGACGTCACATTCTTAGTCATAACATAGCGACATTGAACAAGTTTACAGTATATACGAGGCGCATCCAGAAAGTAAGTTTCCCTATTTAAAAAAAAAGAACACACACTTCCAGGAAAACATTTATTGGCAACAGGTACAGCAATGTTTCAGCTATTTTTCAACATAGCCACCATCAGAATTGAGACACTTGTATCGTGGGATCAACTTTTGTATCCCTCTGTCGCCTGTGAATGGAACCAGCGTGTGACAGACGTCTTCAGCGCTTCGTCGTTGCCAAAACGCTCACCGGAGGACAGGAATTTCTTGAGGTACAAGAAAACGTGAAAATCGCTGGGAGCAAGATCAGGACTGTAGGGTGGGCGATCAAACAACTCCCAACCAAATTCCGTCAAAACAGCTGCTGTGCGCCGAGCCGTATGTGGACGAGCATTGTCATGGAGGAGCACAACACCTGCGGTAAGCATTCCACGCCTCTTGTTTTGAATGGCACGTCGCAATTTTCGCAGTGTTTCACAGTAACGGTCAGCGTTCACTGTTTCACCTCTTGGAAGGAAGTCAATGAGCAGAATGCCCTTCTTGTCCCAGAACACCGTGCACATCACTTTCCGTACCGACAGCGTCTGTTTGAATTTCGTCCTGACCGGAGATCCACTATGCCGCCAATGCATTGACTGCTACTTGGTTTCCGGGGTGAAGTGCGAAATCCAAGTCTCATCGCCCGTGACGATCCTGTCGAGGAACTCGTCGCCGTCATCGTGATACCGTTGCAGAAATGTCAGTGCTGCTCCTAAACGTTGCATTTTGTGTTCGGGTGTCAGGTTTTTCGGCACCCACCTGGCACACACTTTTTTGAACAGCAGGTGCTTAGTGACAATCTCATGCAACAAGGATCGCGATATCTGCGGAAAATGGCTGCTCAGCTCCGTAATCGTGAAGCGAGGGTTCTCCATGATGCACTGCCGCACCAGCTCATTGATGAGGGACGGTCGCCCACTGCGCTCTTCATCATGGACACTATGACGACCTTCGGAAAACTGCCTACACCAGCGACGCACCACCTGCTTACTCATGATGTTCGGCCCATAGACCTGACAGAGCTGCCGATGAATTTCAATTTGAGCAATGCTTTGTGCATTAAAGAACTTTATCACCGACCGAACCTCGCAGGCGGCGGGAGAAGGAATAGGAGCTTCCATTTCGGACCACTGCTGCCACGCTACTGGCACCAGGCGGGACCTGTCCGGCTGGCATATGATTGATACGTCATAGATCTGTTACGCATGCGCAATTGACACGGCTAATTACGTTTACTTTCAAGGGGAAAAAAATCGGGAACTTACTTTCTGGATGCGCCTCGTATAAATGTACGTTTAACATGTGTTTAATATAGTAATTCCTTTGTTTCCCCTTAAGGTACTGTCGGGACAATCCTGTTAAAAAGGGACGTCCGGTCACACTGGTTTAGTACAAACGACGTTGATTCTTGTTACTTTTACTGGCTAAATTCAAGTGTCCTCTATTACTGTTGTGTCCTTTGGTATGATTGTTGTCTTTAGCAGAAAATGTCCTAATAGCATGCAGTCAGCAATGGGGCTATCCGACTATTCAGGGATTAGTTCAGACTTAAAAGAAAGGAAGATTTAGCCTACCTGAAAAGCTGCAGCCAGTTGCACCAACGCCAAACTACAAACTAACTGAACCGCAGTACTGGCAGTAACAGCAGAACCCGAGTCATGAAATCAGATAATGAAACTCCCTCACATGCAATAATGGGACCAGTCTGATAACAGAAATATTGAAACGTTTAACATTTAGAAATCAGCCATTCCATTAAATAAGGGAAATTTTACCTATAGGCCTAAAACCTTTTGTATGAGTAGTCAAATTGAAACTCGGAAATTATTATTATTATTATTATTATTATTATTATTATTATTATTATTATCATTGAGGTTTCAGCACTTTAAAATTTTGTTTGATCTATTAATTTAAATAGTTTGTGTCGCAGAACCCGAGTCATGAAATCAGATAATGAAACTCCCTCACATGCAACAATGGGGCCAGTCTGATAACAGAAATATTGACAAGTTTAACATTTAGAAATCAGCCATTCCATTAAATAAGGGAAATTTTACCTATAAAACCTTTTGTATGAGTAGTCAAATTGAAACACGTAAATTATTATTATTATTATTATTATTATTATTATTATTATTATTATTATTATTATTATTATTATATTGTTGTTATTGTTATTATCATTGAGGTTTCAGCACTTTAAAATTTTGTTTGATCTATAAATTTAAATAGTTTGTGTCAATGTCATATAACCGATTTTTTTTTTCTAAAATTATATCAGATGGTTTAATTTTTTGTGTACTATGTGGTGCATAGAGATCAGCTGCCTCCATATTATCAGCATCTTAAGTTATTAATGACAATAATAACAGAGGTCATTTACTATTAGAAGAGCTGTAAGTAAATTTTGTTGAAATGAAAAGAGGAAAATAAATTCAAAATGAAATTTACCTTGAATAATTTCAAGGGAAAATTGTTCCGGGGCCGGGTATCGATCCTGGGACCTCTGGTTGAACGTATCAGCGCTCTTACCAACTGAGCTACCCGGGAACTCCACACGACACCGTCCCGGGATCGATACCCGGCCCCGGAACAATTTTTCCCTTGAAATTATTCAAATTTGCTTTACAGGGAGTTTCACCTGAAAGACTAGATTTGAAATTTACCTTCTTTGTCTTACGCATAACACTGCCAGCAACTTTTATTCAGTTATTTTGTTAGGCGAATATGTATTTTAAAAGTTTTGGAAAAATGAATTACAATTTTTTAGACCTCCATTTCTTCATTAATATCGACATTAAATTTCTAACAATAACAGAAGAAAATATTTAACATTTTTCACAAAAATGTTTTCCCAATTTTTTTCCCACCCGTAACAAATTCTAAATATATTATTTCAAATACATTAATAAATTTTAAAAAATTTAAACAACATGCAATCTGTAGGTTATTTTCGAGGATCTTTTAAAGTACAGTCACGTATGGACAAACATTTAAAAAAGAAACAAGTGAATCCATCACATTAAAAAAAAATTCTAGTGATAGTGAGGTGATAATTAGCGAGATGAGGTCAAAGGATTCGCCATATATTACCTGACGTTCGCCTTACCGTTCGGGAAATGCTCGGAAAAAAAACCCAATGAGGTAATAAACCCAAGCTGGGGAACGAACTCACGCCCGAGCAGGGCTCCGGGTCAGTAGGCAAACGCGCTGCTATCTGAGCTGCGCCGGTGGATTTTGTGTGTGTCACAGGGAAGAAAACTTCTGTGTTATAAATTGAGGGTAGACAGGAATTTGAACCCAGATCCCCTGGCTTATAGAATCTGTGTAGCAGTTTTAATGAAATGTCAATAAGTTGATTTTTCATGCAGAGAATGTGTATCTGTCAATGTCTAGAAACCACTTTTTGAAGAACAAAACATTTTTATTGTAAACTTAATATAACTAGAAAATGCCTTTTAACCTCGCAGCATTTATTACCTCCCTGCACGCATTTACGTATGAATATTATAATGTTATCACGTAAAATATATCAAGTTGAAGGATTTCATTTCCGTGCGCTTATTGTATTAACTGTTCTTTTGCATGGAAACTCGCTGAAGCCTAATGGAAAAGATACCCATCACACTGCAGAAAGTCACAGACTGGAATAAATTAAACATGAATATCTATAAGCTGAGATTGAAGTAAAAAGGCACAATTCAGAAAGTAAGGTTAGGAATAACAATAAGTGGCAAGAAGAAAAGAGAAATAACATTTTAGACAATCATTTCATAATGACGACTTTTCGATTCTCAATTTACTCAATTTACTTCGGGGGCATGGAGATAGAGCCCCATGCTTTCCATGACCTCGGCACTAGAAAAGTCATTGATTTTCGCTTCCATAAACTAGCGTGCTTAAAAGTAAATTTCCGTGCCTAGAAGTACTTTAAAGAACGCTTATTAGAAATACTGAAAACATAAATCCCTACTATTTATTTCTTATAAATATTCACAACACTATTATTTAAATTGGAAATTACGACGTTTGGAGATTTGATACGTACATTATTTTCTTCTCGCAGAACGCAGTTATGTTCTGTAGCAGGATATTGAATCTCATTATTGTCCCCAATTATTTTATCACTTTCGTTGTAATAATATTCCAAAATTACATGACAAGCGGAACTTCACTTAAACAACTTCCTATAGTCCGACGCTGTTATTTCCGGCGTGACTCCGCCTCTTTGCTTACTTCTTAGAAAGTGAAGGCTCTATAAAGTCTAGGTAGGTAGTATCGTTCGCCAATTTTGTTCTTTCGTTCCCGAGCTACCATACGAGGAATCTATTTGCCACACCGTTAAACATTATCATGTCGTAGCTCCTATGATAATAAATAAAAAAAAAGGTAAAAAAGGTAAAGGTATCCCCGTAACATGCCATGAAGGCACTTGGGGGGCATGGAGGTAGAGCCCCATGCTTTCCATGACCTCGGCACTAGAATGAGGTGGTGTGGTCGGCACCACGCTCTGACCGCCTTTTACCCCCGGGAAAGACCCGGTACTCAATTTTATAGGAGGCTGAGTGAACCTCGGGGCCGTTCTGAAAGTTTGGCAACGAGAAAAAATCCTGTCACCACCTGGGATCGAACCCCGGACCTTTCAGTCCGTAGCCAGCTGCTATGATAATAAATCAAACGCAATGTAATTCAGCAAATAACTGAGCGGGAAATAACGTCCTCGTGTGCTTTCTGCGAACGCCAACGAAAGAGCCAAAATGGCGGGCGATTATATCAAGTATTTATCGAGCCTTAAGAAATTAATAACGTCGTTATAAGCTAATCACAAGACGCACACGTTTAAATGTAGCCGACCTGCAACGCGATTGGCTGCCGGAAATTAGAGCGACGGGACTATAATAACCAGCAAAACAATCACCACAGCCTACTACATATCCCAAGGCCGTGAAATCTATCTCTTTCAATACGATTATAATACGTGGTAATACCACAGTCTAGTATATGCAGTCACGAAGCTTGAGTTTGTGAGGGTACTAGAAACAATAGACTGTACTGGTACTATTTCGCATTGTCTGTAACGAGGCGATAGTAGCGATCCTAGTGGTTAGCAGTTATCTATGGATGCATATTTACTACGTATTGAGCTTCGTGACTGTATATACTGGACTGTGCTAATACTCTTTCGTCTTTAACATCAGAAGTTCGCCATTGCGAGTGAACGAATCAACAATTGTATTCTCTTTAAAAAAAAAAAAAAAATACATTCGGGTTTCTCGAGTGACTGTCTAAAAATCTTGTATGAAACACGTGCGAAACTAGCGTTTTAAGCACTAGCCGGTTGTCCACCTCCCCTACATTTATTCCTTATTTACATATTATTACATTTCAACAGTTCAATCCACTTTCCTACTCTCTTGACAACAGTAAGTACTTCTCTTCTGAAGTCGTCTTGTTCGTTTATGAGGGCAGCACTATTAATAATGAGAGCGGTCAATTCGTCCCTTGTATATGCTTTATTTTCGTACACTTCGCCTTTCATTCAACCCTGCCGACAAAAATCGGCAGGGATAAGGTCTGGGGAACTTATTGACCAATGCACGTGACCACCGCGACCGATCCATCGTTCGGGGAATGTGAGATTTATATGATGTATCGACTCACAGTTAAAATGTACAGGGACTTCGTCATGTTGGAAGAACATGCCCATTCTTGCAGCCACGGGAACTACAAGCAACTGTTTGCACATGGTAGCTGAAAAGGATTGGTGAAATGAAAGAAGGAAACGAGAGTACTCCGAAAAAAAAAGAAGATTTTTAATGCATGCTAATTCTACTTGAAGCAAGTAAAGCGATAGGGTTGGAAGTAAATCCCGAAAAGACAAAGTATATGATTATGTTTCGTGACGAGAATATTGTACGAAATGGAAATATAAAAATTGGAAATCTATCCTTTGAAGAGGTGGAAAAATTCAAATATCTGGGAGCAACAGCAACAAATATAAATGACACTCGGGAGGAAATTAAACACAGAATAAATATGGGAAATGCCTGTTATTATTCGGTTGAGAAGCTTTTGTAATCTAGTCTGCTGTAAAAAAATTTGGAAGTTAGGATTTATAAAACAGTTATATTACCGGTTGTTCTATATGGTTGTGAAGCTTGGACTCTCACTTTGAGAGAGGAACAGAGATTAAGGGTGTTTGAGAATAAGGTTCTTAAGAAAATATTTGGGGCTAAGAGGGATGAAGTTACAGGAGAATGAAGAAAGTTACACAACGCAGAGCTGCACGTATTGTATTCTTCACCTGACATAATTAGGAACATTAAATCCAGACGTTTGAGATGGGCAGGGCATGTAGCACGTATGGGCGAATCCAGAAATGCATATAGAGTGTTAGTTGGGAGGCCGGCGGGAAAAAGACCTTTGGGGAGGCCGAGACGTAGATGGGAAGATAATATTAAAATGGATTTGAGGGAGGTGGGATATGATGGTAGAGACTGGATTAATTTTGCTCAGGATAGGGATAAATGGCGGGCTTATGTGAGGGCGGCAATGAACCTCCGGGTTCCTTAAAAGCCAATAAGTAAGTAATGTATGCTTTGTCAATAGCGATCTAGTCAGGGATCGAAACTGGTCCGGCTGAAGCACGTTAGGTCTGAGGCACGGACACGGCAGGGAGAAGGCCCACATTATGAAGTGTACGTTGTTGGCATCTCTTTTGTTATATAATAACATGCTAAAAACTATAATATACGTATATATATCGTGTATAGTATAATTATATAATTCTTCTTGTACCAAATTATTAAAGGGTTTTCAAATTACACACGTACAAGCCGCAAACAAAAATATTTGCCTGAAAATAATAAGCCGATATTCATCTCGTAATGTAATTTTCTGAATTTTCAATGAAAATCTGCTTCAGAAAACAATAAACTCTGAGAAAAAACAAAACAAAGTCTAAACAATAGAATGCAGACGAAAAGTAAATAAACAACAAAATTACAGCAGTAGAAAAACAAAAGAAGAGCTGAAACGTCAGAAAGCCTGATAAAATCTTGCGATAAAATGTTTAATGTAAGCACGTAAAGAAATGTTTTGATCTGACGCCAAATAAAAGCTTGGCATCACTTCAGAAGAAATTAGGGAAGTTTACAACGTCATGGAATCCGACTATGGGCCATCAGTAACAGTTTATGATGGAAAAAGTAAGGGAGAACAGACAAAATTTAAAATGTGTTAACAATTTCATGAGGCATCTGAGTTGAGGTGACAAACTGGGAGCAGAAATTATAACACATTAATCTAATGACATCGCAGTTTCGTTTCCCGAGGATTCATCGTCTACGCCCTCCCCATTACGTTACGAAATCTCACATGCAGCAACGCTACAATAAATAAAACAGAATTCATGTTTTCTTGCTTATGTGAAATAAGGTAAGAAGGCTGACAAAAGAAAACGTTGTCACCACGGAGATACCATCTCATCATACGTTCTACATTATATCACAGTCTACTATAAACAGTCACGAAAGTTGAGTTTTGAGGGTGCTAGAAACAATAGACTGTGACGGTACTATTTTGCATTGCCTGTAATGAGGCGATATTAGCGATCCTAGTGGTGAGCAACTATCTAATGTTTGCATATTTACTACGTATTGAGCTTCGCGACTGTATATAGTAGACTGCGATTATATCACACTAGGTACCTAGCGAGTTGGCTCGGACGGTAGAGTTTGAGACTCAAGTCACGAAGCTCAATACGTAGTAAATATGCATCCATAGATAGTTGCTAACCACTAGGGTCGCTACTATCGCCTCATTACAGACAATGCGAAATAGTGTCTGCACAGTCTATTGTTCCTAGCATCCTCATAAACTCAAGCTTCGTGACTATATACTAGACTGTGGTATTACTACAATGCTAAAAGTGTGTATAAATAAACTCGACAAAAAAAAAATAAATTCCTTTATCAAGTTACGAATGATATTTTCGCTTGTACATTAGTTTCTTGAACCAATTCAAAAGCCACGCATAGACTTAGTAATGTAATACCCATGCATTCAAATACAGAGGCGAGCTTTCGATTTATAATATAATTATTTATTTAAAAAAAAATCGTCTGTCCAGACATCCTGAGTTGTCAAAAACACAGAATAATACAACTTACAAAAATAATAATTTATTGCAGTAACTACAACACAATACAATATTATATAAAAATGGTTTTCCAGAATTGCTAAAGACGCTTTAATGGTTGAAGTGACTATTTTAGGAATGATGCCATAAAAGACATTCTTCATTGACCCAAAAGTAAGATAGTTTACGTCATTTATACATTTTACGAATAAGTAGAGAAATGAAGACTGGACATAAAATAGGCTGTAAGTGCCAATATCTTAGAAAATTAGTCTTTCCAAAAAAAAGTATGTCCCTGGCTCAATCCACAAAGGAAAATGATAAATCCCATTATAATTTTATTTAGGTCCTAACTCCTGCAATAGAAGTGCAAAACGTGTGATGTTACATTATTAGTTGCACAAGAAAGCTCTGTTTTCTACGGTTCGTCTCTTCGACACTTGCAGCCGTTT
Organism: Periplaneta americana; assembly: GCF_040183065.1. Classification (NCBI taxonomy): domain Eukaryota; kingdom Metazoa; phylum Arthropoda; class Insecta; order Blattodea; family Blattidae; genus Periplaneta; species Periplaneta americana. The sequence continues at coordinate 4,387,314 of NC_091117.1, forward strand.
TATGTCCAATCTTCAAATGTAATTAATTTACAAGAAATATGCAAATAATAGCTACAGTATTAGTAATACTTAAATACTTTATAATCATTTTTCTAATATTATTTCTGGAGGCCTATTTACAAAACGGTATGTAAAATTAAGATGTTAACATAATAATAGCCAGAGATAAAATTGACAGATTTATATTGAAACTTTAATTCATTTTTTGTTATTTATTTATTGATCGGACAATTTATTTATTGGTCAACATTTTTTTTGCCGAAATTTCATTTCTGATTGACATTAATTGATAAAAAAATTTAATTAATTCTGGTATAAAAAGTCCACATCTGTGAAGCAACGGTTAGCGCGTCTGGCCGCGAAACCAGGTGGCCCGGGTTCGATTCCGAGGTTTTCTCTCAACCAATTTAACTTTCGGCGTTGGACCTCGGATTCATTTCGTCGTCATAATTACTCTTTCCCTCTTTCAGCATCATCTCCGTTTCTTTCTTAGGTTTTGGGTTTGCGGGCCGCCGCCGAACTTGGATCCCATGGATATGTGGTCATTCGTTGTTGGTGGTAGCGCTATGGTAACTCGTGAGACCGGGGTTGAGGGACCGCGGTGATGCCGACTCTGAAAGGTAAAGATATCATAATAGGCTGTAAGGGAATTCGGAGGCGATGCGCAAGAGGTTCTCTAGCGCAGCAGGCTATAGAGCATGCGCGCCATTTCATCCCGGGTACTACAATGGGCCCATCCGTGCGGCCTGCGTACTGGACAGTCCCAGTCCGTGCCCTCCCTTAAAGGGGAATAATAGACAGATAGTAGATAGAATGTTGCGTTTTTTTTGTTTTTTTTTTTTTTTTGCGTAAATCATCTCGGGACCCCACCTCAGTATCCTACAGGACCCCCTAGGGGTCGCGACCCACGCTTTAATAACCACTGGTATAAAGAAATTAACTCAGTCGTGACTTTCGTGTTATCCATGTGGGCTACATCATTGCGTTTTACGTCACTCAAACTAGTCAGTTCACTGTTTTTTTTTTTTTTTTTGTGCATCTACCGTCAATTTTTTACAACAATGGAAACAGAGGTCACGTGAACCAATCAAATAACAGCGTTGTTAGCAAGCGGCCTGAAAACCATGTGCTACCATGTGCGATCTAAGGTGTCAAGAAACGTATTATTTGCAATGAGCTTTCATTCGCATAAATTGAGGTAAATTTATTTTCAATTATATGGTGAACATGAGAGGAATAGAAATCTCTTGGCCTTGGCGGGAAGACGACTTGGTTTCATCATTGTAAAAACGAGAAAACTCAGTGTCGTGTTCAAAATAATGTTACAGGTGTGAAAAGTGGATTAATCGTTTGGAAATGGTGAAAATAGATGTTTGCGGACGGACGAAAACCTGAGAGAAAAGGTAAGAGCTATATCAACCTATACCTATTTTAATTTTAAGTTATTAATTTGACTGAATTTTTGTGAGAAAAAAAAAACTTATTGAAAGAAGAGTTACTTACTGTATGTATAAGGCTCTATCTCTTATAATCTCTAGTTTGGTAAATTTATATATCAATTCGTCACATACGTATCAACTGAGGAGTGGTACTGCTAAAACGAAGGTCGATAAGAATATTCGCATTCATATGAAATTACATACCCTACTGTAAACATACTACTTAAAAATTAGAAATAAGACTCCATTAATAATTGCACTATTTAAGTAGATATATAGCAATTAATGTTTCGCAAATTTAAATCAAATAGCTAGCTATTGGCATATCTATAGGTATACCATCACTACTACTAGCAAGATTACTGCTGCTACTACTAATGCACTACTACTACCACTTTCATTTTCAATTCATGTAATGTATTTCATAGATCTCATATCAGTTTTGTTGCTTTGAGATGTGGAAAAGTCAAAAGTTATACAAAAATATACAATAAATAGCAAGCAGATTAATTCAATTTACAAGCAAAACCAATTCATCCGTTGAGTAGCAGGAATCAGTATGCAAAAATTTGGTTAATTCTGTCCTGAATCTTTTCTCTCGGCACTTCAAAGCTGTAAGAAAAAATAGGCATTGCATTGAAAAACTTTAGTGAATAGTGAAGTCCTTTTTTTTTATAACAGCTGAGACTAGCAGAGTGTAGGTAGAGATATGATTTGTGTCTTGTATTAAAAAAAATAATGTTCTGATTAGCACTTATATATGTATCTTGGGTTTTAATATAAAGTATTATCGGGTAAAGTACTCTCAAAATAAGGTCAAGATTCCTAAATTTTGGAAAATAATTTTATATGGTGTACTTTTATGTATACTTGCCGGGCTTTCTCTTGTAAAACAAATACCAGTATATGTTTAGCTTCAGATGAGTTCCCCCAAGTTATAAATTCATATTTGATTATGAAAGTATGCCATATTAAGGGGTGTTTATATCGTTTGCCATCACGAAAAAAATTATAGGCTATATAGCCTATATCGCCAATAAAAGATAAGGATCTTAATGCATAATAGGCAGAGTTCAATTTAGGAGTCATTATATTCTATATGTGTTTTTCAGTTCAAGTAATTATCCAACTCTAAACCAAGAAACTTTGTGCTTACAGATTCTTTGAAATCAGTTCTAGGTAATTTAATATTGTAGGAAAACTGAGGACTATTTGGTTATACTGGTTTTATCAACGTTAAGTGCTAGTTTTTTTCACTAAACCATTCATTATTTAGATTCAACTGTAATAAAATCATTAGAAGCGTTTATAAAGTGATAATATTGTTTAAGGAAATATTTACACTTCACCATCTGGCAATGAGGTTACCTTGGAAACCATATTTATTTTAGCTTTCATCTGCTGCAGAACTGCAGTTGACTGTGAGGGTCTAGAACACAAATTAATTGTGGAACAATTTTATTATACAATTTAACAATGAATTTAAGAATATAAGAATAAATTCAGTTATATAAAACGTCTCAATTTATGAAAAAAAAAAAAGGCATAAACAGTATGGAATAATATCAAATATTAAGTAAATAATAGTGTAAAATATTAGAAAAGTATCATTTATGGTTGTTAAGTCAAAGTCTGATGTTCTCTTGTTTTACAAATTGTCAAAGCCTGCTAATTTCTAAACATGACCAACTGATTAAGTTATTTCTTCATTTTTTTTATGCACAGGTTTCCTATGCTAATGTTAAACTCCTATGTTTTATAACCAGAAAACACACATTCAGCTAGGTTTGTCCAGGATTTGAACTGAGTTTTCAGTTTGGAAAGCCAATGGTGTAGCTGTTGGAGTAACACTGAATTTCAGACAGTTAACAGTAAATAATATCGCTAAATATAACAGTTAAAAATACCACAACAGGAGCAGACTTGCTGGCAGGCCTCCAACACCACACAGCCGAAGTTGGTTCTTAATCGCTGTGTCCAAAATGTCACAACAGCAATATTTCTAGGGCACAAAATTTATACAGGCTTCCTTAATCCCACGATTATGACTGTATAAAAACAAACAACTGTTAAATAACACGAAACCGGGTCAAGAACCGAAAGAACTTAAAAGCATCAGGCAAAGTTGACTTGGAATTTTTATAAATTATATGTTAAATTTATTTAATGTTAATTAATATAATTAATTGTTGTTTAATCAGCTGTCCGAAGACAGGTCTGGATCTCATAAGTGGCACCAACAAAGCATCACTCATGAGGCAATTAGGCCAGGAGATAATGGGGTAGGGTGGTCAGTTCCTTTCCTCCTCCATTGCATACATCGCCGATTAGCTACATATTACACTAGTCAGACTTCAGATGCATACAAACAATTGTTCTTCCTCTGACACATATCGTCAAGTGAGATGTGCTGCCTGATAATAGATGTACATATCAGCCAGAACCTCAATCAGAGGTATATAGCCTAATTAACTAATATAATAAAAAAACAGCGCTCAGTTATGGCAGCGAAATTTGGATATTAAATAAACGAAATTCACAGAAACTTGAAGCATCTCAGATTTGTCTTTTAGGATCGTTTTTGGGTATAACGATGTTGGATCGTAAAAGAAACATAGATATCCGAAAAACATTACAAGTTCCTTGTATAACCCTTTTCAGTACAAATTAATTTTTTATGTTTTTCATTTCATAGATCATAACAAAGCTTCGATAAATTTTTTTCAACATTTTAACTCTGCACACAATTTCAAAACACAGATGGCACCTCTATGTATACTCAAGAGGTGGTTCCTTGGTGGAATATCTGTGCCATAAAATTTTGCAAGAAAGAAAACGGTGGTTCTTCTGAATAAGCATATGCTGCAAAGGGATAACCGAAGAAATTCAACAATTGTACAAAGAATGGAAAGGAAGAGACTTCCAAGATTGGCCTTAGTATACAGACCAAGAGGACACAGAGATTAAAGAAGACCGAGACATCGATGGAGGGATGAAGGCCATCTTTCGTAGATTATCGTTACAGATCACATGGTCTAAAACGAAGAAGGTCATGATGATTATGATGATGAATTACAGATATTTCTACATTTAAAATACAAAAACTGAAGACTGCGATTTATTTAATACAACTTTATAATGAAAAACACTATTTACAAACATTAATATCCAAGTACTATATCTAAGATAATATTATGGCTCTTAGAATACAAATGATTATTAGATAGAAGTACTGAATTTTAGCATTCAGTATTTTCCTACGAAAAATGGAGAAATTACGAAAGTACGGTACTTACTTTTCTTCTATAAAATACAAAAATGACAAAAAAAAAGTACATGCCTTTAGCACTTCTGAAGTAACAAAACATCTTTTGTCTGATAATGTGAAAAGTTTGTTAACATTAAATATTTTTAATTGATTTATTTGGGATATCGTACGTATATGAAATATAATAATAATAATAATAATAATAATAATAATAATAATAATAGTAATAATAATAATAATAATAATAATAAATAAATAAATCCCGAAAAGACAAAGTATATGATTATGTCTCGTGACGAGATTATTGTACGAAATGGAAATATAAAAATTGGAGATTATCCTTTGACGAGGTGGAAAAATTAAAATACCTGGGAGCAACAGTAACAAATATAAATGATACTCGGTAGGAAATTAAATACAGAATAAATATGGGAAATGCGTGTTATTATTCGGTTGAGAAGCTTTTATCATTCAGTCTGCTCTCAAAAAATCTGAAAGTTGGAATTTATAAAACAGTTATATTACCGGTTGTTCTGTATGGTTGTGAAACTTGGACTCTCACTTTGAGAGAGGTTAAGGGTGTTTGAGAATAAGGTGCTTAGGAAAATATTTGGGGCTAAGAGGGATGAAGTTACAGGAGAATGGAGAAAGTTACACAACACAGAACTGCACGCATTGTATTCTTCACCTGACATAATTAGGAACATTAAATCCAGACGTTTGAGATGGGCAGGGCATGTAGCACGTATGGGCGAATCCAGAAATGCATATAGTGTGTTAGTTGGGAGGCCAGAGGGAAAAAAGACTTTTGGGGAGGCCGAGACGTAGATGGGATGATAATATTAAAATGGATTTGAGGGAGGTGGGATATGATGGTAGAGACTGGATTAATCTTGCTCAGGATAGGGACCAATGGCGGGCTTATGTGAGGGCGGCAATGAACCTCTGGGTTCCTTAAAAGCCAGTAAGTAAATAATAATAATAATAATAATAATAATAATAATAATAATAATAATAATAATAATAAATCATGATTGTCTGTGTTCAGCATCATCATCATCATCATGCCCTGATATTTACATTAATCTAGGTATTTTGCATGTACACGGAATTTATTGATATATAAACATGAGTCTATGTTTAATATAAAACTTCTTAAAATGTGATAGATTACGCTGGTTCTATTTATGATTGTGCACTGGTTTCCCATTCTCCATCCACTCCTCTGGTCTACAGGGAATATTACTGAACGAATTCTGTAAACGACTCCAGTCTGTATTAAGGTTAATTGCCGTCGAGTAAGAACTCACGACAGCTGGTCCATTTCAAGCACTGTCCTGCTTTAGTAGTTGTTGGTTTTCCAAAGCATTGTTTATAAAGGAAATTCTTTGGCACTTGCACTGGTGGAGATTTGTGTATACTACTACTATTATTATTATTATTATTATTATTATTAAAAGCCACTTAAAATATTTGGACTTACACAACATTGACCATTATCACCCATGTGCATTGTTTGTTTAGTCAACTGTCCGAAGACAGGTCTGAACCTCATAAGTGAGACCAATAAGGCATCACTCATGAGGCAACTCATCCATGAGATAATGTGGCTAACAGCCAATTCCGTTCATAGATTCTTTGTTTGTACAATTTAGTGTGGAGGTACATACTGTTCATTGCAGTGCTGGCAAAAAAATATTGAGTGTGTATTGTCGAGTTTGTCTTTTCTATTAAACATTTTTATACTAACATTAAAAAAAAAATATGTGGAAATAGACAGGCACTAAAACCATGAAATACGAGGGGTAGTCATAAAGTTTTAATTATCACCTCGAAAAAATGAAGCTGCGACCATGAAACTTGGTGATGGTGCTAGTCCTTTTCTGCATATTCACCCTTCAACGCGGCACATTTTTCCCAACGATGGATGACTTGATGAAGGCGTTGGTTGTAGAAGTCTGCATTTTGGCTGTTCAGGAAACGTTCCACCTCAAAAATCACCTCGTCGTCATTCTGGAAATGACTGCCATGCAATGGTTTCTTCATCTGAGGAAAGAGGAAGAAGTCACTGGGTGCCATATCAGGAGAATACGGGGAGTGGAAACACGTGGATTCACCACCGCCGAAAAAGGCGAAGACCCAACCATCATCGGGCAAGGTGATGCTGAGTGTTTTTTGGGACATCCAAGGTGTGGTGCTGACAGATTATGCTCAGAAGGGGCAAACCATCACAGGAGCGTACCACCGAAATCTCCTGACGAGGTTACGGGAGGCTATCAAGACGCAGCATCGAGGGAAGCTGTCCAAGGGGGTCCTTTTGCTTCATGACAACGCCCCAGCTCATTCTGCACAGGACAGACACACATGCTGCTTCTTTAGCTATCAAATTTTGCCTCACCCCCCATATTCTCCTGATATGGCACCCAGTGACTTCTTCCTCTTTCCTTGGATGAAGAAACCATTGCATGGCAGTCATTTCCAGAATGACGACGAGGTGATTTTTGAGGTGGAACGTTTCCTGAACAGCCAAAATGCAGACTTCTACAACCAAGGCCTCCGTCAAGTCATCCAATGTTTTGAAAAATGTGTTGCGTTGAAGGGTGAATATGTAGAAAAGGACTAGCACCATCACCAAGTTTCATGGTCGCAGCTTCATTTTTTCGAGGTGATAATTAAAACTTTATGACTACCCCTCGTAGGCATTTTAGGGTACCTACTATAAAACTCTACCAACTTTCATGGTTTTCCATCAAACATTGACATAGTTTTAAACGTTTAAAAAGCCACCAGCGTGGCTCAGTCGGTTAAGGTGCTTGCCTGCCAGTCTGAAGTTGTGCTCGGGCGAGGGTTCGATCCCCGGTTGGGCTGATTACTTGGTTGGGTTTTTTCCGAGGTTCTCCCCAACTGTAAGGTCAATGCCAGGTAATCTATGGCGAATCCTCGGCCTCATCTCGCCAAATACCATCTCACTATCACCAATCTCATCGACGTTAAATAACCTAGTAGTTGATACAGCGTCGTTAAATAACCAACTAAAATGAAAAATAAACGTTTAAATATTAATGCCTAAGGAACAAAACAGTCAATTACCTTAAAATCCCAGGTCTAGTTATGTATAACTGTATGATAAATGAAATCTATTTTTCTTTTTTTTATTTCTCTAGTAATGTTCTATTGACATACCCTCAAAATTTATTACAAGTATAAATGTTTTCTTTGAATGTTTATGGTGGTAGGACAATAGTGGCTTTTTATTATTAATGAAGGCTTGTTTAGCTAATTCTGTAATAGTCATAATAGGAGTATTTCATATGAGAAAACTAAAGTTTTGGTATTTAAAGTGCATGAACCAATAACAAGCTATTTCAACTGCTGTACTGTTGACATGAGTTTATTAAATTGTACTAGAGTCATTTCATAAGTCATGGCAACTATATTATATCAGCCAATAAAGCTGCAGGAATAGAAATTCACTATATGCGATTGAAGGTCACTGGAATGTGCTTCACAATGCTAGTACCAAATTGGGTCCGGGTACAGGAGGCAATGGGTAAGAGAAATTGAAAGATGCGTAAATAGAAATCATTGTTTTATTATACATAAAAGGAAACAAAGTACATTACTCATTCAAAATAATCCCCAAGGCTTCCACACATCTTTGACAACAATGATGCAGGTGTTGAATACCATCGGCTGTGTGGACCACCTGTCGTCGAAACGCTGTTAAGATGTCCTCCCTGTTTGCAAACCGCTTCCCACGCAGCAGCTTCTTCAATTGCGGAATGAGATCAAAGTCACATGGACTGAAATCAGGCGAGTAGGGAGAGTGTTCCAAGATCTCCAATTTTCAGTATGGTCGCTGTTCAACTTTACATACATCCATCTTGGAGCACAGCCTCCAGCATACTAACTTTTGTGTGTGCTGTGAACTAGCTATCAATGCACACAGACGTAATCTGGCGGTGGCATCCCGTACAGTGTACAGCAGATTTTCAAACATATATACTGAACTAACCACATTTTCGGTTATTCAGAAGATATATATATATTTTTTTTAGTAGGTTATTTTACGACGCTTTATCAACATCTTTGGTTATTTAGCATCTGAATGAGATGAAGGTGATAATGCCGGTGAAATGAGTCTGGGGTCCAGCACCGAAAGTTACCCAGCATTTGCTCAAATTGGGTTGAGGGAAAACCCCGGAAAAAACCTCAACCAGGTAACTTGTCCCAGGCCACCTGGTTTCGCGGCCAGACGCACTGACCATTACTCCACAGGTGTGGACCAGAAGATATAACATAGTCGCCATGACTTATGAAATGATCCTCGTATTATGTATTTTTTGTTTCCAGATTTTTACGGATTTAAATAATGATTTGTTAATTTTTTTTTTATAAATATTGCATAACAGGATCGTTCTGGTCAACAACAATGAAATTTCCTTAACTGTTTGGCGATCTTGTTCAGATCTATTGCGCTAGCCCTGTGGTGATGCATTCCCAAAACCACACCGGCCGAACAGACTAAGGTTCTCTGGTCCACGTTTCGAGCAGGCAACCCCACTCGTCCCTAGGCCAACCCCGCCTCCATGCATCGCCGGCCGGCATTCGGGGAACGCTACGGAATGATAATGAAATAGAGAAATGGTGATAGAATGATGTAAATGCCTAATTTGGAGAAAAACGGGAGAACCCCTGGATAAACCCCAACTGCGACCCTGTCCGCCACAAGTGTCACTATGGATTTTTTTCAATAAAAAAAAAATCCCAGACCTCACTGGGAATCGAACCCGGGCCGCCTGCATGACAGTCTGAAGGTCTGATCATTCAGCCACCGCAGACGTGATTTAGTTCATAGTCCATAACTGTGAGTTACTTGACCGGAACTTATATATGTATGCCAAATATAAGGATTTATAATAAAAGATTCAATAAACATTTTTTTTTTACTTACTGGTATTCTATTGATTGCAATAATAGTAATATGCGTTACAAGAGCGGTATGTTGAAGTTTTCATGTTCGAGGAAAAGTTTGAAAAAGCGAAACGTAGTTGAGGTTTTCTCATTTCCGAGAATTGAAAGAAAACATACCGCTCGTGTATCGTACATTATTTTGTGCGAAGATCGTTTATTACATACCTGAAAGAGGAATTTCTAATTAGTTGCAATGAAATCTCCATCTTGGTTTCTGTTCAATGACGGCAAATTTGTAAAACAAAAATATCTATCTTCAACATTGTTGCTTTAAAATGTTTTCTGTGTTTACTATACTCCAGCAGGCCGTGATATACGTCTGCCTTTTTTCCCCCCCAGTGCATAAATGCGAACTTAAAACAAACGGTAAGGTTATGTAATGATTTATTTTTCATTTTAATATTTTAACAATACTATTTATATAACTTATTGCAGTAATAACATCGGCATCTGGAATCTTGTTGATTTTTTCATGGCTTCCTTAATGTTACTTGCATCACGAATGCAGTAACTTTAGTGGAGTTGTAGAGTTTACTTAATTTTTGCAAATATTTAAAAAACAATAATTAACAGTGCAATTTAGGTGAAATTGCAGTGGTAAGTTTCCAATTTATAATTATTACTATATTGAACGTCTCTAAAAATAATATGTTAGAAGCCTAAAGCAGTAAAAATCAATATGTCACTTAAGCAGTAAGAAGAGGGAAATTGTTATGTGTGTTAGGTTGGGAATACTGAATGTGGAATTTTAGACTTACCACGGATTGGTTTTGTGCGGAAACCAAGCAAATACGCACGATCTCGCACAAACAGCTTTTTGATATCATTACAAATAAAAATGTTATTACATATCACAATCAGGTACAGTAAATAATTTATAACACTGTATTATATATTTACACAAACGTTTATATCTGAACAGCATTCCTGAAATTATAGACCTAGATTAGAGTTTAAGAGATAAGTGAAACACATAACTGCTGTGAGTGACAGCAGAGGTAATTTATCATATCTGAAGTGGGTCATATATCTTTCCACTTTACGCAATTCGTTGCGACAAATTTAATTACGCACTGAGTAAACATGTAAGTAATGAGAAATTGAGTGCCCTTAAATACAACACTAATTATTTATTTTGCAGCATTTCTATATAATTCGTACAACAAAAAAGTAAAATTCTCTTGGCCATTCTTCTCCTGTAACGCGTGCCAACACGTGAAGGACATATGAAGCAATGTCAACTGCCAACATCGAGATCAAACTTTTCAAAATAAAGCTGGCAACTGACTGTGTTTGTAAGAATGAATGAACGTTCAGATTTTCAGGAATTATATTTATAGACTGACTCCGAGTGTGTTGTGTATCCAATACACATCTACAGATCAGAAACAGTCATACACAAGAATAATGGTACAGCGTAGATCGAGGAGAGATTTTATTTAAAAGATACGAAATTTTATCATAACGAATACAACAAACATAATACTCGTTGTTATGAAAATACAATTTCTGCTACTGCTAAGCGTGTTAGTTTATGTAGCTTTACATAATATGTTTCTGTACGTCACTTACAACAATGTATAAGTATCTGTTTACAATGCTTCAAATAAAATAAAATATACAGCTATTTGAATTTCACCATTATATGAGAACTTAATTTCATTCAAAGACTGTGCATACAAACTTAATGTCAATCCACTAAAGGATAAACGTAACTTTTTGCAACTTACTGTTAAAAGCAATACATATCAGTACATACAAATTAAATCGTCATTTTATTCACACAAAAAAAAGGCGTTAATTTATGTGACAAGATACTGGTATTAATATAAAATTAAATTTTGATCATCATTTTATTCTCTAATATTAATAACTTACGAAATTACAGGCCTCATATTTGAACCAAATGAAGTTAAATCTTCTTAGTAGCATTCATAATAAAAATGAATAAAATCTGTTTGTAATTGCAGACACAGAACCATTAATTCGAGGAATAAACTTCATAAAATAAAGCAATAATAACTCGTACAAAACTTAGCTTGAGTATTTTTCATTTGTTACATTTCGAGATAAACTACATACGTTGCTATCACAACAGAAATGAAACAAATGAAAACAGATATCCGGACATTAAACATTATTCATTCGTCGAAGAAATAAAATTGTGTTTCTTGTTATTATTTTAATATGAAACTTAATTTTAATAAACTTTCGGCGATTTCAAAAGAATTCTGATTTTTAATAACTATAAGACACTAAATATGAATGCAGACCGGCAATCACGATGTTGTTTGCAAATCTTTCCTTGTAACTGTATAATTAATAATTATTTTTTACATAATAAATTTTATAATATTCAAACACAACAATCTTACATAACAAAACATAAAATTCACAGTTTTTACTATTACAACATTCAAGCATATTTTTCTGCAGAAACAATAAAAAAATATATGCGCATTAAAAAAAAATCCTTACTCAAAGGAATCAGACTTGACAACGTTATCTTGTTATAAAATACTGATATTGCTACAGGTTGATCCAGCATGTGCTTCTGTTCATGCCACTTCATGTAGGCCGCACACCCTGTTGGCAGGTACGGCTCTATCTGTAATGCAGACAACGTTGACGCAATCAGAAAACAGGCAACCACCAAAATTATAGTCGTGAAATTTATGTTCCCTTTACCAATATTCTTTGAACACTGGACTATTAAGATAACTATTTTCGCATCTATCACAAATTTAGTGATTAGCAGAACCAGGATTTATACAGGGTGGAAGTGAAATAATCCTGCAGATTGAAAGGGGCATTAGAGTACACTTAACTGAATAGCAAACCTATATTACATTCTGTGATTAAATGCACGGTTAATTATAAAATTAAGCTGGAAGTTTCAGCAGTCCAGCAACATCACCGCTAACACACTGCTCTTTCTTCTCGTAATACAGATGTAAGAAGCCAACGAATACCAGGTCTGTCTCCCTAGATGGACTACCTTTCAGCTCCCTCTCTGGCTACAACGTTGCAATCTGATCAGATTGTTTAGTGGTTTGAAATTAGTGGTTTTTAAATTAAATTTACACGAAAACCATCCATACTATCGAAATACGCCAGAAAAATAAGTAATTCCTGATTAGTTTTCTATCGATATGGACAAAAATCACGATCCTACCTCGCAATAGTTACTGAATAAGAGAGTGTTAAAACATCTGGGAAGAAAACATTTTTTTTTTTGAGAAAACTGAATTTTTCACCAATAGGTATGATATTATACTTTTCTGTTACATACAACATGAGTTATTCGCTCTGAAAACCTGCAGAGTTATTTCACTTCCACCCTGTATATAAACTGTATGTTGCATGTAATTTTACAGAACGTTTAAATTATCGTGTCACAGAGTGGCTATATACTTTTACAGAGGATCCTATTTTTCGAATAAAGAAGGCAATGATTCTGGTGCAATATGTTTCCTTTCCCCTTGCCTTCTCCCCCCTCTTACAAAGGATTAAATTCAAGCACTACTAATTTTGATGATGGAATTTTGGCCATACTTTCAAGCTTACATGATCTCTTATATCGAATTGATAGATATCAGATTGAAAAGCTAACTGTCCTTGCTGTAGCAGTTGATGTGATACCAGAAAACTTCGGTATTCTACAGGGCGTCCGAGAAATCTCGCATCATTGGAGACATATGTAATGCTTAGTAGGTATTTTTTTTCGTTGCAAGGGAATCATGTTGATGCTGGAGATATTGAGATCATTTTACTCTAAGAATGTCAGAGTTGTCACAGAGAGCGGAGGTTGATGAATTCAACAGACGTCATTCTCTAAGTATAGCAATGCATGGTGACTCGATTGTCAAACAAATTCAAGACAACAGCAATTCTCCTCAAAATACGTGATTGGTTCTCAGCCAATAAATTAATATTAAATTGTAACAAAACTAACATAATTCAATTTAAATCCTGTCAAAATTCAACCTCGCAAATTTCAAGCCCAATAATTAACAACAGGTGCCTAACAGAAACAACAACAACCAAATTTCTTGGCTTACAAACCAATAATTTGTTAAACTGAAAAACTCATATTAAAGAAATTACCCCCAAACTAAATTCAGCTTGTTTTGCTATTAGATTTATGCAAGAGATAGTAAATATCAATACCTTAAAAAGAATATACTTTGCATACTTCCACTCGGTAATGAGTTCTGGAATAATATTCTGCGGAAATTCCACAGATTGTAACAGTATATTCCTACTACAAAAAAGAGTAATTAGAATAATACTAGGTGCCAAATCTAGGGAATTGTGTAGGACCATTTTTTAAAAAACTGCAAATAATGCCCATGGCTTGTCAGTATATCTTTTCATTAATAATCTTCCTCGTATGTAATCGTGAAAACTTTGTAACTAATTCAACAGTTCATAGCATAAATACACGTCAAAAAATGACTTTCACACTCCATCAGCAAGTCTATCGTGCTATCAAAAAGGAGTGCGTTATATGGCAGTAAAAATTTTTAATAGCCTGCCTATGATATAAAAATCAAACTCAAAACATAAGATTATTTAGGGCCAAATTAAACAAGTACCTAATTTCTCACGCCTTCTATTCTGTAGGTGAATTCATGACATTCAACAACGCTTCATGAATATTTCTGTCTTGTATTAAGTATTGATACTAAAACTTTGTGTTGTACTAGTAAACTATATTATAAAACTCTTCTATATATATTTCAACTAGACTGTGACTATAATTAAGAATTTTTGGAACAGATTTTTTGACATGTTCCATATTCTAGCTGTGAAGTGATTTTTTTTTTTTTTTAGTATGTTATTTTATGACGCTTTATCAACATCTTCGGTTATTTAGCGTCTGAATGAGATGAAAGTGATAATGCCGGTGAAGTGAATCCGGGGTCCAGCACCGAAAGTTACCCAGCATTTGCTCATATTGGGTTGAGGGAAAACCCCGGAAAAAACCTCAACCAGGTAACTTGCCCGGGGCACCTGGTTTCGCGGCCAGACGCGCTGACCGTTACTCCACAGGTGTGTGAAGTGATGTACAAATGCCATGGAATGTAAATAAATACAATACAATACCAATCACTAAACTCGGTACTCTCTCCTGTATAAGTGAATCCAGCCGTTTCCAGTATTCAGGATCAATAAGTGTATCTTCAATTTTACTCGTTAAAATAAGTTCAGGGACATCAAATCCAGAAAATGTGCTTTTCAATTTATCTAAAAGTGGTGTCAATAAATAATGTTTTAAATTTTTAAATCATCAGTCACACAGCTCTATCAAAATCAGCAGAAGTTACAGAAATATTCAGTGATTTAAAATCCTCAACTTACCAATCATCCTTGGGTAGGGTAGGTTGAGATTATCCATTATCTTGACAAACTCCTCTAATGGTTTCGTAAGGCGTGGATTGTAGTGCTTCTCCTCTCCAACTGTCGTGCTAGTCTGACCTGTGAATTATCAAAAACATAATAACAAACTTAGTTATGTTAACCAGAATTAAAAAAAAAAGGAGGAGGAACTTATCAGCATAAAAGAATACCTTCCATTTTGTATTTACCTTTATAAGAGAGAGACATCGAAATTTTTACAATACAGACGCAGTAGTCTTGAATCTATTCACTGTGTTATGAACTGTAGTCCTTTCATGTGCATCAATTCCAGGGAAACATTCTTGAAATTCTCTATGACACTGATCAAGTGATTGTGTTTTTTTTTTAAGGTAAAATTACGGAAAATGAAAATCATTTGCTCTGTATTAAGGAAGGACTATAGAGAAAATGAAATTCCATACATTTTTTTAGATACAGATTTCATTTTCAGTATAGGCCTACATAATATGTATCTTAGCAACCTAATGGAAATAATTGATGAACTAGTGGACTTACTCGTGTTAAATATGTAATATTTTTCCGGCTTACAGCTGTTTCAGTGCATCACGCACCATCATCAGAGCCTACTAGATCTCGGCGTCATCTCGAACTTCTCTGCCTGTTAGGAGGGTGTGTTGATCAATTTCAGTACACACACACTATTCGACTGCACAATCCAACACATTCCAACAATAAAACACACCCTCCTAACAGGCAGAGAAGTTCGAGATGACGCCGAGATCTAGTAGGCTCTGATGATGGTGCGTGATGCACTGAACAGCTGTAAGCCGGGAAGATATTTCATATTTAACACGAGTAAGTCCACTAGTTCATCAATTATTTATATTCAAGTGTTAAAAGTGGTGTACGCAAGATTCAAAATGTAGAACCTAATGGAGTTATCAAAATTTGGCTTTCTACTCATATAAATTTCATTAAATCTGTTGTTGTTTTCTAATGCCAGGCGTTTGACAATAAAGTCATTTGACCTCTTGCACTCCAATATTTTTCAAAGACATTATCATGGCCAGCCACTGAAGCACAGATTTTGAGGTGTTCCGAATCCATTTCTTGGTTTGAGTTGCACAATGGGCAGTTAGAGGACTGATATATTCCAATTCTATGCAGGTGTTTGGCCAAACAGTCATGGCCTGTTGCCAATCTAAATGCAGCTACAGACGATTTTCGTGGTAAATCGGGAATCAACTGTGGATTATGATGCAGAGAGTTCCATTTTTTCCCTTGGGATTGAGTTATCAAATTTTGTTTGTTGAAGTCTAACTATGTAGATTTAATAAAGCTTTTCACAGAGTAATTTCATTAAATCTAAATATTTTTATACAGCACGGTGCTATGTTAGGAAGAGAACTATGCATTCATTTTTTTTAATAATCCCAGATTACACAGAAAAATAATTTGTGAAATAACCACAATATTTTTGTTTTAATTTTTGTTTATGCCACATATAATTTTTGTTTCTTTTAAAGTTGAAGCATCAGAAAAAATGCATGCACGAAACTCTTAAGCGTGGTATAGTGAAAATATAGAAAAAAATTCAGATTCTTAGCTACAACATTGTAGCAGCCTTAGTGAATAAAATTGAATGAAGAGAAATGCACAAACTATTACAGAAGAGAAAAATGACTTTAAAGTTGACACTTCAAGAGCATGGACTTTTATGGACCTTCAATTATGACGTCATTAGGAGAGTTTCCAATCGTCTTATGCACTTGAAACTTTGAAAAATCGTAGAGGTATTAGGAATGATTAAAAAATGTCATATTTTCTTTATAGATCTCTCTTAAATCTCTGAACCATGACTCAGACAACAGACATAAACAAAGAAATGAAACTCAACACTGCACATAATATAGACAATCATCTTATCAGTGACTATGTGTGTCCTTGAATGGTAGTGAGCACAGCTATTTACTGCCGACTCTGGTCCCATATGCGAGTGTGGAAAGATAAAATGTATACACTGTATTTTATGAAGTATCTTAGTCTCAAATGTCTCCAGTCTTCATATACCGGTATTAGTCTTCTGCTGGAAGTATATTTCGGATATACAGGGTGATTCATGAGGAGTTACTGCCACTTACAAAGCATATTTCCAAAAACATTTTGAACAAAAGTGTCATATAAACACAGGTCTTATTCTCAATATTTTCAGAGTTACACTAATTTGAAGTTGTTTGTAAAATACCATTATTCTTTAGTTTTAAGGATAAAATAATATTACAGATAAAGAATGAACTATTCAGGAGTATCATTTCTTTAATTAGCTAGTATTCTCAAGCTAAAAATGTGTTGTGAATTCCATAGTTGCTTCATACAGAATTTTTTTTTCGATTATTGATTTGTTTTTTTTTTTTCTTTTTCTTTTCTAATCCACATTAAAATTGCAAGTTTGTTGTTTATGTTAGTTAATTAGTTAGGATACAATTAATTATAATACTTAATCACTCATTTAAAGTTTGTGTGACTGCAACCTGTGTATATTTTTGTATGCCTTTACTTTGTTTATAGTGTTTTTTTTCTCTCTCTCTTTCTCTCTTGTGTAGCTTTACTTTGTATATAGTGTAATTTTTTTTCTGTTTATTTCCATTATTGTATTTGTATTCCTGGTGTTGTGGAAGAGAAGGCCTGATGGCTTTAACTACACCAGAATAAATAAATAAATAAATAAATAAATAAATAAATAAATAATAAATTGACTCTACACTACAAAACGCACACACACAAGAAACAAGAGGCACCAAAGACCAACAACGACCAGTTACGAAGATGACCGAAAAATAGGTCGAAACATGTTAACAAGGTACATTAAGAATATTTAACACAAGAAAGTTATTATCATACATATTCCGAAGTGATACAGTGTTAAAAGTTGTGTAATCAAGATGTATAAATAAATACATAAATAAATAACTATCAAATTACATTTTTCTTACTCATTTATCACAAAAATTGTCACATAGCACGCCACTCTTATAAATTCTTCAAGACTGTACATTAGGATGCATAATTAAACTGTAAAGAATCAAGTTCCTAAAGTCGTATGATTTGTAACAATTTTTGTGATAAGTGCGTAAGAATGATGTAATTTTTAGTTAAAAATTGACATACAAAACCTGTACAAAGCAATTAATAACACATTTTTAGCTTCACAATACTAGCCAATTAAAGAAATGATACTTCTGAATAGTTCATTCTGTATTTGTAACATTCTTTTTCCCTTAAAACTAAAAAAAAAAAAAAGGTATTTTACAACCAACTTCAAATTACTGTAACTCTGAAAATATTGAGATTAGAACAAATGTTTATATGATATCTTTGGCTCAGAATGTCTTCAGAAATAAACTCCGTAAGTGGCGGTAAATCCTCGTGAATTACGCTGTATATCTTATCAAGAATGTGCGGAGATATGGTAGGATAAAAATATTGAAAGTATGGACATTCTGGTACACAGGTTTGTGAATGACAGCCTGATAAGAAGAAGACCGAAATTACTCATCTGTGTATTAAATTTTGTGGCATGTTTGAACTCACTTTGAGAAAATATGATGAAAAGTGAAATCTCCGAAACTATGGAAGTTTTCTAGGAACTTGTGGATTGTGTTCCTAATATCGACAACAAAAAAGAATCTTAACGATCCCTCTAAAATCATCTAAAATCAATTCTTTGGCTGCATGCAACATGTGTTGTTGTTGTTTTCTAATGCCAGGCGTTTGACAATAAAGTCATTTGACCTCTTGCACTCCAATATTTTTCAAAGATATTATCATGGTCAGCCACTGAAGCACAGATTTTGAGGTGTTCCGAATCCATTTCTTGGTTTGAGTTGCACAGTGGGCAGTTAGGGGACTGATATGGAGTGAAAATGGCAAGTTGTAGCCGATTTAAGTGAACACCATATTTTAACGTTTTGGTGGCTACTTCATCCACACACAACCCCCAGAATGTCTGGAGGACCACACCTGCTGTTGGTCGACGGGTCCATTGGACCTAGCTGGGAGATCTTGTTGATCACCAGCTTTCCCTCCTTAAGCCACTGGAGGACGATTTTAGTGCCATAGCAGGTCAGCACTAGGAACAGAAAAGTAGAAAGAGGGGGAAGGAAAGGGAAATGAACCCCTAGGCCTCGAATGCTCTAATACCATCGGGGTAGAAGAAAGTAAGAGTTCAGTCAGAGGACTGGATAGGAAAGGGTAAAGAGGGAATTAGGTATTGAATAGAGGAAAATTATACCAAATTCAGTCATTAACTCACCAAGCTGACCAGTGCTAATTGATGAGTAGCCCCTCCCTTTAGTTCAGCTTGTAAAATTATGCTTACTAACAGCTGCACCACGGGAAGGTAGGGATGGGACATTGGGTATTTGTCCAGGTTGGTTCCTTAAAGCCTTCAATGGGAAGAATTAATGGCTCTCCCCCCTGTATCTGACAGATACCCTTTTGCAGCCATGCTACACGTGTAACACAGAGCATTCATGAAGTCCCTATGTTCAATGCAATACATTACATGTTGTTGTTTGTTGTTTTCTAATGCCAGGCGTTTGACAATAAAGTCATTTGACCTCTTGCACTCCAATATTTTTCAAAGATATTATCATGGTCAGCCACTGAAGCACAGATTTTGAGGTGTTCCGAATCCATTTCTTGGTTTGAGTTACACAATGGGCAGTTAGGGGACTGATATATTCCAATTCTATGCAGGTGCTTGGCCAAACAATCATGGCCTGTTGCCAATCTAAATGGAGCTACAGACGATTTTCGTGGTAAATCGGGAATTAACTGTGGATTTTGATGCAGAGAGTTCCATTTTTTCCCTTGGGATTGAGTTATCAAATTTTGTTTGTTGAAGTCTAAGTATGTAGACTTAATAAATCTTTTCACAGAGTAATATGTAGATTTAGTAACAGGTCTGTAAATAGCAGTGCTGCCCTTCTTTGCTAAAGCATCCGCATTCTCGTTTCCCAGGATTCCACAATGGGATGGTATCCATTGGAATACAATTCTTTTATTGAGTGATATTAATTGAGAGAGCATTTTAGTTATTTCTGCTGTTTGAGATGAAGGTGTGTGTTTAGAGACGATTGATAGAATAGCTGCTTTGGAGTCTGACAATATAACTGCATTCCTAAATTTATTCAATTCAATATCCAATACAATGGCCAACACCTTCCTAGGACTTATGAATCCAAATATCTTGGAGTTATTTTCGATAGTAAGTTAACATGGAGCAACC
The DNA here is from genome assembly GCF_040183065.1 of Periplaneta americana. Taxonomy (NCBI): domain Eukaryota; kingdom Metazoa; phylum Arthropoda; class Insecta; order Blattodea; family Blattidae; genus Periplaneta; species Periplaneta americana. Next base: position 4,407,649 of record NC_091117.1, read on the forward strand.
ATTTGAAATACATATCTGAAAAAGCTCGTAAAAGATTCTCCCTTCTAAAAAGACTAGCAGGAAAGAAATGGGGATGCTCTAGAAATACTTTGAACATTACATACAAAATGTTTATACAGCCAGTGCTGACATACTGCGGAGAAATTTTAATTACTTCACCTTTCATAAACGACATAGAATATGTTCAAAACCAAGCTCTCAGACTCATTACTGGTGGAATCAAAACAACTCCAATAGATTCTATGAGATTCCTCACTAATATTAACAGCATCAAAATGACAATACAAGAAAAAGCACTGATTCAATATGAAAAACTTATCAGATTACCAGGTAACAATTGGCATTCATACAGTCCTCTTTGTAGATTGAAAACTCAAAAAAGTTTCATATCCATTGTTCAAGAATTAAAACAGAAAATCAATATCCCGAATTTAAAAGGAAACTTACAAATTAAACCAAACCCTTTAACTCTATTAAATATAGATATAATCTAAATTTAACAGAAGAAATACTGAAATCAGAAGTAAACACTGAAATGCTGAAACAATTGTCTTTAGAGACAATTAATATTAGGTACCCTCCATAAAACTGGCTTCATTTATACACCGATGGATCCTTGATCTGCAGGGAACAAGGTGCCGGTGCAGGTGTTACGTGCTGTCTCTTCTCACTTTATAGATATCTTGGATATGGAACAACAAGTTTTGATGGTGAAATCATTGCAATACATTACATAAATATGTTTGAGTTGTGTGTATAAACTTGTCTATGTTTCTTGGAATGCTGATACGTTTACATGATTGGAAATGGAAACACGAAGCAATCAAAACCCAAGGCAGTTACTTCCTAAACCTACAGGCATGGGAAGGCAAACATAAATGTTTATCTAGGCTGTTCTACATCATATTTATTTTAGAATAACCAGATGTGGAGATGTTTACTGGCAAACATTCACAGAGCTGTCAGAAACAAATAAGACTGACAACAATGTGTCAGGACTAGTGGTGCTGTCACCCATCTCACACGATCATATTTCTTGAGGCGAAGTGCAGAATACAACATGGAATACATTATTATACGAATGATTAATGCATCATCAGGCACTGTTTTGTATCCTGGCATCTCGAAAGCAATGAGAAGTAGGACAGCAGCTCCTTTGACATTCATAATTACTTTCTTGCCTCTCTTTTCCAGTAAGATATAGTACATCTTAATTACACAACTTTTAACACTGTATCACTTCGGAATATGTACGATAAGACTTTCCTGCGTTAAATTTCAACGTACCTCTTTTACATGTTTCGACCTATTTATGGGTCATCTTCAGAACTGGTCGTTGTTGGTCTTGGCACCACTTGTTCTGTTTCCTGTGAGGGTGTGTTCCTGTGGTATAGTGTAGAGTCGAAGAGTGTGTGTGTTTTGAAGTTGAGTTGTGTGTTGAGAATTTCGTTGGGGTGTGTTTTCGTGTGTCTGTATATTTCATATTGTTGTAGTGTATTTAGTTTCTGGCTTTTTGGTTGGATGTGCAGTATTTCCATGTCTGTGTTGATGTCTCTGTAGGTGTGGTTAGCATTTGTGATGTGTTCTGCATATGTGGAGGTGTTTTGTAATTTTGTTATGGCTGTGATGTGTTCTTTGTAACGTGTTTGAAATGATCTGCCTGTCTGTCCTATGTAGAACACACAAACAACACAAACAAACAAATACAACCACACAGGCGTATACAAACTCAAATGTAACACCTGCAACAACTTCTACATAGGACAGACAGGCATATCATTTCAAACACTTTACAAAGAACACATCACAGCCATAACAAAATTACAAAACACCTCCACATATGCAGAACACATCACAAATGCTAACCACACCCACAGAGACATCAACACAGACATGGAAATACTACACATCCAACCAAAAAGCCAGAAACTAAACACACTAGAACAATATGAAATATACAGACACACAAAAACACACCCCAACGAAACTCTCAACACACAACTCAACTTCAAAACATACACACTCTTTGACTCTACACTATACCACAGGAACACACCCTCACAGGAAACAGAACAAGTGGCGCCAAGACCAACAACGACCAGTTCTGAAGATGACCCATAAATAGGTCGAAACATGTAAACGAAATTTAACACAGGAAAGTCTTACCATACATATTCCGAATAAGATATGGTCCTAAGTTGGTTTACTGGTTACAAAAGCCTCCAGACATGGTCAATGCAGTCTTATCTGAATTTTCTAGATTAGCAGATAGGCTGGATGACTAGCTGAAAAATGTTCACATTCTTTTCCAATATGGTTGGTTGAATGGTTGCTAGTGGCTATCTGGAATATCGATATTAATCATTTTCTCTCTAGCTTCCCAATACAAGCCTACTAAATTATTATTCTTCTGTTTATCACTATCAAGTTGACTGCACTTCAATATATGTTCTTTATTTTAACTTGCAATCTGATCTCTCCACAATGGTTAGTCATTTAGTTTAATTCTGAAGACATATTCTGTAAGGCAATCATGTCCAATCAATAATCGAACTGAGAAGCAAACGTCCTGATGGGGGCAGATAAAAAAGTTAATTTTATTTCTTCCACTATATTAATAATGTCAAATGAAGTGCTTATACAAATTTTGGCCACTTGACCGCAATTATGAGGGCCGTAAAAAAATAAGTTCGCCAGGGGCTGTTAACAGAAAAAAACACAATTTCATTGGACAAATTTATTGAAACAGACATAGCAATTGTTAAGCTATTTTTCAACATATTTTCCATCGGAATTGAGACATTTCTCATATCATGGGATCAACAGAGAGGGGTACAGACGCAGTCAAACTTTGGTTCCGATCTGAGGCGGCTGACTTCTACGATACAAAAATTGATCCAGGGTATGACAAATATCTCAATTCCAGTGGGGGATATGTTGACAAATAGCGCAACAATTGCTGTATCTATTTCAATAAATATTTTCATGCAATTGTGCTTTTTTCTATAAACGGCCCCAGGGAAAATCACTTTCTGGACGGCCTCGTAAATGCGGTCGAGTGGCCAAAATTTGTATAAGCACTTCTTTTCACATTACTAACATGGTGGAAGAAAAAAATTTAACTTTTTTATCTGCCCCCATCACAACGTTTGCTTGTGAGCTACATCTATTTTTTCTTGATTGCATCACAAGATGTCTGTGCCTACTTATATCTTCACATTGTTTTTCTTTCATTTTTTTTTAATTTTTTTTTCAATGTTTTGTGGCTATTGTCCTTAGAATATTTTAGAGTGTATCTGGTTCAATATATATATGCATCTGTTCTCCTAGTCCATTCCTGAAACTCACAGCGACTGTCTCTAAGTTCTCAGTTCGAAGTCGTCCTATTTCTTTCTATTGCACATATTTCACTTCCATATAGTATTACTGGGAACAACAGTGCCTTGACCTTTCTGATCTTTGTATACATACAAGTGTGCCAGTCACATTCAACTAAATTTCTCGGCCTAGTATTTGACGAACATTTGAATTGGAAATTACATTGTTCACACCTAATTCAGAAAATGAATATTGTCTGTTACTAAATTAGAAATCTGAGATCTGTTTGTGTCATAGTACCATACAGTCCTTCTATTATGCCGAAGTGTTTTTATTTTTATTTTAGTGGGTTATTTTACGACGCTTTATCAACAGCTTAGGTTATTTAGCGTCTGAATGAGATGAAGGTGATAATGCCGGAGAAATGAGTCCGGGGTCCAGCAGCAAAAGTTACCCAGCATTTGCTCATATTGGGTTGAGGGAAAACCCCGGAAAAAACCTCAACCAGGTAACTTGCCCCGACCGGGAATCGAACCCGGGCCACCTGGTTTCGCGGCCAGACGAGCTGACCGTTACTCCACAGGTGTGGACATTATGCCGAAGTAAAATCGAGATTATCATATGGCATATGCTTCTGGGGGTCAAGTCAGAAGATGAGTGATGTTTTTTATTGCTCAGATGCATGTTATCAGATGCATGGCAGGTATTGATAATCGTATACCATGTAGGGAATATTTTAAGAGTTTTAATATTTTAAAAGTCTATTTGATTTCTTTTGTACAGACTAAAATTTTTCCTTTGTCAGGAGAGAGTCAATTATAGGTTTATAAAATGAGACTTTACTGAAGCAAAAGCATTGGATAGAGATATCACTTGAAGAGGTCTTGGTTGCAAATATGTTGCCTGTTTTGCAATATTATCGACTTTCTCGTGTCCAGGAATGCCACAATGACTAGGTATCCAGACATGTTCAAACATTTTTACCAAGAGCCAGAACAGGTCACATTGTCACTCAATTGTACCTACACCGATTTCACATTTCTGATAATCCTACTTGTCTATGGTGTAACAATCTTGATGAAGATCTGGAACACATTCTTCTATACTGTCCATCCATAAACCACAAAAGAAGTAAATTAAAATCATCAGTACCAGTTGCAGAAGACACAGCCCTGCAGTATATATTGACTACACCCCAACTCTGGCTACTAGCAACAGGCATCTATAATGAACACTGATCAAAATACCCCTCATTTCTCGTGAAAAACAACAACTGAATAGACTACAGTGGACTATAGTGGACTTTATGTTGTCGGCAAACAGCTGGATACATTAAGAAGATTGATTGATTGATTAACATTTTATGCTTATGGAATTAATACATTCCAATAAGAGCCATTTTTATCGAAATAGTAATTTTCATTATTAAAACACACGTTTTAAAGATAATTTTAGTATTCCAGCAAAGTGATTATCAAGTTTCAACAAAATGTATATGATCTATGGCTTAAAAATAGATAATGCTTTGCCTAATCAAATTAAAAATATGAATGATTTAAGGTGTTTTAAAAGATACATCAAAAGAATTTTCCCAAATCTCTGTTCCTACAATTTAGATGAAATACGTATGGGTTTACATTTTCATTGAGGCTGCAAAACGGTATCTGTCGGATACAGGGGGGAGAGCCATTAATCCTTCCCATTGAAGGCTTTAAGGAACCAACCTGGACAAATACCCAATGCCCCATCCCTACCTTCCCGTGGTGCAGCTGTTAGTAAGCATAATTTTACAAGCTGAACTAAAGGGAGGGGCTACTCATCCATTAGCACTGGTCAGCTTGATGAGTTAATGACCGAATTTGGTATAACTTTTCTCTATTGAATACCTAATTCTCTCTCTACCCTTTCCTATCCAGTCCTCTGACTGAACTCTTACTTTCTTCGACCCCGACGGCATTAGAGCATTCGAGGCCTAGGGGTTCATTTCACTTTCCTTCCTACCCTTCCTACTTTTCTGTTCCTAGTGCTGACCTGCTATGGCACTAAAATCGTCCTCCAGTGGCTTAAGGAGGGAAAGCTGATGATCAACAAGATCTCCCGGCTAGGTCCAGTGGACCCTTCGACCAACAGCAGGTGTGGTCCTCCAGACATTCTGGGGGTTGTGTGTGAATGAACGTTAAAATACGGTGTTCACTTAAATTGGCTACAACTTGCCATTTTCACTAAGTACCATTAAGGTAAAATTATCCAGAGGTAAAATAGTTCCCCAATCGGATCTCCAGGTGTGGACTACTTTAATGGTACAGAATCAACTAAACATCTTACAATGGAATGCTGGCGGTATAACTCTGAAAAATATTGGAGTGCAAGAGGTCAAATGACTTAATTGTTAAATGCCTGGCATTAGAAAACAACAACAATATTTTCATTGTGATTTTATCTATTTTAATTATTGTTTTCTGTTTTAATTATTACTGTTTTGCTTTCTTTCGTTGACGAGTTGTATGGTTTTTAACTCTCTTATATGTAGACAAATGAATAAGGAAATAAATAAATGAATGAATGAATAAATAAATACCAGAGTCTTTCGTAACATTCTTCAATTTTGCCGTAGTTGTTTTGCCCAGCAAGGGCTTTTTTAGTACGGAAACTTGGAAAAAAAAAAAGATCATCCTCTAGTGGAATCGTGCACGCTGTGGCATTACTGAGAACCAAGTTGTGGACTCTCTCGCAAAGAAAGTTACCACAGTGCTTTGCTTTAGAGGTACAGAACTAACTTACCATACCACAAAGTCAAATTATACATATAAAAAAAGATAAACGCAGCTGTATCCAAATATTTTTGCACATGCAGTAAAAACAAGCCTTCAGAGACCCTCTACACCAACTCAAACGCCATCCCTGATGAACCAGGAGAGATGCAGTAGCAGTCTTTCGAATGTAGACTGGGTACGATTGTTTGGCAGCAAGCACATCTGCATAGACTAGATTCCACCCATTGCATCTTATGCAACGAATTATCCACAACTATGAGACAGGACCATCTCTTTCAGTGCAAGGAATTCATGAATGTGCCTCCCATCAGACAGGTATAACAGAATTATATTGAAAAGCCTCATGACGAATGTTAACTCAAAGGGTTTCAATTCGAACACTGGCACAAAGAATACCACTTGAATACTTGATATTATGAAATTGTTTATGCTCGACCATGCCGAAATGTAGTAATTATACACCTGGTAGGAGCCCTTTAATGGACCTCATTAAACTACACCTATTCATTAAAGTTCAGGTGTTCCACCAATCAGAAAACACCATTGTAGCAATATGAAAGCACAAGTATAGATTATTCTCGCAATCGAAAGACAACTATCAAATCATCACGGAGGCTGGAAATCCAATACTGTCGCAGAAGGTTATGTTCTGTTACTATAATAATTAGCGTTAATTGTAAATAATATTCAAATAAATTCAATTTGTCATCTCGTTTTTCAATGTCTACATCAATTTCAAGGTTATATCAAGATTAATGTTTATTTTACTCTCTAGATTACATCAAGGTCAATGACATTTTGTTTCTCGGAAAAAATCAATACTTTCGCATCTGCGCACATCTCACAATTTACGAGGTATTGCACAAGGTCAGTTCCGCTCCCCAGTCAGATAAGAATAACATTTTTATGAATAATTTCAAGTCAGAAATATGGTCGAGCATAAAAAGTCGTATGAAACTTGCCTATAATGGTAATTAAGACGCTCTTATGAAAATTATGACTCGCTTGCGCTCATTTCATAAACATACTCGGGTCTTAATTACTGCCATTATAGGCTCGTTGCATAATGTACTATTTACTGTTAGAACCGAAAAGAAAGTTTGCTGACCTTTGTAATCATGGGCCGGGTAGAGCTTGAAGTTATCAGGAAGTGAGAATATCCTGTTGTGAACGGAGTCAAACAGGGTCTTGGGGTTCCCCTCCTGAAAGTCTGTCCGACCACAACCCCTGATCAGCAACGTGTCTCCTGTGAAGGCCAGTCCTTGCTCGTGGATTACGTACGTCACACAACCTGTGGGTAAAATACACAATTGTCAATTACTACATAACCCTTTTCTCTTTTGGTAAAGAATATTTAACAAAAGATTAAATATATTTCAAATTATTTTAATTCCAATCAGAGAACATTAACAAATAAAACAAGAAAATAGATGACACTGAAATTTTACAAAACTATGTCCAATGAATCAAGGATAATTTCTGAAAGAGATTACAGAAGAATCCAAACAACGAACTTAGAAATCTACAGTGGCGTAGCATGAAATTTTGAGCAGGGGAAGCTAACTCAAATTGTCTTCCATGTGCATATGAGATAACATATGGAAAAATATAGTCTTAAAATAAATAGTAGCCAATGTCAAGTCAGCAGTCCGAAGATCGATTGGAACCTCGTAAGTAACACTAATAAGGCATCACCTCAAATGGTACGTAGTAAAATATGAGTTCAAGGTTTACACATATCTCTAACAAATAGACACGTATACGTATAATTTAACACTAGCTAACTCTCTGTCATATTTAGAGAAATCACAATATTAACGGTCAATAAATACAGTACTAGTGATTACGTAAGTGTGCATCTGTCTTGGTTGTGTCCTTCATTGACAGCAAGGGAGTCGGTCGTTTCTTTTTTAAATCACTCTTTTATTCATAAGTCAGTCTTAATGATGGAATTGTCCTAAAAATTCAAGTAAATCAGTGTCAGCAACAGTTATTTCACTCATTATTTATTATATCAGCCATAATGCACACTAACACTTCAACTAAACACAACTCACGAAAGGGATAACTCGAAAACTAAATTATTTTCAATGTTAAAGCTAGCTTCTTGCGAGCCTTTCGACCAGGGTAGTTTAGTTAGAAAGAGATGGAAAATCTGCGGGGTGGGTTACACAGAAGAATGAGGGGATTGGAAGCTGGTGTGTGCAGGCTTCTTGTTTACTGCTGCATCACAAATCATCCTGAGCTGCCGCATCACAATACTTAACACGTAAATATAAATTGTATTACTTACTTACTGGCTTTTAAGGAACCCGCAGGTTCATTGCCGCCCTCACATAAGCCCGCCATTGGTCCCTATCCTGAGCAAGATTAATCCATTCTCTATCATCATATCCCACCTCCCTCAAATCCATTTTAATATTATCTTCCCATCTACGTTTCGGCCTCCCTAAAGATCTTTTTCCCTCCGGCCTCCCAACTAACACTCTATATGCATTTCTGGATTCGCCCATACGTGCTACATGTCCTGCTCATCTCAAACGTCTGGATTTAATGTTCCTAATTATGTCAGGTGAAGAATACAATGCGTGCAGTTCTGTGTTGTGTAACTTTCTCCATTCTCCTGTAACTTCATCCCTCTTAGCCCCAAATATTTTCCTAAGCACTTATTCTCAAACACCCTTAACCTATGTTCCTCTCTCAAAGTGAGAGTCCAAGTTTCACAACCATACAGAACAACCAGTAATATAACTGTTTTATAAATTTCCGAGGCTTATTTGAAGGATTCGTAACAAGCTGTTTTTTACGGTGATGGGTTGTTAGCCCTTCGTCCAACCCCCAAGCTGGAGGACCACCCCTCATCGGCTGTCCGCGACTGCTTATTCAATATATTCACAGCTACCCTCCATATCTGGAGGCCTTCTCCTCGATCCGCAACCTGAGGACGCGCCTTGCCTTGGTGATAGGGACCCACAATACATGGAATAATTGTATTAAAATTAATAAATAATTTTGTTCATAAACTGCAGGTTTGTTATGAAATTATTATTAACTGGGGAAGCTAAGCTTTTTAGTTTACATTGACGGTACACCATTGGAAATCTAAACCAGTTTCTGAAACTAAGTCATAATCTGTTGTAATCTCTGCTCCAGGTTTATAAAACTGATATCTTCTGAGACTTCATGACTCACAATCATAGACTGCGGTACATGTCAAGTGTTCTCTTCTTCTAGCTCTCCAAGTCTATACTTGAGATTTTTGTTATCAACAATCACATCCTACGCCTATTTTTCTAAGGGTCCAATGATACATCAGAAAGCCCATCACTAGAGAGCGGATTCCTATGTAATTAAATATTATTTTTGCGTGTGATAAAACACAATTAACAAAGTTAAACATTCCGAACATGAAAGTTTAAAACCCGAATTTTATTTCACATAAAAACACATATTACCCAAAAAAAAATATGTACATACATATTTTCAGGAAATTTATTATAAATACATAAATCTTGGACATTTTTTACTTAAATAATTTTTTACAAGAACTTTTAAATATTTTAAAACTAAATCAATTATATCACTCAGAAGTATGTTATCTTTTTTTAAGAATTCTTGGTTGCTTCGTGTTTCTAAGCGCTGTGTGGTGTATCCATTTTCGTAATAGCATCGCCTCACATTCTGAGAACTGCTAGGCAGCATATCAGTGTTATTATTAGAGAATAAATTAACATGGACAAGGAGGAGAGATCTTGCAACACATAATTAGGAATGTTTATTGTTGCTGAAGATGATTTCATTCCACGCTTTGTTTGTGAAACACAACAGATAAGAGCTCGGGTATGAACATTATTTAATTTAAACAAATCTCTCGCCTCTAGCTCATGTCTATCAAGTAAGGCAATATATCTTGTTGTGATTCCCTGTTATTGGGCTTCGTCAATCGATATCCTTCAAGATATACTGAAAGATGGTTGTGTAAAAAACGATTTGGCTTTCCTATTAGCAAATCTAAGCTTTTTGTGTGACACCATAAAAAACCGGAAACATCCAAAAACCTGTTGTCTGAAACAGGGAGGTGCGTGCCGTGGAAATTAAACTAGACTCGCTACCAGGTTCAGAAGTACAAGTACTAAGGGACAAATTCCAGAATGTGTTTGGGAAAAACAGTGAATGTAAAAAAATGTGTAAAGTTGCTCAAGTATTGGAGGGTGTGCCTGTAGGTGAAATTGACGGTGTTTGTGTTTGTGACATTCCTCTCTTTAAATATGCACGTCTGACGTCCTGTGATGCGGAAAGATCGTTTTCACAGTATAAGTCGTTGTTCAGAGATAATCGGCATGCATTTGTGATGGAGAATTTGGAGATGATCTTTGTTGTTCACTGCAATTCTCGGCCAACTACTAGCACTCAAGTGTGATTGGTGAGTACCTAGTAACATTTTTTTTTTCAAGCTAAGCAAGATATTTTGTCATATTTAAAAAAAAAAAAATTTTTTTTCATTTCTAGCAAATATTTTCGTACTTTTTAGCACATAGAAAATAAATATATTAAAATTTTTAGCACATAAAAATCCGCTCCCTACTCATCACATTTCCTTTTGGTGTTTTTTTTATATTCAGAGGAACTTGAATGACATTTTCTTCTATATTAATTAGTGGAGCAAATATAACAAAACAGTGAAAACCTTAAGGTGCGTGTTCCAAATCACCATCCAGTAGACTGGAGATAAGAGGAAGGCGAAAAAGACAGAAGATTGGAGAGTGCTGGGTTTGCAGTGAAGGACCTGCCATCGGGCAGAAAACTACCTATGAATGAACTGCATATCATACCGTTTGTGTGTCCCGGTGTAGCTCGCACTTCCAGTTTGTGGCGCCCGAACTCCACGGCTTGCCCGTCATTGACGTACACGTCAGCCTGTGCCCCGCTGCACTTGGATATCAGACTCTTGGAGCCAGGCAGCAACTTCTTGAGAAGCCCAGTGCCCGTCACGTGGTCCGCATGCATGTGTGTGTTCACTGGAAATACATACACTGTGTTAAGTACTACAGTACTGCGAGCCACATAGTAAAATGACAACATGAGCTGAAAATGTAAAGTACACCTCGAGGACATTCATTATAGTAATCCAGTCCAGCTACTCATTCTCCCACTTACTTACTGGCTTTTAAGGAACCCAAGGTTCATTGCCGCCCTCACATAAGCCCGTCATCAGTCCCTATCCTGAGCAAGATTACTCCAGTCCCTATCATCATATCCCACCTCCCTCAAATCCATTTTAATATTATCCTCACAGCTATGTCTCGGCATCCCCAAAGGTCTATTCCCCTCCAGTCTCCCAACTAACACTCTATATGCATTTCTGGATTCGCCCATATGTGCTACATGCCCTGCCCATCTCAAACATCTGGATTTAATATTTCTAATTATGTCAGGTGAAGAATACAATGCGTGCAGTTCTGTGTTGTGTAACTTTCTCCATTCTCCTGTAGCTTCATCCCTCTTAGCCCCAAATATTTTTCTAAGAATCTTATTCTCAAACACTCTTAATCTCTGTTCCTCTCTCAAAGTGAGAGTCCACGTTTCACAACTATGCAGATCAACCGGTAGTATATGGGTATACCAAAACCAAAAATAATGTTAAATTCAGTATCATAGTTATAGGATCAGATCATGTAAAATTATAGACACTTCATGTGTTAAAAATATGCACTTCATACTGTAGAACAGGCCTACTGCATATAATTGTATATTCTTACTTTATATGAAATTTTTAATCAAGTCTACATAGCAAGAGCTTTTAACGAATGAACAAAACTTAGAATTTTATGGAAATTAATCCTTTTCATAATGCACAAATAAAAATAATGTAATTAGTTACAAACATTTGAATAAGCAGACACCATTAAACACAATCCAAGATGAAGAAACTATTTGAAAATAATTTGCTGAGTTTTCATCTATTTGTGGTTGTGGTGTGTTGTTCTCTTTTAACATAAGTTTTCGTATTTTTATTGTTTCACGTAAATGTATGTTATGAGTGTATACATTGGTGATGTCAAACGATACTAGTGTTGAATTGTAGGGTATGTGTTTGTCCTTGATGTGGTTGACTAGGTCTGTGTTGCTCTTGACTGCAGTGTGATGGTGAATTGTATGTTGTTTTTGATGATATTTTCCATGCATTTAGTTAGCTTGTATGCTGGTGCAGACATGTAATTAACTAGGAGTATTGATTGATATATTAGGCTTGTGTATTTTAGACTGAGCATTCAGTTGCGGAGCTTCTGATTTAATTTGTTTCAACTATGTTTTTTTAACTTAAAACTGAAAAAAAGTCTAACTCCTGCTTGGTCATTGGTGTGAATTGTTATTAACAATACCTTGTTTACTTCAATAAATGCAATTTAAAAATTAATTAAAAGTATTTAAGACTGAAGTAAAAAAGATATTGAGATAAAAAATCTGATTTAAATAAAAAGTCACTGATTTTGATTTTAATTGACAAAAGCATGATTTTTTTTCCATCCTGGGTAGTGGGCTAATTGCACACCTAGAAATTTAAAGTTTATGTTATTTTTTTAGGAGGGGGGGCAGGAAAAACACAAAAATCTAAATTCTCTAGGTATAAAAAATAAGCTTAGAAATTATTCTGCAATGAATAGTTAGTGTTTACTTACTTGCATATTTCAAATTTAATCCCAAGTCCTTGATGAGCTGGGCATCTCTTTCTGCAAGTTCCAATACAGGATCAATTATAACAGCTTCTTTGCTAGTGATATCTGCCAAAAGGTATGTGTAAGTGCTACTTTCCTTGTCAAAAAGCTGAAAAGAATAAAATTTATATCAACTAAATACTTGTGACAAATAAATTCCTTATGTCTAAAGTCTGGGAACTGCGTAACAGTCAATGTCACAACTGTCATTGCCACTTATTGTACATATTAGTTAAATTCTAATTTAAATTAAAATTATAGCCTATACAAAAAGATAATGTATGTACCTGACGGAAAAAGAAGTCTGGTGACTGTGGAACACACTCGGGCAACATAATGCAATGGTGATATCTGAAATTATTCACACTAGAGTTCACGTAGCACTTCAACACTTCTTTAACGTGACAAGAATTCAAGCTTCCCCTGAGGGCTCTAACCAAGGTCGTGGAATACATTGTAGCTATTAACCTGTCTTCTCAATTTATACTAGGTTATATGACGACACTAACCACTTCAGTTTCGATGTCAGAATGATAGGGATGACGAAGATTCGTTGTGTTGCAGGATGTCTATGAGTTGCACATTTTATTGTCTATTTCGTAAGTTATTTACATAAAAGATTACGTTACCACGCCCCCCTCTAGTCTCTCCGCCAGTCATGATATGTATAGTCAATAGCGAACAATCCATGATTCGCAGTCGCACGGATGCTGCGGTCTGCAGTGACTGGTGAAATTGTATTATTGATGCAGGATGACCAACAACGAGAAATAAAAGGCGCGGAATTTGAATGTACCAAAGCATGCTTCCTGAAAATCAGGAGGCATTGAAACAAACGCACGAAGATAAATTGTTATGAAAGTACAGGTGGGAGATCTTTAAGGTGCATCTACACGGTTCAACATTTCTTTCAACTTTAAGAATTCAAGCAATGCATGCAAGATTGATATTTAATATTAATTAATATTTATTTATTTCTTCCTGTAACCACTACAGGTTGCCATTGACAAAGTGTACCATCTATACTAATAATAAATCTGTAGCCAAAATTTTTCTGGTAATTTTCGATTTTCCAAAAATAATTGGTGTTAACATGTATAATTAACCATCCTGAAACCGAAAATCGCTTTTTTGAAATTTTTGTTTGTATGGCTGAACCGATTTATATGAAAATTGGAATATAAATTAAGTTCGTTGTAACTTAGATTTTAGGCTATATGGCATTCAAAATACTTTATTTAAAAGGGGGGTTATAAGACGGCCTGAATTAAATAAATCGAAATATCTCGCTTATTATTGATTTTTGTGAAAAAATGTTGCATAACAAAAGTTTCTTTAAAACTGATTTCCGATAAGTTTTACTCTTTACAAAATTTTGATAGGACTGATATTTAATGAGATAAATGAGTTTTAAAATTAAAATAACTGCCATCTAAGGCCGTGTAATGAAATGATGACTTCGTCTATAAGGGGCCTTGGACAGCAACAATCGAAAGCTATGAAAGATAGCCTACAGAGAATGTTTCTATGTTTGTATGAAGTAATATCAGAAGCTAAATTAACCGATTTGTATAATTAATTAATTATTATTTCACCATTCGAAAATGTAGTTTCTCTAGATGGACATAATGCTATAATGTTATTACAGTAACGTCTGAGTAAATCGAGGACAGGTAAGATTAAAATAGCTTCTTATGCACAGAAAATTTGATAGGCTATTTTGTACATTCGTTTTCTGTATTTCTTAAAATAATATTTATGTACACTCATTTTAATCTCAGAGAATTAACGAACAACGAGAGTGTATTGATTTTGTATGCAGTAATAGTACGTTAGCTTAGCAATCCATTATTTTATAATTCAAATTTTAACTATGCTCAATTGAATCGTGTTAAAATACATAAAATATATATGCAATAAATGCAATGCAAAAAAATTGGGTAATGAGCGAAGCAGATTATCTTGCGCTGTTGTAAAAGTTGTTCCCTGGATCAAACGTCCTATTTTAATTATGTAATTACTTTATATTTATTTCTAACAGGTGCAGCGGAGCGCACGGGTACGGCTAGTGATACAATAAATAGAGTAAATGCCTTGAGGCTTAGTGATACATTGTTGTTAGAGTGAAAAATAACAATTTGAATTATATTGAAACACATGATATTAAACGAAGTAACGTCAAGGAGATGCGAATTAGTCATGGTCCATATGTATGATGCCTGAAAATAGCTATTGAGCCTTTGAGTGCTGCAATTGTTAGATCTCTTAAAATATATTTATGCAGACCAAAAGATTTACAGAAGTCAACTAGGAACCGGGGTATGGTCCCACGGGCTCCTATCATTAGTCCCGTAATGACGATGGATTCCAGATGGTATTTGTCCTTATAAAAACTGATGGAAGGTTCATATATATTCCTTTTTTCCTCGTGTACTTCTTTTGGCTGATGTTCATGCGATTCGAATCTCTCAGTAGGGTCTATGTAGTGAAGATGACGTTCAAAACGATGCATCATGTAGGCTAGATATAGAATCTTCATGCATCTTAATTGAATGTATGTTTTGAACTCGATTCTTTCAATATTCTTCCCAGATTGCTTGCGTACGCGCAAGAAAAATTGAACCGTGTAGATGCAGCTTAAGAGATAGAATTTAGTGAAGTTACTGGATTTAGTGCCACCAATAACAAAAAAAATTCAAACGAGTTGGCTCACACGGTAACGTTGGAGACTCACATTCCGAAGGTCTCAGGTTCAAACCCGATATATAAAATGTTTTTATAGTTTTTCATTTAGAGTTCATATCCCAACGGCTGGCAATAAACTTATACGATCCTTTCACATTATCACCATTATCATTTTCGAACAAATAAATACATAAATAAATAAAAATGTATACGGATATTGTTTTTTTTTAGAATGTAGTTATTTCATAAAGGATCTCTCAGTTTTTTTTGTTTTCAAACTCCTGAGTAAAAGTGACCTTTATATGACCTTTATAAGTGACCGTTGTTGTCATCAGTTCCGATCCCAGGCGGCAGACCTCTACGATATAGGAATACAAAAGTTGATTACATGGTATGACAAAAACTGTCTCGATTCCGGTGGGTAATATGTTCAAAATTAGCTCAACAATTTGCTGTATCTGTTCCAATAAATCTTTCCATGAAATTGTGTTTTCTTTCTGTAAATTGCCACAAGGAAACTTATTTTCTCCGGCCCTCGTAATTGCGGTCGAGTGGCCAAAATTTGTATAGGGAAGAGTCGGGTAGTATCGGACATCGGGTAATATCGGACAGTGAGTTTCTTTCATCTACCACACGATGATAGTACCTGATTGACATGGTTACGTTTCTGTGATGTCGCATAGAGAAACGTAACCATGTCATTCAGGTACTACCATATGGTGGTAGATGAAAGAAACGCACTGTCCGATATTACCCGATGTCTGATACTACCCGACTCTCCCCTAAACACTTCTTTGACATTATTAACATGTTGAAAAAAGAAACTTTATCTGCCCCCCCCCCGTCCCATGAGAATGTTTGCTTGTTAGATTAAATGAAGGGTTCAGAACCATAGCGGGCCAAGCGCCATTTACTAAAACCGTAGAAAACAAGGGTTAAGATTAAGTTATTACCATAATTCAATGGAAACATATAGCAAGTAATATAAAGTATATACATTAAAACTAAATGATATGTCAATCTTCATTAAACTGTGGTATTCACTTAACTTTAACCCTTGCTCTCTCCGTTTTTAATAAATGGCGTTTGGCCCACTATAGCTCTGAACCCTTCAAATATGCTGTAATGGTAAATTCATGAAATTTAAAAGTTCATTGTGACTCTCTATTTAGGCTGAGCTCAAAAAGCTAATTCATTTTTATTCCCATGACTATTTTCAAGCTTCTGAGCAAATATGAACTAAACATTTTGAAAAGTTTGTAGCAAGAAGGCTATTTAGTGATGATAATATAAAATATATTGAAACAATATAATTTCAAAACTAATAGCCTAATTGCACCAAATTTTGTACAGATGATGGTATTGTATATCTGTTTATGTAGTTTAAGTTTAAAATTCATAAATTTTGGATGAAAATTGTAGAAGTTTTAAAAATCACATAAATGTTCTTTAAAATTTTGTTTTTATTTTGAGGCAGCGAGAATGAAGTTGTTTTTTCAAAGCGTAATAACAATTATTTGTCATATTTATTCTGGAGCTGACTTCTGTTGTAACGTCGTCATTTGTCAATTTGTAGCACATTGAATTTTGTAGGACATTGAAAATAATGTATAACGAATAATCATACTGTGATTTTTCCTTGGCTTATGCTAACAGTTTGTAATACTTGCTTTTTATCTACGTTGTATTACCGCTAATTAGCTTTCAGCGACAACTACATAACCTTAGCGATGACGGTGAAGTTGTTTATCAATATACAATTAACATATCCGTGAGAGACGCATGGAAACGTGTCACTTTCTATTCGTGTATACACAGCTTTCATCTGTTCTTAAGACGGTTCCTTGCACAACTCCAGGGATCTGGAAACGACTCCAGCGGGAAATTGAAACACTTACCTGTCTCGCTCAACCGTACCTTATGTTTCTGAGGCAGTTTGAGCGTGCTACTCTTATCGCCAGGGTCCGGATTTTGATGACATACTTAATTACTTACAAATTGTTTTTAAAGAACCCGGAGGTTCATTGTCGCCTTCACATAAGTCCGCCATCGGTCCCTATCTTGAGCAAGATTAATGCAGTCCCTACCATCATATCTCACCTCCCTCAAATCCAATTTAAAATTATTCTTCCATCTACGTCTCTGCCTCTCCAAAGATCTTTTTCCCTCTGGCCTCCCAACTAACACTCTATATGCATTTCTGGATTTACCCATACGTGCTACATGTCCTGCCCATCTCAAACGTCCGGATTTAATGTCCCTAATTATGTTAGGTAAAGAATACAATGCATGCAGTTCTGCGTTATGTAACTTCCTCCATTCTCCTGTAACTTCACCTCTCTTAGCTCCAAATATTTTCCTAAGCACCTTATTCTCGAACACTCTTAACCTCTGTTCCTCTCTCAAAGTGAGAATCCAAGTTTTCACAACCATACAGAACAACCGGTAATATAACTGTTTTATGAATTCTAACTTTCACTTTTTAAAACAGACTGGATGACAAAAGCTTCTCAATCGAATAATAACAGGCATTTATTTATTCTGCGTTTAATTTTCTCTCGAGTATCATTTATATTTGTTACAGTTGCTCAAAGGTATTTCAATTTTTCCACCTTTTCAAAGGATAAATTTCCAATTTTTATATCACCATTTCGTACTATGTTCTGGTCACGAGACATAATCATAAACATTGTTTTTTTCGGGATTTACTTCCAAATCTATCTCTTTACTTGCTTCAAGTAAAATTCCCGTGTTTTCCCTAATTGTTTGTTGATTTTCTCCTAACTTATTCACGTCATCCGCATAGACAAGCAGCTGATGTAACCCGCTCAATTCCAAACCCTCTCTATTATCCTGGACTTTCCTAATGGCATATTCTAGAGCAAATTTATCATCTTTTAATTTATGCTTCATAAATATTGCTAAGTGCTACATAAATCTTGATCATAGCCCTCAGATTATAGAAATGCATGGTTATTATTTCATTTATTGTTATTTAGACAATTTTTTTAGATCACTATTTTGTCATTTTTATACATTTACATAGAGTGTATTAACATATTTGAATTTTATCGGAGCTATGAATAAGCATAAATGCGTAAACATCGAATAATCGGTTGATGTGCTATCGCAGAATCCTGTTAGAAAGGGAACGTGGTTTTGCCTTATTCCAAAAGGCTTCTCGAGAACTACTCGTACTGCTTCAAATTATAAGGAATAACATAAATTTATACTCAGTTAAATGTAATATTTTATCGATTTGTTAGTACATGTGACAATTTTTACGTTTAAGATCATAGTTAGTAGGTTTAAAGTATTAATTTCTAGGCCCTCGTTCCGCCCATAAAATATCTTTCAAAATGCTTTCTACGGTTTCATTTCGCCTTCGCGATTTATCAACAATATTGTATAACCACAGTTTAGTATATACAGTTACGAAGCTTGAGTTGTTGAAGGTACTAGAAACAATAGACTGTGCCGATACTATTTCGCATTGTCCGTGATGAGCGATAGTAGCGATCCTACTGGTTAGCAACTATCTATAGATGCATATCTCTACGTATTGAGCTTCGTGACTGTATATACTAGACCAGCGTTTCTCAAACTTTTCTGAAGTGGGGACCACTTTTTTAAGTCAGAACAGTTCCGCGGGCCATCTTACTCTTGTTCCCTTCGAAAGCAAATTTATCACTTAAGTAGCATATTTTAATACTAGTATACTTACATTTTAATGTAGAAATAATAAAAATTAATTAAATTAAATTAATTTTATATTAAATTAATTTAATTTTATATTAGTATTAACTAATTAAGTTCATGTTAATAGAAGAAAATTTCTTATATCGTCATCTGTAAAACAGAAATAAAAATATATTGCAGAAACATGCCCGATTTTCAACAAGTAAAGATGCAATTTTGCATGTTCTATTATTAGTGTACGACGTACAGTACGTGACCATTTCAATGTGCAAACTATTAAGAAAGTCATAAATACATGAAAAGGTTCGGTACTTTGGTCCTATTATTAATTCGGGTAGTCCTTAGCTGGGTTACAGGCACAGCGCCAGATGTGTAGGGAAAAGATAGCGAGGAACACCACGTTCATAGTGCTTTAAATCCCTCTTTTGTTGCTGAGATTAGAGCGGGAAGTCGATAGACGGGTAGGGTAAATAAATTTCATAAAATGTCAGTACTGGGAGAAAAAGTGAAAGGCGATTGCCATGTGTCATTTACAAACTCTGAGGTTTTCAGCTGTAGTATGATACGCAATTCGTTTGAATGTTATTTTTTCTTCTGTCTTTTTTGAAGGACCACAAGGCAGATCTCGAGGACCACAGGTGGTCCGCGGACCATAGTTTGAGAAACGCTATACTAGACTGTACTATAAACTCTAATGTTTTGTGAGCACATCACATTGGAACGAGAGGACTTTACAGGCCACGTGGAATAGGATAGGCCTTCGTAATAGATAACACAAGGAAAGCGGATGACCAGAAGTGCCAGTACAGATGACATTACAACATATCGTTACCACAGCGATGGTGATCATGGCTGCATGTTATAGAAGTCGGTTTCGTAACGTTTTGTAATGCGCCAATAATATCTTATATTGAGATAGCAGTTATAGGGTTCAAGGTTTGCGCGTTGCGTACAAAGTAACTTGATATGAGAAGTCCACTTCATAACCATGTAATTGATTTATGAAAGCATGTGACCGTACGGGAAATCTTATTGTTAGATAAAAACTGTACAACGAGGACCCGAAATTTTAGGTCTAATAAAATTTAGTTTCAAGTTTTAAGTGGGCACCTATTTGGGAAAAAAAGTCCATTATTATTTCTAATACTCTACACGCATCTTGCTGCTTAGCAACCCGCATCTTGTAAAAACAAATGAAGTTTGAATATCATCGTATTATGTATTACATTCAAGATATTACTAATGACTTGTACATTTATTTTCTTACATTGGTTACGATATTCATCAGAAGTTAAAGTTCTTTGTTTTATGATTCTGCTAATCAAGCGGTGACGTACTATTATTTCAAATCACACAACCACGAATCACTGAAATGGTTAAACGCAATTATAAGAATTCTACGAATCTACTGAAATTTTTTTGTACAGGGTCTTTCATATGTAACTGATCTCTCGAAAAATTGATTATTTTTTAACGATTTTTGGCTGTGTTGTAGGCCTGCATCTCTGCTAGGTTTTAGTAAGAACCTTTCCCAGTGCCGCACACATTATTTAGTTAAGAGTTTGCCTGCCAGTGATACCAGGAAGGCACCACTTATGAGGCAACTAAGCCAGGAAATAATGGGCCAGGTCCTTTCCCCCCTGCATTGCATACATCGCTGACTAGCTACATATTACATTAGTCATACTTCAGATGTATACACACAATTGTTCTTCCTCTGACACATATCGTCAAGTGAGATGTACTGCCTGATAATAGATGTACATATCAGCCAGAACCTCAATCAGAGGATCCTTTAATCGTTGAAGTGATTATTTTAGGAATGATGTCATGGATTCCAAATTTTTTTAGAGTGGTAACATCTAATTGTGGAAGTGAAGAGAAGCGAATAGAAGCATTTGAAATGTGGATATGGAGAAGAATGGAGAGTGTGAAATGGACAGACAGAATAAGAAACGAAACTGTGTTGGAAAGAATGGGTGAAGAAAGAATGATATTGAAACTGATCAGGAAGAGGAAAAGGAATTAGCTGGGTCACTGGCTGAGAAGAAACTGCCTACTGAAGGATGCACTGGAAGAAATGGTGAACGGGAGAAGAGTTCGGGGCAGAAGAAGATATCAGATGATAGTCGACATTATGATATGTGGATAATATGAGGAGACTAAGAGGAAGGCAGAAAATAGGAAAGACTGGAGACTGCTGGGTTTGTAGTGAAAGACCTGCTCATGGGCAGAATACTTATGTATATATATATATATATATATATATATATATATATATATATATATCTTACTTACTTACAAATGACTTTTATGGAACCCGAAGGTTCATTGCAGCCCTAACATAAGCCCGTCATCGGTCCCTATCCTGTGCAAGATTAATCCACTCCCTCAAATCCATTTTAATATTATCCTCCCATCTACGTCTCGGCCTCCCCAAAGGTCTATTTCCCTCCGCTTTCCCAACTAACACTCTATATGCATTTCTGGATTCGCCCATTATGTATAATATCCAATAGATCTAATGATAAAGTTGGTTTTATTTAATGATATCAGTTTTTTTCTTTTCTTCGTGTTATTCTCAGAAAGTTTGTCTTAGTCGGCAGGTTTTCCCTATCCTCCCACCATTTTCTTATCATCGTAAATTTATCGATCATTAATGTCCTCTGGATCAACAAACATGTAATTGCCTTCCTTATCTAGTTAGTGCCAGATAATAAATTGTTGTTATTCGGCATTCCTTGCCTCATTATCAATTTCTTAATTGTTTCCTGTAATCTGACAATATTTGGAAACTGGTACCCAGAAGTGTGGATGCCATGCTGGTTATCTGCATATTCACGGGTCAGATTGCTGCCATGGTGTAATAAAAAATCCCTATCTTATCTTCTGTCTGCTATTGCAAAATTGAAAACACTCAAGGCATTCTTTTCTCCTCTAAACATTCCGCTATGGTTTTATAGTTTGTGTTTATAAATAGACATCCGATGTTTAGATAAATGTCTACTTTATACAAATGAATCTTTTGAGAATGTGAACGTGGACGCAGACCTACATGAATCATGAGAAATGCTGATTTATTAATTCTTAAGGCTCATTCACAATGAAAATTAAACATAACGTAAGCGTTAACTTAAAAATGTAAACGTTACAGGAAAATCAAGAAGTCACACCATCATTCACGATGGGAACATAAACATAACCGCAAAGATACTTGGTAACCATGGAAACATAACAACGACGCCATTTCCTCGTATTCTGTCGTATACTTCAGCGCTCCACGATCGTGTTCTGTTTGCAAATCACGTAAGCATAAGCATGAAAGTTTGGAGTTCGCAAACTTTCATGTTAACGTCTAACGGCAATATTAACCCATTAAGACCCACAATAGCATATCGTAATTTATTTTGATATTTTATTACTAAACGAACTCAGATATGTTGTTTGAGTGTGTACAAACTGGGTTTTCGAAAAAAAAATGTCTCATTTGAAATATAGAGTGTGTCCTATACATAGGACATTGGGGCTATATGAGAAATCTACTAGTATATTAATTTACATTACTAAGAAACATTTTCTTTCACATCTTCATCCATTAATTTTACAATTTGTGAT
Source organism: Periplaneta americana (assembly GCF_040183065.1). Taxonomy (NCBI): domain Eukaryota; kingdom Metazoa; phylum Arthropoda; class Insecta; order Blattodea; family Blattidae; genus Periplaneta; species Periplaneta americana. The sequence goes on from NC_091117.1 coordinate 4,430,456, forward strand.
ATTTCTCAAAACATTTGACACACAGCCTCCTTTTAAACTTCACGTTCACACACATTGTTGTCGGCTTTCCCTAGGCACTCCGAAGTTTTTTCCTGATGGATTTTTTTGCTATGAAATGACCAATGTTGTTGAGCCTGACGTCCATAAGACATTTTCTTTTCGATGAGATCCTGGTCTGGGTTTCGGTGTACCACTACTCTTCAAGAAAAACGTTGCCAGTCTGTAAAATAATAATAATAATAATAATAATAATAATAATAATAATAATAAATGCGTTGTTTGTCATATGGTTACTAATATCATAACATATGTTGATTACTTACGCTCTTCGAAGCAAACACAGGTCATAAGTACCCAACTCAGCAGTGGTGTAGAGCTTCCAGGATGGTACCACCATGGTGTTCAAGATATTTGTGAATAGAGGGAAGTACCACTTCTTGCCTCGAATCCGGATTTGGTATACAGCCATCAGGTTATCGAAGAGGTCAACTCCATTCTTGTACTTATTGTGGGAACTAATGCAATGTGGGATTGCGATGTTAGTTCTTGAACCTTTTGTCCTTCGTTGCACTTCTCCTTTAGGGTCGAGGGATTCAAAACTACTACAACTTTAGTATAATGTACCGAAGTACATATGATATTTCCATGCAGATATTCTGCGTCATCATACGTTGAAAGAGTAATGGAACGGAGAAAAATTCTCTCCGGCGCCGGGATTTGAACCCGGGTTTTCAGATCTACGTGCTGACGCTTTATCCACTAAGCCACACCGGATTCCGTTCCATTACTCTTTCAACGTATGATGACGCAGAATATCTGCATGGTAATATCATATGTACTTCGGTACATTATAATATATATGATATGCGTAAATCACTTCGTGATTTAAGACGGCGCTTATTCCGTCGGATCCCGGCCAACTAGTCACTCATAACGAGTGCACCTCAGCACATGTGTGGACTTCGGTCCTAGGTTCATAGATATCTATGACGTAGTGCAGAGGGCGACCACTAGAGGGAACTCAAGAGTTGGAACTTAAAACTGAGACGATTCTTCCGACGCCGGGGTGGAATCCGGTGTGGCTTAGTGGATAAAGCGTCAACACGTAGAGCTGAAAACCCGGGTTCAAATCCCGGCGCCGGAGAGAATTTTTCTCCGTTCCATTACTCTTTCAACGTACTACAACTTTGTTATCATTCCAGCGAACTATTTCAATTTTATTATTTGTATCCAAACATTTGTCGACAGCACCTCTTTCCTTTTTCTTCATTTCGGAAGATGGTTTTAGTGGATATTTTTCAATGCGATTTTTCCGAACATTCCTGTCACAAAGAAACCTTTTTCCTTCATCATGACGGCAAGTTTATGGGATGTGAAGAAGTTATCCATATAAATAAAAAGCTGTTTAGGGTTTTCAATTATGGATGCAAGCGATTTTGCAATTCTAAATGACAATGGTTCATGATCGTTGTCCTTTTTTTCCCTGGTATGGCAAAATCTGTAAAGGATAACCATCATAACTACATAGTGTCCAGAGTTTGTATCCAAATTTTACTGGTTTTTCCCTCATATACATTTTCAGTGTGTGCCTGCCATAATACTTCACGATCCTTTCGTCAATTGATAACTTATCACAAAATAACCCCATATTTCTTCAGAGCTTCATTAGCTAAATCATATAGTCGCCTCACTTTGTAATATCTGCCTTCTTTGTCAATGCTGCTGCTGTCGTTGAAATGGTTCTTTTTTATGTCTTGGAATCTATTACGTGACGCAGTCAGCAACAATTTTCACGCTGCAATCTGGAGAACGATCCCAGTACATGAGCTCCCTTGGTAGTGTGTGGTACCCACTAAAAAGAAGAACACCCACGAACTTCATAAGATCTTCTTTTGCGAGTGAAAATGAATGGTCATTTTTCTGTTCACTGTATACTTGTGTCTGTTGTAATATTTTGTAAAAATGTTGTTGGATATAGAAATAAATATGTCAGGGACAGATTTCCCTTCAGACTATACTTTATGGATTCCTTCATTGAAAGATGAACTTTGTCAGGAGAATCGCAATATTGGGGACACCTTCCATTCAATTTTTTCCATTTTGGAGACTTTAGGGGAGTTGTTTCTTCACTCCTGGGTTGGTTATTTGTCCCAGTTGGTTCTGAGGTGTTGGTGTTAATTGCAAGAGAGATATCTTCATCCGGAATTGTCAGTTCAACCGTACCTACAATATCAGATGGCATACCAGTAGTTTTATCAGGAACCACAATGACGTCGTCATCAATATCCTCAAAATCGATGGGGGCATATGGTGGTGGGGGAATTATAGCCACAGAAATTGAGTTGACTTCGTTTTCATCTGTTTCTTTATTCTATATTTGATACAGATATTCTACTGCCTCTTCAGGTGACAGCAAGTTGCGTTGCCTCGTCTGAAAAAATCATAATAGAGAAATAATGTCAGTGTTTATGTGAATCATTGTGAATGATCCCATTTGGTAACCTGGCCGCAAACTTCTGTGTTTATGTTACGGTTATGTTTAATTTTCATTGTGAATGGGCCTTAGAGATGAATCATTTTAACATGTAACGTCTATAGTCTACCTATATTAAAAGCAAAACTGAAAGGAATTGGTGGAATGGAAATTACACTGACGTCATTTGACTTCTGGTCGCCATGGAAATGCTTGTCATATCCGAAAAACTCAACAATGTGAACGAGTCCATTCATATACACAAGGAGAGCCCGCATATTACAGTCTACAGGGTGATTCACGAAGAGTTACCACCAGTTACGGAGTATATTCCCGAACACGTTTTGAGCAAAAAATTTGGTATAAATATGGATCCTACTCTCAATATTTTCAGAGTTACACTAATTTGAAGTTGTTAAAAAATACCTTTATTCTTTAGTTTTAAGGGTAAAAGAATATTACAGATAAAGAATGAACTATTCAGGAGTGTCATTTCTTTAATTAGCTAGTATTCTGAAGCTAAAAATGTGTTGTGAATTCCATAGTTGCTTCGTACAGAATTGTTTTTTTTTTTTTTTTTACTTTTTCTTTTTTTTCAATTTTTAACTGCAAAATTATATTTTTCTTACGAATTTGTCACAACAATTGTTACAGATCACGTTATTCTTGTAATCTCTTTAAGACTGTACAGTAGGATGCAAAATTTAACCATAAAGAATCAAGTTGCTAGAAGTCGTATGATCTGTAACAATTGATAAGTGTGTAAGAATAATGTAATTTTTAATTAAAATTGGGAGGGGAGGAATTCTCTACAAAGCAACTACCCTTAAAACCAAAAAAAAATGGTATTTTTAACAGCTTCAAATTAGTGTAACTCTGAAAATATTGAGAAGACACATGTTTATATGGCAGTCTTTTCTCAGAATGTTTCGAGAAATATGCTCGTTAGTGGCGGTAACTTTTCATGACTCACCCTGTATACATAGAGTTTGTTATAATCCACGGGGAAGGTTGCAATATATTAAAAAAATAATGTTATTCAGTCGTGCTTGACATGGATATGAAACTGACGCGTGCACAACACATGCGTAACTATAGAAAGTTAATACAAGCGTGCCATTACTCAAGTACAGATGGATAAATAAAAACATTTACGGGATACTGCCATCTGCTTTTATGCAATATACAGGGATATCATTTTATTTTTACTAACATTTCTAATATTAACCTGGCTATAACTTTGGATTAACGGTTGAGAACCGGAAACACCGTTTGCTACACCCTTCCACGACTGGAATTCGATGATACTGGCGTAAAATACAAACAAATCACTTTACTAGGTACAGGAGGGAAGAAAAGTAGTTCATCCATTTACGTAAACTAGGAAATATCGCGATTTTGAGCTTCATAATTTTCATTAGGTTTTTGTTTAATCAAAATACAGTACTGTTTTAACAGTGAGTGTTTTTACTCACGAACTGAGCTGTCCATGTGGACGTATTCATTATGCAGTGTATATTATACTGTCTACAGCACATTAGCGTACAATATAGAGAATGAAGTTAAATTGAAAAATAATCATAATATGGATATTTAAACACATTTTTGAAAATGGTGGCCGTTCATTTCGATACAGGCTTCAGTTCTTTTGTGCATATTATAGCACTATAGACTATTGTACCTAATGCCAATTACCAGTTTCGTCCTTCGTACTAGTAACTCATGTTGAAATAATTCTGTACCTACTCTATAAAAGAATACCTTGTACTGTAAATTCAATCTTCACTTCTGCCCGATCCGAAAAGATAAAATTACTCAGACATGCTATCTATAGTCCGTCCAAGTGGTCGTAGAAAGGGAGGAAATCATGTGACAGTTAATTACTTAACGAGGCCCTTTTATTTAAGTTATTTTGAACAGTTGTATAATATTACGTAGACGTCCAATTCTTAACAGAAAGTGTTTCCAGAAAAGAGCTAAGACAGCCCAGCCACTAGCCTTTATAGAGGGGCAAGCAGAAGCGGGTAGGGTAATCCGGGATGCGACGTAGGCAAACGGACGACAGTGCCTGTGCGAAAATATGATTCAATATTGAAAGCTCTTTCGTCACTGTAAAACGCGAACATATTTCTGGAACATACTATACTTACCCTAGTGCAAACCTTAGTAATGCCGCACTTCGATTATTGTGACGTTTTGTTAAGTGACCTAAGTTCTGAACTGTCAGTCAAGTTACAGCGAGCTCAGAATATGTGCGTCAGATACGTGTGCAACATCCGACGATATGACCACATATCACCGTCCTTCGCAAGCCTCTCGTGGCTCCGACTTAAAGAACGTAAAACTTTACACTCTTTGTCTTTACTCTATCGAATTCTGCACACCTCAACACCAAATCACCTTTCGTCTCGTTTCTCTTATCTATACTCTAACCACGACGTAAATACCAGATCACTTATCTGTGGCACGCTAAGTATACCTCTTCATAGAACATCTTGTTATTCATCATCTTTTACAATATCCACCTCGCGTCAATGGAATTCCTTGTCACAAAGTATTAGGGGCTGCAAGACAATAAACACCTTTAAGAACAGCTTAAAAGATAACCTTATTAGCATTTCACTTCAATCATACTGATTTAAACTATCACTGACTACATTGTTACTTTTTTCTTTAGACATCATCCTGATTGTGCTGTATTTTAATTGTCTCATAATAATCTCTTTCTATTATCTAATATTATTTGGAATATATTAACATTCTATGTATTTTAGCTTAATTCTGCTACATAGTTTGTATTTCAGTGTTTAATTAATCTTCTTCTTATTTGGTATTACAGCCCAGGTGGGCCTTAACCTCCTCTAGGGCTCTCTTCCATCCTTCTCTATCCATCGCCAACTCCCTCCAATTCCTTATTCCTAATCTATTCACATCCACTCGTACACGTTCCACCATCTTGTTCTCGGTCTTCCTCTTAATCTGGTTCCATCTGGGTTGTTATTGAAGACAATCTTCACTTTCCTTGTTGTTTCCATCCTTGTGACGTGTCCCAACCATCTCAGTCTTTGACATCTTATGTGCGCCTCCAAATCCGATTCCTTGTACACTTCGTATATCTCATTATTATATCTGGCTCTCCATCCATCCACTGTTTCAATTGCTCCGAATATCCTTCTTAAGATTTTCCTCTCAAATACTGCTAGTTGTTTGCATGTATTTTTATTCAGAACCCATGTTTCTGTACCATATGTTATAATGGGTCTTATTAGGGTTTTGTAAATCTTGATTTTGATTTCTCTAGATATTATTTTATTTTTAACAATTGGTAAAAGTGAATAATATGCCCTGTTAGCCAGATTTATTCTTCTTTGTACCTCATTCCTTAGGTCATTATTTGCTGTCAATATTGATCCGAGATATGTAAATTCTTTTACTTTTTCAAACTTATATGTTCCCATTTTAACTTCCTTCACTTGATCATTTTGTCTTTTGGTGACTGATATAAATTTAGATTTCTTTGTATTTATTTTAAATCCCAGCTTCAGAGTTTCCTTATCCAATGCTATAAAGGCTTCTTCAACATCTTGTATCCTTCTTCCGGTGATGATGACATCATCCGCATAGCCTAAAATCTGTTGTGTCTTATTAAAAATAGTTCCATTAATTTGGACTTCTGATTTTATTATTGCAATGTGTAGGGCTATATTAAACAAGAGAGGTGCCAGCCCATCTCCTTGCCTGGTTCCTTTCTCCAATTTAAAATTTTCAGTTGTGTGTGTAATTAATAGTTCATAGTATTTTGTTGTTTAATTTGTAAATAACTCTTGTATACATGTAGCTCTTATCTAAATCAAATTGTTGAATTCTCTGTAAGTTGATACATATGTATATACACTTTTTGCTGGTTGAGTGGAAGAGAAGGCCTTACGGCCTTAGCTCTGCCAGCTAAAATAAATTATTATTATTATTATTATTATTATTATTATTATTATTATTATTATTATTATACTCACTGAGTACTGTTTACTATAACCGTAAGACGACTTTGATTGCATACGCGGCCTTGGTTATGTGTGGAGGACGGTTGCAAGTTTACTAGTAGAGGGGCTGGGAGTGAAGTACATTAAAAAACTCAGATACAATAAAAATTGAAGTAAAAATAAAATGATGTCCCTGTAGAAGATAAGCTATTTTAGATTAAGATTTTTAGAGCTCATTTTTTTTTTTTTTTTTAATTTTAGGGGTTATTTCATAGTTTTATTGAGTCTATTTTAGACACCTAGAATCTAATTTTTAGTTTTTAGACCCTAAAACTCCGAAGTCGAGATTAGAAAGCGCCTCGCTTTGGACACACAGTTTGTCAACGCAGAGCGGTTTACTTCAACTCAGGAAAAAAAAAAAAAAAAAAGACACGCTCTGTGCTACCTCAAGTGTCACTGTTTATTCAGCTCCATGTGTTAATTGTGCAATTTGTGTTGTGGCTAGTGTATCACACTTTATGTTTGTTGTTAGTGCGAAGTGCCCATATTAAAGATGTCGTTCCCATGGGCGACAAAAATATGCCTGACCTCTAGCAATCATAATAAATCTCGTCTGTACGTGCATTCAGCATCGTTGACGTAATGCAAAGTACACAGATCAGTAGCTGGAGACGCAAATACGTTAACACGAAACCAAATGTTAACCCAATGTAAAGAACGAATGTCAAATAAATGTTATTATAAATATATCTGATGTAAGTAACTGGCTGGCTCCAACAGACTGCGAGCTGGGAGGGCCTGGGTTTAAGCGTAAGTAAAAATGACATTTTTCAGCTCATATTTGTCACATGTCTTTAAAAATACATCTGAAAATTAAACAGTTGAGTAAAGAACCAGGAAGCTGCGTCTCTGATTAAAGCGCTAGTCTTCCATCCAGGCAGCCCAAGTTCGATCCCCGGTCAGGTCGTGGTGGAATTTGTGACAGAAAAAGAAAACGTTGCAGAGGGTTTTTCTTGGGTGTCCCCGTTTCCCTCTGTCATTCCATCAACCAGGCCAACTTGAACAGTCATCGCATATAAGGGCGCACAAAGGGTCAAACCGTGCCTAAATGTACGGACCCGTCCCGGGTTCAGTCCTCGAAAGGTCAAGCCAAGCCAAAGAACCAGGAGTCGTGGACTTGACAATACACACAACCAAAACAAAATCGATGAATTTGTGCACTACAAAATAAAACTCAATTTAAGCTAGCAGACACTATTCAGGATGTAAATAGTTTTTAGTTGTGATAGAAGTTCGTAAAACAGTGTTTTTCAGCACGTGTGTGAAGAAAACTTCAATCAATCAATCAAACTCCTGCATCTCCTCATGAGGAGCATAGGGCATTCACAAAGTGCCTCCATCGGACCCTGTTTGTAGCCAACTTCTTCACTTCGCTCCATGTTTTCCCCTCCCTAGCAATTTCCTCCAAAACTGTTCTCTTCCATGTATTTTTTGGCCTTCCTCTTGCTCTACTACCCTGGGGGTTCCAATCCAAAGCCATTCTTTCTACTGCTCCATCTTCTTTCCTGATTGTGTGCCCTATCCAATTCCACTTTCGTCTTTTGATTTCTATTGTGATTTCTTTCTGATTTGTTATCTTCCATAGTTCTGAGTTTGTGATTATATCTGGCCATCTAACTTTTAAAATTCTTCGTAAACATCTATTAACAAATGTTTGCAGTTTATTTTGAATAATTTTACTTGTTTTCCATGTCTCACAGCCATATAATAAGACTGATCTCACATTACTGTTAAAGATTTTAATTTTTGTAGATCTAGATATAATATAAGATTTCCATATTGGACAAATGCATTTTTTGCATTTTTATTCGGTTTTTTACATCCTCAAAGGCTCCACCATCCTTGTCAATTATGCTACCCAAATATTTAAATTCTTGAACAGTATCAATGTTATTATTATTTATTATAACTTTATCTGTCTTTTTACTATTAACCTCATTTCTTTAGTTTTCTTTACGTTTAGAAGAAAACTTCACGGAGCTAAAAAAACACTTCAGGAATGTGCAACATACAATATTTTTGTCTATAACAACCGTAAAATAATAATAATAATAATAATAATAATAATATAATATAATATAATATAATATAATATAATATAATATAATATAATATAATATAATATAATATAATTCTGAAATTATTCGGATTGTGAATTTCGTTGACAAATAAGTGAAGATCGAGAATGCCGTGAACGACAATGTAACTTCCTTAGTTACGGAAATAAACAAATTGTAATAACTGCAGTTTGTGTGTGTGATTTGGAATAATATGGTAGCTCATGTTTACAATATTTCTGAAGTGCTGGAAGTCTCCTTGTCGGAGAACAAAATGAGAACTGCCAAAAGTGTTCTAGGAGAAGCAAAAACTGCACATGGTAAACAGGTTGCCTTAAATTCAGAAAATGAAGCCTCCAATTCCCGATAGTGGTAGAATTTGGAGGCCATCAGATAGCATGACACGTCAGTTTATTGAGCGATTGTTGCACCAGTCATTTATTTGATAGTTTCAAAGCAGGGGAGAAGGATGTCGTTTACAGTTCTTTGTACTTGTCTGTATCGAGCCGCCATTCTGTGTAATTTTCATAATCTTTTATGTAATTTTATCTACGATCCGTAAAAAGAACCGAGGAGGAAAAAGATACCGTTTTCCTGAAATTTCCATTATTGTCTGTACTCGAGCAACAAGGTCATAAATAAAGAAAGGAAGCGCTATTTGCTGTTGCTTGTTGGTTTTGTCATTTAGCCAGCGTTTACGTGCATGTTAGCGCGTTGGCTGTGCAGTCCACATAAACAGTTCGAATCGCTTTATGAGAGCTACATAAATCCGGTATTGATGTTTAATGTGCTTATTTATTATTGGAGTTAGGCCTACTTCTACATTAGCGGCTTAGGTAATTTCACTGAAATGGGTAGGTTTCTAACGGGAAACGTCATGTTTTAATTCAGCTCATGCCAAATCGTGCAATGCAGCACACTGAAGTCCATGTACTATATAGACCAGCCGTGGCGAAAATGTAACTCACGAGCAATTGTAACTCGCAATGATAGCTGTGCATGTCTCTTGCTCTCCCAACCCCCACCCTCTCACTCACTGGAGTCAAACTCCGTTCCATTTGTATTTGTCTCTGACCTGCGAGTGGCGTATCGTCGCAATGTCTCTCTCGAAACCATGTACCTCTACAAAAACGAAAGTTTCAAGTAGGATGGGAGGACGCATTTTTTTGCTGCCAATATGATGGAAATATTAAATGTATGATTTGTTCACAAGTATTACGAGGAAAACGGTTGTATAACATAAAACGGCATTATACTACTCATGAAAGATTAAAAGATGAAGTATTATTATTATTATTATTATTATTATTATTATTATTATTATTATTATTATTATATCTCCTTTTTCAGCAGATGTACGAATAATGCGGTTAGGTCTTCAATTTAAACTCACAGATTTACAATGTAATGTTACAAGGAAAGCTAGATGTAAGGGCTTAACAAATGTTGAACTTTTCAAATCTTTGCCAAAAAATAAATATCTGAAGCTTCGTTCTTTCGCTTGCTCTGTTGAAGCCATGTTTGCTACAACTTACGTTTGTGAAAAATTATTTTCAACAATTAAAATGGTAAAAAAAAAACAAACAAATTTAGATCACGACTGACAGACAAATACCTTCCTGATCAACTACGACTGACAATAAGTGACATAATTCCTGATTTTGAAATTCTGTCGCAGAGACATTCTGAAGACAGTTAATTTTAGGTTGTGATAATGTGTCCTATGTTTTCTTGTTCATTTCTTTCTTCGTTACATGTACTGAACATTAGTTTGTAGCCTTGTACTGTATGAAATTATATTTAATGCTTGACGTAAGGAAAATGAAAATCCGTTAATAAGTCAGACAGTTGTTTCACTTCCCCTTCGGGTGTCCGCCTCCCTCCATAGGTGCTATGCACGTTGCAGGTTACACAGTGGCTCGGCGCACGATCACATTTTCGTCACGGCTGGTGTAGACGATCAGCCGATAAAAACATCAATATTCTAACTTACATCACCCGGGATGTTGTTTAGTCAACTGTCCGAAGACAGGTCTGAACCTCACAAGTGATAATAATAAGGCACCATTTATGAGGCAACTAGGCCAGGAGATAATGGGGTAGGGATGCCATTTCCTTTCTCCCTCCATTACTCGTACATCGCCCACTAGCTACATATTACACTAGTCAGACTTCAGATGTACACAAACAATTGTTCTTCCTCTGACATATATCGTCAAGTGAGATGTACTGCCTGATAATAATAATAGATGTACATATCAGTCAGAACTTCAATCAGAGGTGTTATCCGGGATAACCGAAAGAAATATGAAAATATGCAGTACCGGTGTAGAAGTAGTAGTAATAGTAGTAGTAGTAGCAGTAGTAGTATCAGTAGTAGTAGTACTAGTAGCAGTAGTAGTAGCAGTAGCAGTAGTAGTAGTAGCAGTAGTAGTATCAGTAGTAGTAGTACTAGTAGCAGTAGTAGTAGCAGTAGCAGTAGAAGTAGCAGTAGTAGCAGTAGTAGTAGTAGGAGTAGTAGCAGTAGTAGTAGTACTAGTAGCAGTAGTAGCAGTAGTAGTAGTACTAGTAGCAGTAGCAGTAGTAGCAGTAGAAATAGCAGTAGTAGCAGTAGTAGGGATGTCTCGTGACCAGAATGTTGTACGAAATGGAAATATAAAAATTGGAGATTTATCCTTCGAAGAGGTGGAAAAATTCAAATATCTTGGAGCAACAGTAACAAATATAAATGACACTCGGGAGGAAATTAAACGCAGAATAAATATGGGAAATGCCTGTTATTATTGGGTTGAGAAGCTCTTATCATCCAGTCTGCTGTCCAAAAATCTGAAAGTTAGAATTTATAAAACGGTTATATTATCGGTTCTTCTGTATGGTTGTGAAACTTGGACTCTCACTCTGACAGAGGAACATAGGTTCAGGGTGTTTGAGAATAAGGTGCTTAGGAAAATATTTGGGGCTAAGAGGGATGAAGTTACAGGAGAATGGAGAAAGTTACACAACACAGAACTGCACGCATTGTATTCTTCACCTGACATAATTAGGAACATTAAATCCAGACGTTTGAGATGGGCAGGGCATGTAGCACGTATGGGCGAATCCAGAAATGCATATAGAGTGTTAGTTGGGAGACCGGAGGGAAAAAGACCTTTAGGGAGACCGAGACGTAGATGGGAGGATAATATTAAAATGGATTTGAGGGAGGTGGGGTATGATGATAGAGACTGGATTAATCTTGCACAGGATAGGGACCGCTGGCGGGCTTATGTGAGGGCGGCAATGAACCTTCGGGTTCCTTAAAAGCCATTTGTAAGTAAGTAAGTAAGCAGTAGTAGGGACCTAGCAGTAGTAATAGTAGTAGTAGTAGTAGCAGTAGTAGGGACCTAGCAGTAGTAATAGTAGTAGTAGCAGTAGTAGTAGTACTAGTAGCAGTAGTAGTAGTAGTAGCAGTAGTAGTAGTAGTAGCAGTAGTAGTAGTAGTACTAGTAGCAGTAGCAGTAGTAGTAGCAGTAGTAGTAGTAGCAGTAGTAGTAGTACTAGTAGCAGTAGTAGTAGCAGTAGTAGTAGTACTAGTAGCAGTAGTAGTAGTAGTAGTACTAGTAGCAGTAGTCGCAGTACTAGTAGCAGTAGTAGTAGTAGTAGCAGTAGCAGTAGTAGCAGTAGTAGTAGTACTAGTAGCAGTAGTAGTAGTAGCAGTAGTATTAGCAGTAGTAGGCCTACTAATAGCAGTAGTAGTAATAACAGTAGTAATAGCAGTAGTAGCAGTAGCAGGCCTAGTAGTAATAGCAGTAGTAATAGTAGTAGTAATACGGTATGAGTCAAAACAAACAATAGGGCTACTGAACAGTTTTTTGTTTATCCGTTCGTGTCTACAAGAATAGGTTGTAATCTCTCGCTTCCGAGATTTCTTCTCAAATTTTATTCGCAAGGCGCATTATTACAAACGTAAAACACGTGAAGAAGTGTTTGTCATCTTCGTGAGACGTTTATTATTAGTGTCAGGTCCTGACATTGTCCCTGAAGCCTGAAAGGGACCAAACGTCTTTTGAAACATCGTGTTTAAGGCTGTGCGCTGGAACTGTATGTTGTTTGTGCAAAAATACGAAGGGAGACCGAGCAGCTCTGCGAATTTACGTAAGCCACTTCGTTTACTTTCCCGACGGTACGGAATTAGCCCGTCTGCAAGACTCTTTTCCTCTGCGTGCGCCTTCACGTTTCCGCGAGGCTAACAAGACACGCACGAAACTGAGCGGCAAACCATTTCGATTTTATCATTATTTGTGTTATGATGTAAGAGTCATGGAACGGAGAAAAATTCTCTCCGGCACCGGGATTTGAATTCGGATTTTCACCTCTACATGCTGATGCTTTATCCACTAAAGCCACACCGGATACCCATCCCGGTGTCGGACAGAATCGCCTCAGTTTAAGTTCCAACTCTTGGGTTCCGTCGGATCCCGGCCAACTAGTCACTCATAACGAGTGCACCTCAGCACATGTGTGGACTTCAGTCCCACGTTCATAGACATCTATGACGTAGTGCAGAGGGCGGCCACTAGAGGGAACTCAAGAGTTGGAACTTAAACTGAGACGATTCTGTCCGACACCGGGATGGGTATCCGGTGTGGCTTAGTGGATAATATATATTATTCTAATGTACCGAAGTACATATGATATTTCCATGCAGATAGTCTGCGTCATCATACGATGAAAGAGTAATGGAACGGAGAAAAATTCTCTGCGGCGCCGGGATTTGAACCCGGGTTTTCAGCTCTACGTGCTGACGCTTTATCCACTGAGCCACAGCGGATTCCACCGCGGCGTCGGAAGAATCGTCTCACTTTTAAGTTCCAACTCTTGGGTTCCCTCTAGTGGCCGCCTCTGCACTACGTCATAGATATCTATGAAGCTAGGACCGAAGTCCACACATGTGCTGAGGTGCACTTGTTATGAGTGACTAGTTGGCCGGGATCCGACGGAATAAGCGCCGTCTTAAATCACGAAGTGATTTACGCATATTATATATATTATTATAATGTACCGGTGTGGCTTAGTGGATAAAGCGTCAGCACGTAGAGCTGAAAACCCGGGTTCAAATCCCGGCGCCGGAGAGAATTTTTCTCCGTTCCAATACTCTTTCATCGTATGATGACGCAGAATATCTGCATGGAAATATCATATGTACTTCGGTACATTACAATAGTATATATATATATATATATATATATATATATATATATACACATATTATTTGTGTTGACGTTTTGCTCCATATTTAATGTAATTATGTTTTATCGCTATTGGTTTGATTTGCTACATTAATTATTCTTTCACATATAATTAAATTAGGAAATTATACTTCTTTTTTGTTATTTCATATATTCCTGTTTTCTTTAACCGTATGAAATACAAAAGATATACCTATACTTCGTTCCATAATGTCTGACAGGAGAAGTAAACATTTCCGGCAGAGAAGGAGAGAAGCATAACTGCTATTCAAGCAATGGCAGAGGTCTCATTCCATACTTGTCTTGAAATTGGGCGGGGGTAGAACGACAACGACAACGAGAACGGAAATATTTTTAAAATAAATGTATTTAAATGTGAGCATTCACAATTAACGAGAAACTTGTCGGAGCCCGGAAACAGGAACGTGAAAATTGGCGAAGTTTTAACTTGGACGTTCTCGTTTCCGATCACAGCCTATTAGATTCACTCTATTTGGTCGTCGTATATTTTGCAGCAAGGAGGCCGTGACAATTTTTTCTTCATTCCTCGGTTCTAACTAACTAAAAAATTTAGTAAAATTTTTCATATACTATATATACTACGTATATATGTGACCAAACTTACACGTGAATTGAATTCTTAAATATTCCGTGTAAATAAAGGAGTTAGACAAGGGTGTAGCATGTCGCCAACCCTTTTTAATATTTATATGAATGACATTATTCAAAAATGGAAACTCATTATTAACCCAGGCATAAAAATAAATAGAGAAAGAAAAATAAATATTTTATTATATGCAGATGACGTGGTTTTAATACAGAAAACCGAAAACGACTTACAATACTCTCTCCATATATTAAATCAGATAGCGAAGAACTATAACTTTAAAATCTCGAAAAGTAAGACTAAAATAATGGCCTTCTTGGGAAAAATGCAAATAAGATCAAAAATTATAATTGATGAACAACCCTTGGAGCAGGTGTCCAATTATAAATATTTAGGTTGCGAAATGAGTGTCTACTCAGGAAATTTAAAAGACATATACACTAAACTGTCCAGATTTAAGATGATATGCAGCACCATCCATAAGACATTAAGAAATAAAACAAGAAAAGAAACTAGAATGAAATTTTACAAAACAATGGCAGTCCCAACGTTATTATATGGAAGTGAAGTTTGGGTAAGTTCGAACAGTACAAAAAGAAAAATTCAAAGTGCAGAAATGTATTTTCTAAGGAGAACCAAAGGTTGCACACTAATGGACAAAGTTAAAAATGAAGAAATTAGAACAGAATTGCAGACAATTTCTATAAACGAACAAATTGAAAGCTACCGTAATAATTGGTTATATCACGTAGACAGGATGAGCAATTCGAGACTACCAAAATTACTGTATCAATACCGACCGATTGGAAGGAGGGACGTGGGACGACCAAAGAAGAGATGGAGAGATATGCTGTGAGGACGGAACAGGCATTTTGCCTATACCGTGAAGTGCAGAAGAAGAAGAAGAAGAATATTCCGTGTCATAAATTTCGAAGTTGGTTAACCTGTGTTTATGTTGCCTGGCTTGTACTCAAGAGAGAACGCCAGTGGTCAATAGGGATCAAAGAGTTCGTAATACTTACTTAAGTATTACAAACTCTTTGATAGGGATATCCTGAACTAGCACCAACAGATAGCGCGCGTGTACTTTGAGGGATGCGCTTTGCGTATGCATTTGCTTTCCGTATATAAACATAGAGGATTTACGTAGTGTATTAGTACATTAAATACTATTAAAAACAACTAAAAATGCCAAATTTTTGTTGTGTTCGTATATGTAAAAACCAGGGAAAGCCTTTTGTCTTCATTCAGGTCCCGAAATATTCTGAATATATGCTTTAAATCTTAAAAATTTAACTAATTAAATTGCGCCTCGGAAGTGTTAGGAATTAAACAAAAATAACTACTTCAAATAAAGAATTGCTGGTTACAGTTTCATTTTGGAAGAGGGAAAAGAAAAATTAATGAAAACATACGCAACCTCGACAGCGAGCTATGATTATATTCAGTACTTCTTGGAGTCTCCGAAGTTTACGCCTGCAGTGAACTCTCGATTAACTGGGATGTTTATTATCCAGGACGATCCGTAGTGAAATCCATTTCGTGAATAATGTTTTTAATATGCTGTAGACTAATTATTAAAACCTCGTTTTTACTTCAAATTTTCAAAATTATCCTCCATAGTATTCAAAACTGCACGTCCTTAACCTACAAAACACAGGAATAATCGTGATACTACTGTGATCATATTATATCATCTTATCAAACATTGCATTTGATCTTTCTGCAACTAGTCCCTTCCCTATAAAAAAAACCACATTGGTGGCTGCAAATCCTGTTTTTAGCGTACGTTACTTACAATATTAATGATTAAAGAGGTAATATTCACCTTCGACAAAGTTTCTATTTTTTTATTTATTAATTTTTGTATTCGTGCACCTCGTTCTCAAAGTTCTGGTTTAGGTTCATGAATATTCAATTTACTCGTATCTATATTCTGCATACTGCAGATTTCCCCATCCATCTCTTAAGGGGAATCGCTCAGTATTATACAAGTTCACGCTATGATCTATTGTAAATTAAATTAAATTATGAGGTAGAAAATACTGAAGTATATTAAATTATACTAGGTTATACAAAATAATTGTAAATATAATTTTGACACGCACAGAAAACCAACAAGCGGGAAAACGTAATCATCTGTAGCATATGACAAAATATAGCCCTACAACATGTTGTGCCGCATGGAACGCTCCTGCCATCTAACGGTAAAACTTCGCATAAGATATCCCTATTATATACAAATAACATCAGAAAACGTAATATCGACTTTACATATCGTTATTGACACGCATATCGATATGCATAATCGTTTCTGTTCTCGGTTTATTGTGAATCAAAAATCTTCACGTTCATATCCTCCGCTTCCCGTTGTCTTTCTGGTTCTCGTTCCCTGTTTATTGTGGACCAATCCTAACTTGTACGTATGTATACTTCTTGCTGGTTGAGTGGAAGAGAAGGCCTTACCGCCTTAACTCTGCCAGCTAGAATAAATTAATAATAATAATAATAATAATAATAATAATAATAATAATAATAATAATAATAATAATGATTTATTTAACCTGGCAGAGTTAAGGTCATACGGCCTTCTCTAAAAAAGTAAAAACTGCGTTATAGAAACACTACAAATTTACAAAGTACACACAAAACTGAATAAGATAATAATAATAAAATGTAAACAACAAGTAAGAAGAAATCAGACATAATATATAACATACAAAAAGAAAGGAAAAAGCATAATAAAATGTGAACAGCAGGTCAAAAATAAATGAGGCCTACAAAGTATAAAAAAATAAGACAATTATTGATAATAATAATAATAATAAATAAGAATAGTAATGATAATAATAATGATAATAATAATATTAATAATAATAATAAATAAAATAATAATAACAGGCCTAATAGTAATAATAATACTAATAGTGCAGTACAAAGCATACAATGAATACAATATTTTTAAGTACACGCAGTAAGGAAAATTATGTTTATATATAGCTCAACTTATCACATTATAGATATACCATTAATCGGAAAATATGAAAACTAAAATAAAAAATAAGTTAAATATCACTAGAACATAAAAAAATGTGAATACGTGGAAACATGCAATACAACACTTGTCATAATAGTAAGTTAGTTTGGCAACTCGTCATAAGATAATTTTCTAACTTGGATTTGAAAGATTTCAATGTTCGGCAGCCCTTGACTTCAGGCGGCAGAGTTCCAGTGACGAGAGGTAGCAACAGTGAAAGATGAGGAATACAGAGATGATGTGTGAAGTGGAATTTCTAGCGTGTTATCGCGTTGTGATCGAGTATTATTATTATTATTATTATTATTATTATTATTATTATTATTATTATTATTATAGGAGCAATCAGCGATTTGCATATATTATACAAAATTTCCCTTTCTTGAAATTAAAATTTGTTTTCAAAATATTTATTAAAGCATATTAACATCCATATTTCTGCAGTGCTTGGGAAAAGTGACACAAGTCAGTTTCCACAAACCTTTTTTGATAATTTATTGACAACTTACACTGGTTTATGTCGATTTGATTTTTTTCTGTATGAATTATTGTAATGGGAGAAATACCTATGTATTTTTTTTCCAAGCGAGCAGATGTTCCGTAAGTTGTCAATAAATTATCAGAAAAGGTTTGTGGAAACTGACTTATGTCACTTTTCCCGAGCACTACAGATATTATATTCTGAATTGTTATAGCAATTTCTTATTTCACGTTGTTAATCGAATTTGTCTATACTGAACCAAGTTGGTGTTAATACATGCTCCTTTTAAGACAAATGAATTTAGTGATTACGGTTTGTTTCAACGCTTGTCATCATTTCATACACACAACACCTGATATAGCTACAGCCGTATATGTCAGGAACCTGATAACATTTGTCTTATCTTTATTAAGTTACAGTTTATTTCCTTTAAACCAGAAACTCAAGCAGTCTAGTACTGCATTTAGTTTAGTTTTGAAGTAGTTAGGCCTATTTCTGCTTGTTATAATAACGTTAGAGTCATGAACTTGATAAAGGAACTGAAACATGCAAAATGTATAACAAGAAAGGTTGTGTTATCTCAAAGACACTTTTCACAATTGCAGTTCTATCTTTCGTTTTGAAAAGTTCCCTCCACACTGTGTCACATCATATCATCTGTGGATGTTGTACTGGACATATTGCAGCAGTCTTCAGCCTCTAACAGATCACCGTAATGATTATTCTACTGACATTGCTGAAGTCCAGACGTTGTGTAATGAAGAAGGTGTCGACATCATGGCTATTTGTATCGAGGTTTCCTGATCTTCAGTCAAGTTGAGAAATAAATGGATGGTACAGCACAAAGTCAATTATTCCATCAGAATGATAATCAACCTCGAAAAAGCATAAATACTTCAGATATGAACAAACTGAATTATTATAAACAAAATTCCGAAAGTACGCTTCATCGATCTTACTTGAATTGACAGTTGAAGGTTTCTTTTCAGTCGTATAGCCTATAAATTTTCCACTTTTATTTGATGTTAATTTGACTGTCATTTTATTTACTTCGGTCACGTGTAAGTTAAAACATCACTAAGGCAACGGTCGTCAACTTTTTCTAGACAAAGCCTCAAATATAAATGAAGCAAATATAAAAGAGACCGAGCGATGTGGCTCAGAGGGTAAAGTTTGAGACTCGAATTCGGGAGGTCCCAGGTTCAAACCCAGTGACCGGACAATCTGACTGCAGTTTTTCGTAGTTTTTCTCAGTCAAAGAGGCAAACGATGGTTTAGAAATTTACGTACCATGATTTATCACCGCCTTAATCGCCAATACCATAAACATTAGAACAAAAAGATGAACACACGACAATGGAAACAGAAACGCAACAATAGTCAACGGCCTACTGATATACCCAAAGATCCTACACGCGCGATATTACCACAGATGTTAAAGCGGATAAAAATACATACAGTACCGTGCGAATTAATCGGAACAGAACAACAAATCAACCTTACATGCTTTCATACATTTATTCATCAATTACTTACATTTATCCATTCTTAATAGCTATGTCCTCCTTTTAGTTTTATAAATTCCAGTACACTATTTGACTATGCCATTAGGAAAGTTCAGGATAACAGAGAGGGTTTGGAATTGAACGGGTTACATCAGCTGCTTGTCTATGCGGATGACGTGAATATGTTAGGAGAAAATCCACAAACGATTAGGGAAAACACAGGAATTTTACTGGAAGCAAGTAAAGAGATAGGTTTGGAAGTAAATCCCGAAAAGACAAAGTATATGATTATGTCTCGTGACCAGAATATTGTACGAAATGGAAATATAAAAATTGGAAATTTATCTTTTGAAGAGGTGGAGAAGTTCAAATATCTGGGAGCAACAGTAACAAATATAAATGATACTCGGGAGGAAATTAAACACAGAATAAATATGGGAAATGCCTGTTATTATTCGGTTGAGAAGCTTTTGTTATCTAGTCTGCTATCGAAAAACCTGAAAGTTAGAATTTATAAAACAGTTATATTACCGGTTGTTCTTTATAGTTGTGAAACTTGGACTGTCACTTTGAGAGAGGAACAGAGATTAAGGGTGTTTGAGAATAAGGTTCTTAGGAAAATATTTGGGCCTAAGAGGGATGAAGTTACAGGAGAATGGAGAAAGTTACACAACGCAGAACTGCACGCATTGTATTCTTCACCTGACATAATTAGGAACATTAAATCCAGACGTTTGAGATGGGCAGGGCATGTAGCACGTATGGGCGAATCCAGAAATGCATATAGAGTGTTAGTTGGGAGGCCGGCGGAAAAAATACCTTTAGGGAGGCCGAGACGTAGATGGGAAGATAATATTAAAATGGATTTGAGGGAGGTGGGATATGATGATAAAGAATGGAGTAATATTGCTCAGGATAGGGACCGATGGCGGGCTTATGTGAGGGCGGCAATGAACCTCAGTCAGTCAGACACTATTTGACTCCACAAGCTTGGAAGAGACATTTTTAAGTTCATCATCATGAAATCACACTCGAATTAAAGATGCTATCATCAGTTCTTTTGTGGAACAATCAAAGTGTGCAAGTTCTTTTTGCAAATAGCCCACATATGTTCTATGGGATTACTATCAGGAGAGTTCCCTGGAACTTCAAGCACACGAACATTATTATCACTGAAGAATATCGCCACCGTCAAGAAACATTTTCTGCAGTTCACGACAGCTCTCTCCAGTATTCCGATGTTATTGTTATTAAATTCAAGTGGTATTTTGTACTACATGAATACTATTCGTGTTCTTCACCAACTTATAGACACAAATAAACGAATAAACAGATGTGCCGATGCAGCGTGAACTGTTGACTCACAACTTGCTCTTCACTGGTACAAAGCCAGCTCCATTATTTTCGGGAGCCACCACATTTTCCCACAAATAAAATGAGAAAACCATTCGAGATGAGATGAAAATGCATTTACTGAAATGTATTTTTTAAGTTGGTTATTTAACGACGCTGTATCAACTACTAGGTTATTTAGCGTCGATGAGATTGGTGATAGCGAGATGATATTTGGCGAGACCGAGGATTCGCCATAGATTACCTTGCATTCACATTACGGTTGGGGAAAACCTCGGAAAAAAACAAACCAGGTAATCAGCCCAAGCGGGGATCGAACCCGCGCCCGAACGCAACTTCAGACCGGCAGGCAAGCGCTGAAAATGTATTAGACAATATTAAATATCTATCTAATGCAAACACACGCTCTCCATTCAGTAGTCTAACTTGTATTCAAAGTAACCAAACGCAGGACTCTACGTACGTGTAATGCCGCTGCTATTATGCATACTGACTACTAACCCATGCTTGAGTAAAGCGCAAGTAACACTATCATTTTAAAAAGTAAAAATATCTAATAAGGACCTTGAAGGCAATATGAAAAGTATTTATTTAAAGGCATCTTACATTCAATAAAAGATAGTACTTTTCCAGGAACAGACATCTTTTATTCGGTAACTATTGCGAATAGAATCGTGATTTTTGTCAATATCGGTAGAAAATAGACAAGCAGGGCCCTCCCAAGTTGCAAAAAAAAAGTATCGGGGCATATCAAGAAAACAACTAGGTATAATTTTTTTTTTCTCGAAAGGATTAAGTACACACCGGTACTGTATTAGTAATATGCGTTACAAGAGCGGTATGTTGATGTTTTCATGTTCCAAGAAAAGATTGAAAAAGCGAAACGTAGTTGAGTTTTTTTAATTTCCGAGAAAATTGAAAACAAACATACCGCTCGTGTATCGTACATTATTTTGTGCGAAGATCGTTTATTACATACCTGAAAGACGAATTTCTAATTAGTTGCAATGAAATGTCCATCTTGGTTTCTGTTCAATGACGGCAACTTTTAAAAACAAAAATATCTATCTTCAACATTGTTGCTTTAAAATGTTTTCTGTGTTTACTATATTCCAGCAGGCCGTGATATACGTGTCTTTTTTTTTTCTCCCAGTCTATAAATGCGAACTTAAAAGAAACGGTAAGGTTATGTAATGATTTATGTTTCATTTTAATATTTTAACAATATTATTTATATAACATATTGCAGTAATAACATCGGCATCTGGAATCTTGTTGATTTTTTCACGGCTTCCTTAATGTTACTTGCATTACAAATGCAGTAACTTTTGTGGCGTTGTAGAGTTTACTTAATTTTTGCAAATATTTAAAAATAATAATTAACAGTGCAATTTAGGTGAAATTGCAGTGGTAAGTTTCCAATTTATAATTATTACTATATTGAACGTCTCTAAAAATAATATGTTAAAAGCCTAAAGCAGTAAAATGAATATGGCGCTTAAGCGGTAAGAAGAGGGATATTGTTATATGTGTTAGGTTGGGAATACTGAATGTGGTATTTCACACTTACCGCGTATTGGTTTTGTGCGGAAACCAAGCAAATACGCACGATCTCGCACAAATGTCTTTGACGTATTACATAATGGAGCAATATTGTATATATTGTACGTGAATGATGCAATTCAACAAGAAGATGATTATATACTGTATACTGTGTACAGGGTGGAAATGAAATAACCCTGCAGTTTTCCAGAGCGAATAGCCAGAGAGGGAGGTAGGATTAGTTCATTTAGGGAGACAGACCTGAATTCGTTGACCTCTTAAATCTGTATTACGTAAAGAAAGAGCAGTGTTTTAGCGGTGATGTTGCCGGACTGTTGAAACTTCCAACTCAGTTTTCTAATTAACCGTGCATTTAATCACGAAACGTAATATATTATTCGTTTAAGTGTACTCTACCGTATCTTTCAATCTGCAGAGTCATTTCACTTCCACCCTGTATATGTGAAAATTAGAATACCCACCTAATATACAGTCCTGTAAATAGGGCGATTCATACGCAGTTCTTTGAACAACGTGTTATCGGGGTTATGTAATAATAATAATAATAATAATAATAATAATAATAATAATAATAATAATAATAATACTTACTTACTGGTTTTTAAGGAACCCGGAGCTTCATTGCCGCCCTCACATAAGCCCGCCATTGGTCCCTACTCTATGCAAGATTAATCCAGTCTCTATCATCATATCCCACCTCACTCAAATCCATTTTAATATTATCCTCCCATCTACGTCTCGGCCTTTCCAAAGGTATTTTTCCCTCCGGCCTCCCAACTAACACTCTATATGCATTTCTGGATTCGCCCATACGTGCTACATGCCCTGCCCATCTCAAACGTCTGGATTTAATGTTCCTAATTATGTCAGGTGAAGAATACAATGCGTGCAGTTCTGCGTTGTGTAACTTTCTCCATTCTCCTGTAACTTCATCCCTCTTAGCCTCAAATATTTTCCTAAGCACCTTATTCTCAAACACCCTTAACCTCTGTTCCTCTCTCAAAGTGAGAGTCCAAGTTTCACAACCATACAGAACAACCGGTAATATAACTGTTTTATAAATTCTAACTTTCAACTTTTTTGACAGCAGACTAGATGACAAAAACTTCTCAACCGAATAATAACAGACATTTCCCATATTTATTTATTTTATTTTATTGGATTATTTTACGACGTTTTATCAACAGCTTAGGTTATTTAGCGTCTGAATGAAATGAAGGTGATAATGCCGGTGAAATGAGTCCGGGTTCCAGCACCGAAAGTTACCCAGCATTTTCTCGTATTGGGTTGAAGGAAAACCCCGGAAAAAACCTCAACCAGGTAACTTGCCCCGACCGGGATTCGAACCCGGGCCACCTGGTTTCGCGGCCAGACACGCTGACCGTTTCTACACAGGTGTGGACTCCCATATTTATTCTGTGTTTAATTTTCTCCCTAGTGTAACATTAAAAGATAATGTGATAATTTTCTTACACATTCATTCTGGAGAACCAACAACATACATCTCAGCATCTGACATCTATAGTTGACACTGTAAAGTAGTGCGACAAGTTTCAATATTAGTAAATAGATGGCGATGATGTTATGATACATGAGATACATGTAGAGTCCCGTACAGATATGTGACACCAAAGCTTGCATTGATTGTATAATGATGCAGAAATCAGCGTATACATCAGTCTACTATATACAGTCGCGAAGCTTGAGGTAATTTTTTGCAAATCTCGTGATAAAGCGCTCCAAGCGGTTAGCAACTAGAAACAATAGACTGTCCACGGTCGACTTTGGACTGTGTCGTATTTCCATCGAGTGCTAGCTCGTTGCGTATTTCACATTGATGCTTGTGAAATGTTCGTTATTGGTTATAATGAAAATGTTAATGGCTAAAATACAATAATTGGAATAATAATATTTTACTACAGACGTAGAAAAATTAAGTTTGTTTTAATGAAATTTATTGATCACGTTTTATTTTCAATTCTGGTGGGAATATTATTGCTTAGGCCTACTTTTTTTTTTCAAAGGATATGTTTTTAATTATAGCTGTTAATTTTGTTGTTATTTTTATTTGTTACTTCACTAGAGACGTAGAAAAAGTCTGTTACAATAAAATTTATTGATCACGTTTTATTTCCAATTCTGGTGTGATTATTATTTCTTAACCTCATCCCACTTTGTTAACTACGTAAGCCTACACTACAAGTACCGGTACACGTAAGTTACTCCATTAATTCATATTTCCATTATTATTGTTGTAAAGGGAAATGCAAATTAATATTTATTGGTTTCATAGTTAATTATCGCTATAATCTTGAATGAGTGAAGCGATTATAGTAAATTTCAGTTCGTTTTGCACGAACAAAAATAATATTAACTTATTTCTTGCAGGTATCTTCGAGTTTATGGTGGAATTTAATATACTTCATTAAAATAATAAATTAACTTTATGCATTTAATATTTCAATAATGGAAGGAAGGTGTTAATTTTTCCAAAAGAACACGACAACGAAAGTGTAACATATTTTGTCGTCTACTAGGAGAGAGATCTGCGATGATGAGGCGATAGTAGCGATCCTAGTGGTGGGCAACTACCCATGTTTGCATTTTTACTACATATTGAGCTTCGCGACTGTATATAGTAGAATGTGCGTATACTAAGTATCTTCGTTTTGTTCCTAATTTCTGGATCATTGTACAATCAATGCGTCTTGCATTGCCTCAACCATTTCAACTCTATATAAATGTAGAAAATCCAGTCACTTTTTGAAACGCTCAAACTTAAGGAAACTGAATTTAAATATTTATACAGAACCCCAAATTGTCGAATTTCATGTTGAATTGCAATTACTGTTCTTTTCCATGCCATACCATAGATAATAAATTGTTGTGCTGCACGCAGATGATGGCGGCCGTTGACCCGTTTCCGTACACCTCCGCTGCCATGGCCTATATAATTATATAAAAAAAAAGTTGAACCACGCCTGGCGGCACAAATGAATGATTCACAGACATATGACAGTCGCCAAACAACATCGGATGTTTCAAGTATTCAAGGCAATGCAGTGGTGGGAAGACATCTTGATTGCGCGCCAAACAGTTTGTCTTCCATCTTTGTACACGTGGAGGGCATGTGGTCAGATCTGGAGTGCGCGTTTTCATTATTAATGTCGTTAAACATTGTTGTCCTATTTATGAAGACTCCGTCCATCTTGAAGACGAGACACAATTTTAAAGATCGTGAAACAATCTGATATCAGCGCTGCCCGTAAAATTGTGTCGTAACTCGAAAATTGTGATTTGTAAAGATATGCTATTTCCTTGTAAAATAGTTTAATTAACAGATACCAAACTTTTTGATAATTCACTATTTTGTTATTAGAATTTCATGCCTTCAACTAATAAAACAGTGTCGGAAATAATTTACGAAAGTAATATGTGATTTTCGACGTACGACAGTTTTTGCTGGATGTGCGATATTATCTAAGCATTTACAAAATGCAAATTTATTCCCATTCGGACTTTTATTTATTTTCGTTCTTTTCTTAATTTTCTATTTGTTTCTTTCTCTCTTCTTCGATTTTAAACGTTGGTTTCTTTCTTCCTTCCTTATTTTGCTTTCTCCTTTGTTTTGCTTTCCATCTTCTTTATTTTGCTCTCTTTCCTCCTCGTTTTTCTTTCTATCTGATTTGTTGTGCTCTCTTTGTCAATCAGTTACTTTCTTTGTGTTTGTTTTACTTTGTTTCTGATTTTTTGCTTTCTTCTTGGTTTTTTCCTTAAGTTATTTTGTTTTGCCTTTTCTTTACTTTGATTATTTTCATTCGCTTTGTTTTATTACATTTTTATGCTTTCTATCTGTTTTGTTTTGCTTTCTTTCTGCTTTGTTTTACTTTCTTTCTGATTTTTTCTCTCTTTTTGGTTTATTTTCCACAATGTCTGTTATTTTGCTTATTCTCTGCGTTGTTTTGTTTTCTCTGTGTTTTAGTATTCCTTTCTTTATGCTTTGTTTTATTTTCCTTTCGTTTGATTCAATTTTTCTTTTGTTCTGCTTTGAATTGTTATCTTCATGCTTCCTTTTGCTTTCTTTCTGCTTTGTTTGATTTTGTCCAACTTTGTTTTTCTTCATTTTGTATATATATATATATATATATATATATATATATATATATATATATATATATATATATATAAAACAATTCAGGCCAGAAGAAGATATGAGATGATAGACAACATTAAGATACATGGATCGTATGCAGAGACTGAGAGGGGGAAAATATGAAATATTGGAGAATGCTGGGTTTGCAGTGTAAAGCCTGTCCTTGGGCAGAACACTATGAATGAATACATTAGGCTATACCACCACAGAACTGTTAAGGCTCCTAATATAAAATAATTACTTCACTGTGTTATCGTTTGCTCTCTTTTATTTTGCTTCCGTTATGCATTGATTTGCTTTCTTTCTGCTACAGTTTGCTTTTAAGCCTTGTTTGGGTTTCTTCAGGATTATTTTGCTTTTGTTATATCTTATTTTTATTCTTTCTTTTTTGCTTTTTATCTCTTTCTGCTTCACTATGCTTCCTTTCTATTTTATTGTACTTATTTTCTATTTTATTTTGTTTCCTTTCCCTCCGCTTTCTTTCTCCTTTCTCTTTCTTTATTTTTCTGACATTTCTCCCTTTCTTTCTCTTACTCCTATTTTCATTCAATCTTTTCTTTTGTCATAACTCTTGCAAACATGAATATACTATAAGCTTAAGTGCGACTTTGTTAAATTCAGTGTTTTTTTATACATCACCTACTTCATAAATATATGTCTGACAGCATACGTACAAGTGAAAATTACATGAACACATCATATGTGTGGTCTGTGTAATGACTGATTATTATAAATTAGAGCTTGCGATATACAGGGTTAGTTAAAAGTCCCGCACCACCTAATTAACTTTTGAAGCATACGGTTCAGTGACATGAAACTTGGTATGTGTGGATAACAATATACTAAGAACTCAATAATGATATTACCGAGTTTTTTCTACTTCCGGTTTAACCGGAAGTAACTCCAACTCTCTTATTTAAATGGAACACCCAACATATATTTTTATTTTTGAATAAAGCTCATTAAGAGCTTTTCAAAAAGTACCCACACTTGATACTTCTGTACAAATTCAGTGTTGTTAAATAAAAATGGAAGTGGTGCAAGATATTCCTAAAGCCTGGTTAAATCATTCCTTAAATGGTTTCTATGATCGAGTGACACATTGTAAACCAGCTGAGGGCTACCAATCTGAACACATAATTTAGAAGGTGATCTAGCTTTGTTTTGTTTTTGTTAACGAAGGAGTATTTTATTATTTTAATATTCGATACTTTTCTGTTTTCTTGACTTAGCAACACTGAATTTGTACAGAAGTATAGAGTGTGGGTACTTTTTGAAAAGCTCTTAATGAGCACTATTCAAAAATAAAAATATATATTGGGTGTTCCATTTAAAATAAGAGAGTTGGAGTTACTTCCGGTTAAACCGGAAGTAGAAAAAACTCGGTAATACCATTATTGAGTTCTTAGCATATGGTTAGCCTCACATACCAAGTTTCATATCACTGAACCGTATGCTTCAGAAGTTATTTAGGTAGTGCATTTATTATTTTAATATTCGATACACTTTTTTCCTGTTTTCTTGACTTAGCAACACTGACTTTGTATCAAGTGTGGATAATTTTTGAAAAGCTCTTAATGAGTACTATAAAAGGTAAAGGTAAAGGTATTCCCGTAACATGCCATGAAGGCACTTGGGGGGCATGGAGGTAGAGCCCCATGCTTTCCATGACCTCGGCACTAGAATGAGGTGGTGTGGTCGGCACCACGCTCTGACCGCCTTTTACCCCCGGGAAAGACCCGGTACTCAATTTTATAGGAGGCTGAGTGAACCTCGGGACCGTTCTGAAAGTTTGGCAACGAGAAAAAATCCTGTCACCACCTGGGATCGAACCCCGGACCTTCCAGTCCGTAGCCAGCTGCTCTACCAACTGAGCTATCCGGCCGCCCTCTTAATGAGTACTATTCAAAAATAAAATAATATATTGGGTGTTCCATTTAAAATAAGAGAGTTGGAGTTATTTCCGGTTAAACCGGAAGTAGAAAAAACTCGGCAATACCATTATTGAGTTCTTAGCATATGGTTATCCTCACATACCAAGTTTCATATCACTGAACCGTATGCTTCAAAAGTTATTTAGGTAGTGCGTTTATTATTTTAATATTCGATACACTTTTTTCTGTTTTCTTGACTTAGCAACACTGAATTTGTACAGAAGTATCAAGTGTGGGTAATTTTTGAAAAGCTCTTAATGAGTACTATAAAAGGTAGAGGTAAAGGTATCCCCGTAACATGCCATGAAGGCACTTGGGGGGCATGGAGGTAGAGCCCCATGCTTTCCATGACCTCGGCACTAGAATGAGGTGGTGTGGTCGGCACCACGCTCTGACCGCCTTTTACCCCCGGGAAAGACCCGGTACTCAATTTTATAGGAGGCTGAGTGAACTTCGGGGCCCTTCTGAAAGTTTGGTCTGTCACCACCTGGGATCGAACCCCGGACCTTCCAGTCCGTAGGCAGCTGCTCTTCCAACTGAGCTACCCGGCCGCCCTCTTAATGAGTACTAATCAAAAATAAAATAATATATTGGGTGTTCCATTTAAAATAAGAGAGTTGGAGTTATTTCCGGTTAAACCGGAAGTAGAAAAAAACTCGGTAATACCATTATTGAGTTTTTAGTATATGGTTATCCCCACATACCAAGTTTCATGTCACTGAACCGTATGCTTCAAAAGTTATTTAGGTGGTGCGGGACTTTTAACTAACCCTGTATATAGAGTGCAAGTGAAATAACTCTACAGTTTTTCAGAGCGAATAGCTCATGTCGTACGTAACCAAAAAAGTATAGGATAACACCATATTGGTGGAAAATTCACAGTTCTCTCAGAAAAAAAAAATTCCAAAATATTTAACACCCTCTTATTCGGTAACTATTGCGAGTAGGATCGTGATTTTTGTCCATTTCGATAGAAAATCCAATAAAAAATAATTTATCCCTCTGACGTATTTCAATAGAATGGACAGTTTTGGTGTAAATTTAATTTAAAACCACAAATTTGAAGCCACTGAACGATGCAAGCCAGAGAGGAAGGTGGGATTATTTCATCTAGGGAGACAGACCTGAGTTCGTTGACGTCTCATATCGGTATTACGAGAAGAAAGAGAAGTTGTTAGTTGCGATGTTGCCAGACTGCTCAAACTTGCGAATTAATTTTCCAATAAATAATTAATTGTGCATTTAATCACAAAACGTAATACAGGTTTTTTATTCATTTAAGTGTAGGGCCTACCATATCGTCCTTTTCAATATATTTATTTAAAAATTTATTTAATTTACTTATTTATTTAATTAATTTAATTTATTTTTATTCATTTATTTAATTATTTATTTATTTAGTATATTTATTTATTTATTTAATGTATTTATTTATTAACTTATTTATTTAATTTATTTATTTTATTTATTTAATTAATTATTCAATTTCTTTTATTTATTTATTTATGGGAAGATAATATTAAAATGGATTTGAGGGAGATGAGATATGATGATAGAGACTGGATTAATCTTGCTCAGGATAGGGACCAATGGCGGGCTTATGTGAGGGCGGCAATGAACCTCCGGGTTCCTTAAAAGCCAGTAAGTAAGTAAGTATATATTCTTTTAATTATTTATTTAATTTATTTATTTACTTTATTTATTTAAATATATATATATCTTTATTTTTTATTAAATTTATTTATTAAATTTATTTGTTTTATTTATTTATTTAATTAATTATTTATTTAACTATTTATTTAATTAGTTCATTATTTATTTAATATATTTATTTGTTTAATTTATTTGTTTATTGAATTAATTTACATACTAGGTTCAAAAAGTTCCCGGAATTTGCTAGTATCATAGAAACAACGTACCTTAAACACTATTCTACAGCATTCCCTTCAAAATAGTTGCCTTCCGCAACAACACACTTTTGCCAACGCGTGTAGAGTTCCTGGAAGCAGGCCTGGAAGCCATTTTGTGAAACCCGTCTTAGTGCTCTCGTCGCGTTTGCGATAACCTCTTCAGCATTGAATCTCCGTCCTTTCAGATGACTTTTCAGACGGGGAAACAGAAAGTAATCAGGGGGTGAGAGATCAGGAGAGTATGGTGGGTGATCCAAAGCAGTTATGTTGTGCCTGGCAAGAAAATTCTTTACAATAATTGGGCGATGAGCAGGTGCATTGTCATGCATAAGGAATCAGTTGTTTTCTACCCACTTTTCTGGACGTTTCCTTCTCACTGTGTCCCGGAGGCGACGGAGGATTTCTACGTACAATTCTTTCGTTACAGTACGACCTTCTGGAATGAACTCATGGTGGATGAGACCCTGAGAGTCGAAGAAAACTTCCAACATAACTTTGCCTTTGGAAGTGTCCCTAGGAAATTTTTGCTTCCGAGGAGATGTTTTCGATTTCCACTTAGATGACTGTCGTTTAGGGACTTGGTCGTACAAGTGGCACCAAGTTTCATCACCAGCAATAATTTTGTTTAAGAAATCACCATCTTCATCAGCCATACTGATCATGTCCCCAGCAAGAGTCATTCTTGTTTCTTTCTGTTCTGCCGACAACATTTTCGGAACTAACTTCTGAGACACGTAATGCATGTTGAGGTGCTTGTGAAGAACATTGTGTACACCTCCGACTGATATTCCGACCTCTGCTGCTATCTCTTTTATGGTTTTACGTCGGTCGTCCCTCACAACATTACGCACACGCTGAGCGATTGCTTCATTTGTTGCAGTTGTTGGTCGGCCGCTGCGTACGTATCGCGGCCACCAGAAAAGCGTTTATGCCAGGCATACACTTGAGTTTTTTTCATTGCTGCTTCGCCATATGCTTCTTCCAACAATCTTAATATCTCTGCAGGAGTTTTGTGTAACAAAACACAGAACTTGATGTTTGTACTTTGCTCTGTGGACATAATTACAAAATGCGACGAACAAGCAAAACACTATGATAAACAATTGCCTACAACTCAAAACCAACAATCGCCATTATCAACAAACTTTAAGGAAATGACATCATGAATGTTACCAACAAAACAAATGTATAATATCCCTTGTTATATATTAATACGAAAAATGGTAGTAAAATTCCGGGAACTTTTTTAATTATTTAATTTATTTAATTACTTTATTCAATTGTTTCATTATTTATTCATTTATTTAATTATTTATTGTATTTATTTAATTAATTAAATATATTTTATTTATTTACTTATTCATTATCAAAATTTACAAAAAAAAAACACAAACCACTACAGCATGCGGATAGCATGCGAAAGTCTATAAAAAAAAACTGAGCATCACGGTGCAATGTGGTCAAAGAGGATAGGTAACACGAGTACATACTAACTTTGAAACGATCAAGAAGGCTGTAGAGATGAGTATATATTCGCGTTAGGTAGAATGTCTTTATTCTTACGAAAATGAGTATGTTCTAGTGTTTACGAGTATATAATCACAGGAAGTGCTCATTCTCATAAGTATAAACCTTGAAAAAGTACCTAAGCTTTATACTTACAACCCTATTTCACTTTCACCTTGTATAGAGCCTACGCAGGCTTTATTTCTCTGAATCCTTTGTCAGCAATTACTTCATCAATAGGTTGAGACTTGAACACCTGCCGTCATATCCCTAGAACTCATTCACGATACACCCAAGGTAACGGAGGGAGATAGCATTTAGGTTTCCAGAGATTACTCTTGGTCATCATTTGACATTATATCCAATGATCACTTCATCCTTATGACTGCACTGGAAAAAGCAACGCGAAACTAAAGCCTCGTGTCGAATTGTCAAGACGCTAATATTATAAAATTCCTCGGAAATCGCAATACAACATGGAATGAGAGCTGAAGGCTTTAATAAATAATTTTCCAGAGCGTAAAGAATGACGTCCAAACTCCACAAAGCGCGCGAGCTGATTTTGCAGATCCATTGTGTTTGTTTCTTTGCTTTTAACCAGTAAAGTAGAAAGTATTGTGATGACGCGGAACACGGAAAATGCACGTTTTAGCCTTCCTCATACAGAAAAAGTGCTTCTGGCATTCATCTCTGTCTGTGTGCAGCGATTTCTACTGAAGTACTGGACTGATTTTGTTCATATTCAGTATCTACGAGTCAATTTATCAGGGAATGATGTACATGAAATATAATAATTTTAGTACTAGTCTGTCTGTGTACAGCGATTTCTACTAAACTATTGGACGGATTTTGTTCATATTCAGTATCTACGAGTCAATTTATCAGGGAATGATGTACATGAAATATAATAATTTTAGTACTAGTCTGTCTGTGTACAGCGATTTCTACTAAACTATTGGACGGATTTTGTTCATATTCAGTATCTACGAGTCAATTTATCAGGGAATGATGTACATGATATATAATAATTTTAGTACTAGTCTGTCTGTGTTCAGCGATTTCTACTAAACTATTGGACGGATTTTGTTCATATTCAGTATCTACGAGTCAATTTATCAGGGAATGATGTACATGAAATATAATAATTTTAGTACTAGTCTGTCTGTGTTCAGCGATTTCTACTAAACTATTGGACGGATTTTGTTCATATTCAGTATCTACGAGTCAATTTATCAGGGAATGATGTACATGAAATATAATAATTTTAGTACTAGTCTGTCTGTGTACAGCGATTTCTACCAAACTATTGGACGGAGTTTATTCATGGAAAAATTCAGATATGAAACACCTTAATAATAATAATAATAATAATAATAATAATAATAATAATAATAATAATAATAATAATAATAATAACAATAATACGTAAACGGCATTCGCAAAAAAGGGTAAACGCTTAAACATAGTACAGTTTGAAGAATTAGTAGTTCACTTCAGTATTCGTAATCATATTTATATAATTAAAAGTTGAATATTTAAATTATTGTCAAGAATGAACAAGTCTAATTTGACTTTTTATGGGCGGATGTTATTGGATATTTCTTGCAAAATAGGAAAAATGTGTAGAACATATTTTCCGTCGAAATATTGTAGAATAAAATACATGTAAAATATTGTCGAATCTATCTAGAGTCTCAACATATAAAAATACGAATAAATAGGCAAATTTTGTTTCAGTAGTGAATACTGTAGCAGAATATAAGAGATCTGAGATTTATGAAGGAAAAGCATCAGTAAACCCATGCATATTTTCAGAAATATGAAACTATGCACATAAAATCATAAACTAAACAACTAATAGTAATATGCGTTACAAGAGCGGTATGTTGAAGTTTTCATGTTCGAGGAAAAGTTTGAAAAAGTGAAACGTAGTTGAGCTTTTTTAATTTCCGAGAATTGAAAGAAAACATACCGCTCGTGTATCGTACATTATTTTGTGCGAAGATCGTTTATTACATACCTGAAAGAGGAATTTCTAATTAGTTGCAATGAAATCTCCATCTTTGTTTCTGTTCAATGACGGCAATTTTGGAAAACAAAAATATCTATCTTCAACATTGTTGCTTTAAAATGTTTTCTGTGTTTACTATACCCCAGCAGGCCGTGATATACGTCTGTCTTTTTTTCCCCCAGTCTATAAATGCGAACTTAAAACAAACGGCTTCCTTAATGTTACATGCATCACGAATGCAGTAACTTTAGTGGAGTTGTACAGTTTACTTAATTTTTGCAAATATTTAAAAACAATAATTAACAGTGCAATTTAGGTGGAATTGCAGTGGTAAGTTTCCCAATTTATAATTATTACTATATTAAACGTCTCTAAAAATAATATGTTAAAAGCCTAAAGCAGTAAAATCAATATGTCACTTAAGCGGTAAGAAGAGGGAAATTGTTATGTGTGTTAGATTGGGAATACTGAATGTGGAATTTTAGACTTACCGCGGGTTGGTTTTGTGCGGAAACCAAGCAAATACGCACGATCTCGCACAAAACATTTTTGTAAAGAATATGACTTCAACATACAGTTGGTATATAGAATGGTATGTAAATCCGGATCATACGTAACAATCTTATTCCTTTGTTGCAGGTTTCTATGGAAACGATACCAAGATTTGAGAGTCGGATCAAAATTTTCTTCGAACATGACGTCTATCAGGCCGTGAAATTTTCGTATCTATTTCTTATGAAGTAACATCGGAATGTGGCGGAAGAAATCAACTCGAGTCAAAGTCACTTTCAGGCTGTCGTCACGCTGCCTGATTGCCTAAAAATTTAAGGTATAGTGCAATAAATTTTATCTTAAAATAGAGCTAGTCGCTTGTCCGCATCTTTATGCACTGTAGTAATTCTTTCGAAACGCGTTTGGCGCTAGAGTATTTTATACCGATATATACACATTCTGACATTCCAGATTAAGTACTGTCTTGGCTGGGTTCACTCCGATGGGATGAAGTTTATTGCATGAGGGATTCAAATTTTAAAAGTGAATCTGATGAGAACGTTGGAATTTGTGACAAATCAAGCATAGTGAGGACAATTAAATTAATATTCCATTCATATTTCGAACATTGTGTCCTCAAACAGAATCGCTTCCTAATAAATCATGAATTATTTGATTTGACACTCTATATCTGACAGAGGTGCACTTCGTTCAGGCTTGCTGCTACAGGACAGGGGTTTGACATGGTGATATTGTCTGACGTCACATCAGTGGCGTTCATGGAATTAGTTCTCGAAAATGAATATGTCAAATTAAAATGTTGGAATTTTAGAATAGCAAATCAGTCTAGTAAGAACTTAGGACTATTTTAATATAATTTATATTCAAACAATCATCCAGACATTCATTCATTTAAACTTTCATTCTTACAAGCAATCATTCATTCGTTTATTCATTCAAGCATTCATTCTTATAAACATTCATTCTTCCAAAAAATCACCCAAACTTTCATTTTTCATATTTCTCAGCTTACATCTGTCCCATTTCTAAACCTTTTAGTTAGATTAAATATCATTTTCACAATACCTCTCTGAAGAAAAGAAAGGGAGGTGCTGTTAATAAAACCTTGAAGTTTATTATCATCATGTTATCTCAGAAAGATAGTGTCATTATTATTAGACAAGACTTAACAGCGAGGAAATTGCAGAAGAACGCTAGTTGCTCAAGATTCAAAGATATTTATACAGCCGACCAGTGGGAATCGATATCGAGGCTGGGTAAAAGGTGTGAGTTGCGTTACACTTTCTCTCTGGGCCGAGTGTTGCGAGCCCAACCGAAATAAAATGATCTCCAGTTTACTTAACTAACACAGGCTTGTGAAACATAATATTAATACATTGTGTATTACGATACCAACCAAACTCTACTCATTCATTTGTTTGCGTTTCCATAGCAGTTCTTTTTAGAATTTAGTCCCTTTAATTTTCCTACATTTCCACCGCCTTTTGTTTTTACCTATCATTATGAATTTGTTCTCGAAACGTGATATCATACGATATGCCTATGCTATAATAAATATTGTAATCTAAGGAAGACTTTTCGAAAAAATTACTGAGCAATGTTCATTTATAGTATCTTATTTAACTAGTATGAAATTTAGCCTAATGGGAAAAGTGCATGGATTTTATTTTTCGCGTAAAATATGAAATATATCTGAAAACATGATATACTTTATCTTTCTTGAAACCATTAATTACCTCCCACATATTCCGACTACTATTTGGGCTGCCTAAACAAAAATGAAGGGTTTTAGTCAGACACCCTGTAAGCACCTGCGATGGGTGAGTAGCCAGACCTTCAGTCTATCACGCAGGCGGTCCGGGTTCGAATCCCCTCTGACCTGGGATTTTGCGATGAAAAATACATAATGTTGTAGTGTTTTCTATATCGCAGTTCTACTGTTGGATGAGTGTTAGAGAAGGCCGTAAGATCTCAACTCCGACAGATTAAATAAACCATTATTATTATTATTATTATTATTATTATTATTATTCAGGATAACACAGAGGGTTTGGAATTGAACGGGTTACATCAGCTTCTTGTCTTGCGGATGACATGAATATGTTAGGAGAAAATCGACAAACGATTAGGGAAAACACGGAAATTCTAGTTGAAGCAAGTAAAGCGATAGGGTTGGAAGTAAATCCCGAAAAGACTAAGTATATGGTTATGTCTCGTGACCAGAATAGGCTATTGTACGAAATGGAACTATAAAAATTGGAGATTATCCTTCGAAGAGGTGGAAAAATTCAAATATCTTGGAGCAACAGTAACAAATATAAATGACTCTCGGGAGGAAATTAAACGCAGAATAAATATGGGAAATGCCTGTTATTATTCGGTTGAGAAGCTTTTGTCATCTAGTCTTCTGTCAAAAAATCTTAAAGTTAGAATTTATAAAACAGTTATATTACTGGTTGTTCGTTATGGTTGTGAAACTTGGACTCTCACTTTGAGAGAGTAACATAGATTAAGGGTGTTTGAGAATAAGGTGCTTAGGAAAATATTTGAGGCTAAGAGGGATGAAGTTACAGGAGAATGGAGAAAGTTACACAACACAGAACTGCACGCATTGTATTCTTCACCTGATATAATTAGGAACATTAAATCCAGACGTTTGAGATGGGCAGGGCGTGTAGCACGTATGGGCGAATCCAGAAATGCATATAGAGTATTAGTTGGGAGGCCGGAGGGGAAAAGACCTTTAGGGAGGCCGAGACGTAGATGGGAGGATAATATTAAAATGGATTTGAGGGAGGTAGCAATATTAGGCATCTACATTATTCCGTCAACTTTTCTCCATTTCGTTATCATTCCATAGCATTACCCGAACACCGGCTGTCGACGCACGGAGGGGGCTGGCCCAGGGATGAGTGGAGTTGCCTGCTGGAAATCTGGTACGCAGTGTAGTCAGCCGGTGTGGGTTTCGGATTAGCCCAATAGATCTTGAAAGGTCGCAGTGCTGAGTCATAGTGCCCTCTCCCGAAATTGCATTACATTCCTTTTCATTCCAGACACCTGTACACACATACATGTGTGCGTGTGTGGTTGCATGTAATTCCTTCGTATGCATGTGTTAGGTATGTGTGACATAACGACTTGACGTTGTAGGAGAGATGACGCATGAGGCTTCTTTATTCAAAGAATGGTTGCATGGAAAGAAAGCGACTTGACAACAATGTTACGAACATAGCTTCAAATGACATCAACAGCAATTTATGAATAAATGAAAGCAAAAGTGTTTTATTGCCTCTAGGATTATAATTAGTGTATTTTGTGTACAGATAAGATAATGAATTGTTATCTTATTTTGGAGCATAGCGAAAATATTTCATTTTGTCATTTTAATAATACTGTAGTTCAAGAAAAAAAATCATAAACTGCAACACGTTTCCTAACAATGGCTGAATTGTTACGAAACACGTCAGAACATATAACGAGATAGTGTGTGTCATCTTCTGTTTCATAGCCTTTGCCAATGACTCAAGGGGTTGCATTATTTTTACAGCATGAAAACGGTGCAAGATTAAAGGCCCATTCACAATGAAAATTAAACATAACCGTAACATAAACACAGAAGTTTGCGCCCAGGCTACCAAATGGGATCATTCACAATGATTCACATAAGCACTGACATAAACATTACCATAAGACGTTAACATGAAAGTTTGCAAACTCCAAACTTTCATGCTCATGCTTACGTGATTTGCAAACAGAACACAATCGTGGAGCGCTGAAGTATACGACAGAATATGAGGAAATGGCGTCGTTGTTATGTTTCCATGGTTACCAAGTATGTTTGCGGTTATGATTATGTTCCCATCGTGAATGATGGTATGACTTCTTGATTTTACCGTAACGTTTATATTCTTAAGTTAACGCTTACGTTATGTTTAATTTTCATTGTGAATGAGCCTTAAGAATGTTTGTATCTCATCACCATTAAGCCAAATTGAAATGAATTTATGCATGGATTATGTTAGTTCGTTTCTTATCAAGAACACAATATATTCATATTCGAGTAAAAGTTACTATACGGAGTGTTCTGAAAAAAGGTCACAATATTTGAGCCGTTCAGAGCAAAAGTGGTGTAAGTCAAAATTGGGTAATGAAGTTTAAAGTAAAAATTCTGTAAAATACAGCGCAAAGTAGCAATTAATATGTCCTTCTTGCTATCCACTGACTACTTATAATAATAATAATAATAATAATAATAATAGTCCGTGGCGCTACAGCCCGTGAAGGGCCTAGATCGACCAGCCGCCTGCTGGCCTCGCGTTCACATGCCGAAGCAGAGGTGGACGATCATCCAACCAGAATGGAGGTATCGTGTGGTTAGCACGATGATCCTCCCAGCCGTTATAGCTGGTATTCGCAACCGGATTTCGCTACCTATCGTAGCTCCCCAAGTGCGGGCACTGGTCCCATACACTGGCCGAAATTTCATGAGAAAATTTCTTCCCCCATGAGGACTCGAACCAGCGCGCATTCCGTAACGCGAGTCCTAGGCGGGATGCCTTAGACCACGACGCTACGGCGCGGGACACTGACTACTTATTGTATAGTTTAAATAAATTGAATATTAATTGCTACTTTGCGCTGTATTTTACAGAATGTTTACTTTAACCCTTTAACTATTATTCTTATTATTATTATTATTATTATTATTATTATTACTATTCTTATTTTTTATCATTATTATTATTATTATTATTATTATTATTACTATTATTATTACTACTACTATTCTTATTTATTATTATTATTATTATTATTATTATTATTATTATTAGTAGTAGTAGTAGTAGTAGTAGTAGTAGTCAAAGTATATGATTATGTCTCGTGACGGGAATATTGTACGAAATGTAAATGTAAATATTGGAGATTTATCCTTCGAAGAGGTGGAAAAATTCAAATATCTTGGAGCAACAATAACAAATATAAATGACACTCTGGAGGAAATTAAACGCAGAATAAATATGGGAAATGCCTGTTATTATTCGGTTGAGAAGCTCTTATCATCCAGTCTGCTGTCCAAAAATCTGAAAGTTAGAATTTATAAAACAGTTATATTACCGGTTCTTCTATATGGCTGTGAAACTTGGACTCTCACTCTGAGAGAGGAACATAGGTTAAGGGTGTTTGAGAATAAGGTGCTTAGGAAAATATTTGGGGCTAAGCGGGATGAAGTTACAGGAGAATGGAGAAAGTTACACAACACAGAACTGCACGCATTGTATTCTTCAACTGACATAATTAGGAACTTGAAATCCAGACGTTTGAGATGGGCAGGGCATGTAGCACGTATGGGCGAATCCAGAAATGCATATAGAGTGTTAGTTGGGAGACCGGAGGGAAAAAGACCTTTAGGGAGGCCAAGACGTAGATGGGAGGATAATATTAAAATGGATTTGAGGGAGGTGGGGTATGATGATAGAGACTGGCTTAATCTTGCACAGGATAGGGACCGATGGCGGGCTTATGTGAGGGCGGCAATGAACCTTCGGTTTCCTTAAAAGCCATTTGTAAGTAAGTAAGTAGTAGTAGTAGTAGTAGTAGTAGTAGTAGTAGTAGTAGTAGTAGTATTATCAATAATTGTCTTATTTTTTTATACTTTGTATGTCTCATTTATTTTGACCTGCTGTTCACATTTTATTATGCTTTTTCCTTTCTTTCTGTATCTTATATATTATGTCTGATTTCTACTTACTTGTTATTTAAATTTTATTATTATTATCTTATTCAGTTTTGTGTGTAAAATTGTAGTGTACTTTGTGAATTTGTAGTGTTTTTGTAACACAGTTTTACTCCTGGTTGAGTGTTAGAGAAGGCCGTATGGCCTTAACTCTGCCAGGTTAAATAAATTATTATTATTATTATTACTATTATTATTATTGGGCGGCCGGGTAGCTCAGTTGGTAGAGCAGCTGGCTAAGGACTGGAAGGTCCGGGGATCGATCCCAGGTGGTGACAGGATTTTTTCTCGTTGCCAAACTTTCAGAACGGCCCCGAGGTTCACTCAGCCTCCTATAAAATTGAGTACCGGGTCTTTCCCGGGGGTAAAAGGCGGTCAGAGCGTGGTGCCGACCACACCACCTCATTCTAGTGCCGAGGTCATGGAAAGCATGGGGCTCTACCTCCATGCCCCCCAAATGCCTTCATGGCATGTTACGGGGATACCTTTACCTTTTTTATTATTATTATTATTATTATTATTATTGTTATTATTATTATTATTATTATTATTATTATTATTATTACCTATTTTTGACTTACACCACTTCTGCTGTGAACGGATCATTTAGAGAGGAGGTAGTATGCATCAAAGCAGGAAATAAAAGTGCTACAAACACGGGTCGTAAAATTAATATCTTGTGAGAAATGAGCAAATGTTTACCATCAGTGTAAGAGCAGATATCTCCTATACTGTGAGGAAACAGAATGCAACCGTTTGTCACTCAGTGTTGCCAACACATAAATTGTATCCCCGTCAGTCTAACACCTGGAAATCCGACAGAATCCGTCAAAATAAAAAATACCAACTCATATCTATATACAAATAAAACGCAAATTTTAACATAACTTACTTACCAATCTTGATTAAAATAATAATAATTCCTCAACCTCTGACTTGATTACGAGGAAATCTGAAACAGGGATTCTTTAACATGGAACGACACAGGCAGGGCTGTTCAAAGAAAAAATGAAAATTCCTCAAAAATTAAACAATTAAAATGACAGAATCTAAAAAAAAAAGTCAAAAGACGATGTAAATCGTAATTTCCACCAGAAAACCCGTCACCCGTCAAAGCCATTCTTTCCCCGTCCGCTACGTAGAAATTCCGTCAGTTTTGACGGATTTTCCGTCCATTTCGCAACAATGTTGTCACTACGTATTAGTTTCGTATCTGTTCAATAGCAGATTTGTTTGTTTGTTAAGGGCTTCATGAAGAAATTTCGTCCATAATATATCAATATTTGGGGCAGCCTGTATGTAATCGAAACCCTAAGAACAGTGGCGGCTGATTGACTGAGGCAAGTGAGGCCGGGCCTCAGTCACTTGGCTTAACTGAAATCAAATTTTGTGTTTTTATATAATGTATTAGTTATTTGTATGAAGCATATATCGCTGTAGAAGCATTTGAAAACTTTGATGTATATA
This sequence comes from Periplaneta americana, assembly GCF_040183065.1. Taxonomy (NCBI): domain Eukaryota; kingdom Metazoa; phylum Arthropoda; class Insecta; order Blattodea; family Blattidae; genus Periplaneta; species Periplaneta americana. Next base: position 4,472,028 of record NC_091117.1, read on the forward strand.
GACCTGTTTTGCAGTAAAATTTGTCCCTGAGGCCGAGATCGCTCGTGCCGGGTCTGGCTTGTGATGTATATAGACCTGTTTTGCAGTAAAATTTGCTCCTGAAGCCAGAATCGTTCGTGCCGGGTCTGGCTTAATGCATTTCATGTCCTTTCGCGGGCTTTGAGTTTACGCTTAAAACGTTGTAGCTGAGGCACAATTCGGCTGGCCTGGTCAGGTTTCACTCCTCCCATCCATGGGCCGGCCTCAAGGATAGAGTGGGGTGGGAATAGCAATGGTGACTTGTCTTCCTAACTAGGCCATAAATAACAAAATTCCAGCTCTTTGGCAGGCAGAAACCCACACGATTCTCTCCCCTTATGTCTCAGTTTATGACATAAGCGAGGGTGTTCTACTATTGTACTTCGTGTACAGTTATGTATTTTAGGAAAATATAAACAAAACAAATGAGAGAAATAATGCTGGTGCAGTTAATTCATTGTTAGAGTGTCCTTTTTCGAGAAGAAATCATATTGAAAGAAAGGATGTTTTAAATAAAGAGAGAGACTACCGAGATATCTACGACATCGCTGATATTTTTCTGACACATTCCTGGTATGGGCAACATAAATGCAAAATAAACTACTCTTGGCCTTGTTTGTTGCTGTCAAAGGAAAAAAATAAAAAGAAAAGAAAGAAAGGGGAATTTCAACACATAATATGGGTTGCGTCATCACACTGAAACAATCACTGAAACTTAGAGCATAACAGCTTATTTGGTGAGTGAAATTATTATTTTTCATTGATAATAATAAGAATAGACTAACAATAGTAATAATAATAATAATACAGTAATAATATTAATAATATAATAACAATAATAATTAATATCATAAACAAACATTTCCTATCGGAGGCACTTAAACTAGTTGCATCTGGCCTCACCGAGGATTTCGATCACTGGCCGCTACTGCCTAAAAACAAGAAAACAGTTTCAGAAAATGCTAAAGCAAAACAAGATGTCGGATGTCCCCTCGCCCGTTTCATGGTGTGGTCATAGGGGTCGAAGCCTTGAACACACAAAGGAGCGAGCATCCAACTGGACGTGGGTGCAGGACAATACACCATGACTCACTTCGGAGGGCCTTGAGAGCGGTCAAGATGAGCGGCAATGTGGACTGATTTTATTGCTCAAGCAACTGGGAATTGGGAAATGTGGCATTTGATACAATAGGGCAGTGTCAGGGAATGTGTGAAGGAAGGTCAAAGTCATTTCACTCCAGCAAACTGTGAACAAGTTCTTGGAACTACCTGTATTTCGAGTTTAGCTTCTCCCGCCGTAACTGAATGAAGAATTACACAACAAATCTTAGTTAGGATGACGTCAGCTACCCGCCAATCCAAAATACACGTTCGTATAATGAGACACGATAAACTAGGGTTAATTTTAACTGAAAACGAATTTCCGAGAAAATCACAATTATTTTTTTCAAAATGACAGTAATTTCTCTAATGGGAAATTATACATTTTCATCAGCTGCTTGTCTATGAGGATAACGTGAATATGTTAGGAGAAAATCCACAAACGATTAGGGAAAACACGGGAATTTTACTGGAAGCAAGTAAAGAGATAGGTTTGGAAGTAAATCCCGAAAAGACAAAGTATATGATTATGTCTCGTGAAGAGAATATTGTACGAAATAGAAATATAAAAATTAGAAATTTATCTTTTGAAGAGGTGGAGAAGTTCAAATATCTTGGACCAAGAGTAACAAATATAAATGATACTCGGGAGGACATTAAACGCAGAATAAATATGGGAAATGCCTGCTATTATTCGGTTGAGAAGCTTTTATCATCCAGTCTGCTGTCAAAAAATCTGAAAGTTAGAATTTATAAAACAGTTATATTACCGGTTGTTCTTTATGGTTGTGAAACTTGGACTCTCACTTTGACAGAGGAACATAGGTTAAGGGTGTTTGAGAATAAGGTGCTTAGGAAAATATTTGGGGCTAAGAGGGATGAAGTTACAGGAGAATGGAGAAAGTTACACAACGCAGAGCTGCACGCATTGTATTCTTCACCTGACATAATTAGGAACATTAAATCCAGACGTTTGAGATGGACAGGGCATGTAGCACATATGGGCGAATCCAGAAATACATATAGAGTGTTAGTTGGGAGGTCAGACGAAACTAGACCTTTGGGGAGGCCGAGATGTACATGGGAGGATAATATTAAAATGAATTTGAGGGAGGTGGGATATGATGATAGAGACTGGATTAATCTTGCTCAGGATAGGGACCGATGGCGGGCTTATGTGAGGGCGGCAATGAACCTCCGGATTCCTTAAAAGCCATTTCTAAGTAAGTAAATAAGCGTAGCTTATTGTCAGTGTTCTCTGAACATTTAATTAAAATTAGGTTGTACAGTTTATTTCAAAATTTTCAAAAGTTTGTTTAACGTGAAATGAGCAGTGTTCGTTCTTCGTTTCCTGATACAGTTAAACCACAAAATGAAATGGTAACTCATCTGTATTTTTGCTTACGAGTTCAAAAACTATGTAAGTGGAAATGACCTTTCACTTCCCTATTCAAAACAAGCCAGGTGAAGGGGTTGTTTAGAGCAACGCAACCTAATGTGCACTCCCTACTGATTGCAGAGTTGCATACATTCATAATTCACGTATGCTAGGTATTTTAAAATACACTTTTTCTGGAAAACTATTAAAAACACAGCAAAATGTATTTGACCTTTTTGTTGCTGTTTACTAAAGGAATCACCCACCAAAATTAATGACATATTTACGGTTCACCCTGTATAATCTAAAATTGACTCGTAAATTTTAAAATACAATAATTATGAAATCAGCATAGAAGACTGGCATATGCAGTGCTTGGGAAAAGTGATATGTCAGTTTCCACAAACCTTTTTTGATAATTTATTGACAACTTACACTGGTTTATGTAGATTTGATTTTTTTTCTGTATGAATTATTGTAATGGGAGGAATACTTACGTATTTTTTTCCAAGCGAGCAGATGTTCCGTAAGTTGTCAATAAATTTCTCAAAAAAGGTTTGTGGAAACTGATTGGTGTCACTCTTCCCGACCACTACAGATATTTATTTTTGTATTTTTGTATTTTATTGGGTTATTTTACGACGCTGTATCAACACCTAGGTTATTTAGCGTCTGAATGATATGAAGGTGATAATGCCGGTTAAGTGAGTCCGGGGTCCAACACCGAAAGTTACCCAGCATTTGCTCGTATTGGTTTGAGGGAAAACCCCGGAAAAATCTCAACCAGATAACTTGCCCCGACCGGGATTCGAACCCGGGCCACCTGGTTTCGCGATCAGACTCGCTGACCGTTACTTCACCACTACAGATATGATGTGCCAGAAATCGCCTTTTCGTTATAATGTATGCAAAAGAATGTAGCCTATATTACGTCAGATTCTCGAAATTTGCACACCATAATAATTTCTTTCTTGTGTAATAAGAAAGTGATACAGTGGAAGCGCGCTACCTGCCACGCGGCAAACAAGACAAATAAATCAAAATGGCCTGCGTCACACAATACGCGCAATGGATGCTGGGTCTCCTCAGTAGAGGTCGTGCAGATCCAGGCGGCTTGTTCCGGATAAGAAGGCGCTTCCGGATGATAGGGATGCTGGAGCAGCTGGCCTTGGATCGGGCCGGGCGGTGCAAGTCTGTAAGATCACGGCCACAGCTCAGCTGGCAAATCAACTTTTTTCGCAACATTTCCATACGTGTGCAGCACGCAGTTCTCTCGCCATGCCAGCTGCCATGCGTACATTACGTTTCTCTGTCAGCGTACTCTAATAATTGTTCAGCAAACTTATGACTTAGGATACAATACTCGCCAAAACTCTATGGTAATAAAGCGATTGCTTTGAGAACCAAGAAGTCAACAAGACCTGGTCCACAATAAACCGGGAACGGAAACGAAACGAGAACGAGAACGGAAAAATTGTTAATATTATACAGAGTGTTTCCGAGGTGGTGTTACAAACTTCCAGGGATGATGGCGAAGGGCACATGTATCAATTTGAGATAAGGAACCCTGGTCAAGAAATGACCGACTCGAAAGTTACAACCAAAAATAGTTGTGTGGAAATGAAATAATTTTATTCCTCTGTACACCTTATTTATGTGTATTTATCTGTACATCTTACACATACTGTATTCATCTGACGTTGTCTACTTGTCTACTTACAGTATTCCATTCAGTGCGCTGTCTGAGGGGTGGGGACAGGAAACTACACTAAAGCAATGCAGATAGCGTAATGTGTAACGGACATGGTCGGTCCTGATATGCATGTCTGTAGACAGCAGTGTATGTGTACAAGTTGCAGTGTCCAGTCGATCAGTCCTAGTGAAATGGAGTACACGAGAGCGGAATAAGCAGACCTGATTTTCGAATACGGATGAGCCAATGGGAACAGTAGACAAGCTCACAGATTGTATCGGGGCAAGTACCCACGTAGGAGACATCCGACCCATACCATCTTTCCACGACTGTTCCAAAAGTTAAGGGAAGGAGGGCACGTGGTGCCAAATTACAATTCCATTTCCACACAACTATTTTTGCTTATAACTTTCGACTCAGTAATTTCCGGATCATGGTTCCTTATCTCAAATTGATACATGTGCTCTTCGCCATCATCCCTGAAAGTTTGTAACACCACCTCGGAAACACACTGTATATTTAAATGTGAGCATTCACAATTAACGAGAAGCTTGCCGGAGCCCGGGAACGGGAACGTGAAAGTTGGCGAAGTTTTAACTTTGTCGTTCTCGTTTCCGATCACAGCTTATTAAATTCACTCTGTTATTATGAAGCTATTTTGGACGTCGTATATTTTGCAGCAAGGAGGCTGTGACATAATATCTTCTTCATCCATCGTTTCTAATCCAGAAATTCAGTAAAATCACTTTCAATATATGCTACGTATACTGGGTGTTCATTTCAAAGTGTGTCATGACGTCACTGTTGATGAGTCAGCGATTTGAAGCGAGTTTCAGCTTTTGTGTCTGAGAAGTTGCCTATTAATCAAGGCGTTCAATCTGAACTTGAGAACGTGTACGGTATAACTTGAACGTCGTAGCAACAGATGGCGGTCTGTAAAGTCTGTGTGCTACCATAACCTCTTTCAAGCTGTGTTTTGCGCGGGCAAGTCGTACGCAGGGTATTTATCATCGATTGCGTACGGCAACATTCCACAACACAAATCAAATATTCCGTGTCCATGTTGACCGTCCAAGTTAATGTCAACAAATACGTAAGTAATCGTCTTAACCCTCTCCACATATCCCGACAGTAAGAAAAAACTCACCTCAGTACATGTTTCGAAACAGTTCACATTCCTGCCACTACCGGCGTTACCGTACGTATCGGTAAGTACTCTTCAGAATGAACGCCGTGCTTGCTAGGCAACTTCTCTGGCAGATATGTAATACACCTCTGCGGAAGTGTAGGAAGATTGAATTCTCTAGGCTCATCGACTAGCCACGTGACGGCATACAGCGAGCCATGGCACACTTTGAACTGGACACCCAGTATATGTGACATGACTACCACGTGAATTGAATTCTTAAATATTTTGTGCTATAAATTTTGCAGTTCGTTAACCTAGGGTTACCATGAGAAGAAATTCTATAGGAGGACATGGAATCTAAAATAAGAGGACATTGCTGAAAAAGGAGGACTTTTTAAAAATTGGTATGAATAAAATTAAAGATGAAAACAATGGCTCACTTTAGTTCCCTCACTGGTTGCTGGATCAGTATTCCATCTGTACCCTACTTATCGGTGGAGCCCACTTTGTACACAAGAGCCTGAAGAGACAAACTTCTATCTTGTACCAAATAACTATGGAACTGTTCACAGGACATGTCCTTGAAGTTGTAGTTCACCATGATGATACTTCTGACTGTCTCCGTTAGCATGCGATTTCGTTTTTTTTGTCCATTGAGCAGATATCAGGGAAAATACTCTCTCACCACTTCCATTGTGACTTGGGATAAATAAATAGAATTGACATATTTTTATGCTCGACCATGCCGAAATGTAATTAATTTATACACCTGGTAGCAGTCCTTTAATGCATATCATTAAAGTACACCTACTCATTAAAGTACAGGTCTTCAGCCAATCACAAGTCAGCTTTGTACCGTTATATCGATTATTCTCGGATATGCAATCGACAGACAATTAGCGAAAAGTCACGGAGGCTGGAAATCCAATACTGTCGCAGAAGGTTATGTTCTGTTACTATAATAATTAGCGTTAATTGTAAATAATATTCAAATAAATTCAATTTGTCATCTCGTTTTTCAGTTCTAAATCAATTTCCAGGTTATATCAGACTAATGTTCATTCTTATTCTGTGCCAAGGTCAATGACATTCGGCCTCGGAAAAAATCAATACTTTCGCGTCTGCGCACATCTCACAATTCAGGTCAGTTCGCACATAACCATAAAATACCTAATTTTCAATACTTTCAAGTTAGAAATATGGTCGAGCATAAAAAGTCGTATGAAACTTGCCTATAATGGTAATTAAGACGCTCGTATGAAAATTATGAAACTCGCTTGCGCTCGTTTCATAAACAATCATACTTGCGTCTTAATTACTACCATTATAGGTGCGTTGTATAATGTACTATTAAGATATATATATGATATGCGTAAATCACTTCGTGATTTAAGACGGCGCTTATTCCGTCGGATCCCGGCCAACTAGTCACTCATATCGAGTGCACCTCAGCACATGTGTGGACTTCGGTCCTGCGTTCATAGACATCTATGACGTAGTGGAGAGGGCGGCCACTAGAGGGAACCCAAGAGTTGGAGCTTAATCTGAGACAATTCTAACCGGCGTCGGAGTTGTATCCGGTGTGGCTTAGTGGATAAAGCATCAGCACGTAGAGCTGAAAACCCGGGTTCAAATCCCGGCGCCGGAGAGAATTTTTCTCCGTTCCATTACTCTTTCATCGTACTATTAAGAGTTCTGAGAAAGTTTCAATGCTCGCAGAACTATTGGAATTGAAGAATTTGCACCATTGTTTATCTAAACTTAAATATTTGTCCAAATTAACTTGAGTGGCATATCTTTGTACAATGCAGAATAAAATTGATAAAATTGCTTAGAATTATGAATAGTGACATTTTTAGTTTGTAAGTATTCAATGTATGTCAATAGGTCATCGTATTTTATGTTTTTTATGTGTTCCAGCTTCAACCATTGAAAGCAGTTAAATTATTTCATAGCTTTTCACCATTTATTTAGATATTCTGTGCATAATATCGCACATTATTTAATATTCACATTAATTCTAGTTGAAATGCGAAATGCCGGACTTTTCAATTTTTTTAAATGCCTGCCGGACAGGATAAAATGGTTAAAAAAGATGACATGCCCTCCTTTTGCCGAACGGATGGTAACTCTAGTTAACCTGTGTTTATGTTGGCTGGCTTGTACTCAGAGAACGCCATTAGTCAATTATACACAAATAACGTCAGAATGCGTGATATCGACTTTACATATCGTTATTAACTTACATATCGATATGCATTATCGTTTCCGTTCTCGGTTGTGAATAAAAAATATTCACGTTCACGTTCTCCGCTTCCCGTTCCCGTTCTGGTCCTAGTTCCCGGTTTATTGTGGACCAGTCTTAAGACGTCATTGATGTCTTGCAGCCATCCCCTTACGTGCACCCTGCAAGCGACATGACAATCGATTTCCCCATTAATCGAGTCTAATGTTGGCTCGTAATTCTCAAGAAAGTAAGCGCGGGATAGGTCAGAGGGCTCGAACAACTAATGATACTCATCTGCTGTGACATCCCCATTGGACCAAGTCCATGAGCACACCCACCGGTGCGTAATTGTTGCATCTGGCGTTGATCATCGGATGCGTGGGGAAATTCGTAGTGGCATTGCGGCCTTGACATATGCTTCGATTCATTCCGCGGGCGATAGCAAATGCAGCATAGCGGGCTTTCATTTCAAAACTTTCCAGTCTAAATAACTATTTATTTCAATTAAATTTAATTAAAAAAAATAAGTCAATTTAGATTTTGAGGGGGATGTTTAAAACCAGCGTTAATTGCATTTTACGTTTTACCCCTCGTTCTCTTTTGAAATTTCAAATGGCACCCCCATACATTGTGGACTAAAGTCGCTTTCCCCAAACACTTCCTTATTATTTAACTAGCCTTACCCGTGCGCTCCGCTGCACCCGTTAGAAATAAATATAAAGTAATTACATAATTAAAATAGGACGTTTGATCCAGGGAACATTCGTGTTTGATAGAAGGATAAATCGTTTAATATGTTACTTAATTTAAATTGCATCCAAATAATTAAAATGTCATCATTTTGTTCCAGAGACACTCATTTGGTGCAATGACAATTCCTTTAACCTGTTTCTTAATTTTTATTACATGCAACCATAGTTTAATGAAGATTGACATAATTTAGATTTAATGTGTATATTTTATTTTACTTGTTATAGGTTTCCATTGAATTATGGTAATAACTTAATTTTAACCCTTGTTTTCTACGTATTCAGTAAATGGCGCTTGGCCCACTATGGTTGTGAACCCTTCAAATAACTTAAATTATATTATATAATATTACATATTATATTATATTATATTATATTATATTATATTATATTATATTATATTATATCAGAAGTTACTGTAATAACATTATAGCATTATGTCCATCTAGAGAAACTACACTTTCTAATGGTGAAATAATAATTAATTATACAAATCGGTTAATTTAGCTTCCGATATTACTTCATACAAACACAGAAACATTCTCTGTAGGCTATCTTTCATAGCTTTCGATTGTTGCTGTCCAAGGTCCCTTATAGACGAAGTCATTTGTTTTTTAATTCATTACACGGCCTTAGATGGCAGTTATTTTAATTTTAAAACTCATTTATCTCATTAAATATCAGTCCTATCAAAATTTTTCGAGGAATAAAACTTATCGCAAATTATTTTTAAAGAAACTTTTGTAATGTAACATTTTTCACTAAAATCAATAATAAGCGAGATATTTCGATTTATTTAATTCAGGCCCCCTTATAACCCCCCTTTTAAATAATGTATTTTGAATGCCATATAGCCTAACATCTAAGTTACAACGAACTTAATTTATATTCCAATTTTCATCGAAATCCGTTCAGCCATTGTCGCGTGAAAAGGTAACAAACATACAGACAGACAGACAGACAGACATACAAACAAAAATTTCTAAAAAGCGATTTTCGGTTTCAGGGTGGTTAATTATATATGTTAGGACCAATTATTTTTGGAAAATCGAAAATTATCAGAAAAATTTTGGCTACAGATTTATTATTAGTATAGATTTATTGGTCTGACCCAATATTTTGGGTTTGCCCTGCGACACAGAATAGCTCAAAATAAAATTTAAAATTAAAAATTATATAAACAGGCTTCAGACAAAATTGATTAAGACATAAGAAAAAAATAGAACCAAATATAATTTAAAGATGCTGACGAAATATCGCTACAGAAAATTTTATTATGGTGGTGACATCTTGAAGATCTCTCGTCAGCTTGTATTTTTCCCTCCACTTTAGAAAGGTTTTCGGAATGGTGCCTCTCACTCCGAAGAAGAGACCGGTAACTGTGATTTTTTCAATGTTGTATTTCGCCGATAGGTACTGAATCGTGGGCTCGTAGATTTTCTTTTTCTCTTCGTTCACTTCAGATGGTTGAGTAGCTGAGATTTCATATATGATTGTAGGATCAATTATTTCGGCTGACTTTATTTCTAATTATAGCTATGATATCGATCCTACGATTGCTTCCACCATCAGCAATACTGTGAACTTCCTCGTGAACGTCTAGATTTTTGGATCGAAGTGCATCTGCGATCATAGAGCGTATGATTTAATTATATTCAGTTTACAATAAAACAAAATAACAACAATAACAAGACATGACGTCGGAAAAACAGTTGACGCACGAACATGGTTGTCAACCCACCACTTATTTACACTAGCTATTCGTTTATTCAAGTTATGCCATCTGTATATGTGTACAAGAACGAATATTGGGGAAAAACAACTTTTGACTCATCTTGTATATTTAAATTAGAAAGAGTATTCAATTGTTTATACACCTCATTCATTTGTTCTGACATCGCTTGAATTCTATCGTCGTCTGGCGTGTGTCATAATTTATGTGATACGCCATTTGAAAGAGCAAAAAGCACAGAATAAATTTGAAAAATAAAAAATAATTTCCCGTCCAAATTCCGTAAAATTATAAAGAGTGTGCATTAAAATTGAAAGCTCTATACCCCTTCTCACAAAATCTTACTTTGCCTACTTACAAATGGCTTTTAAGGAACCCGGAGGTTCATTGCCGCCCTCACATAAGCCCGCCATCGCTCCCTATCCTGAGCAAGATTAATCCAGTCTCTACCATCATATCTCACCTCCCTCAAATCCATTTTAATATCACTCTCTCATCTACGTCTTGGCCTCCCTCCGGCCTCCCAACTAACACTCTATATGCATTTCTGGATTCGCCCATACGTGCTACATGCCCTGCCCATCTCAAACGTCTGGATTTAATGTTCCTAATTATGTCAGGTGAAGAATACAATGCGTGCAGCTCTGCGTTGTGTAACTTTCTCCATTCTCCTGTAACTTCATCCCGCTTAGCCCCAAATATTTTCCTAAGCACCTTATTCTGGAAGACCCTTAGCCTCTGTTCCTCTGTCAAAGTGAGAGTTCAAGTTTCACAAAACAACCGGTAATATAACTGTAAAAAAACTCATAAAATCTAAAAATTAAAGTCTGTACAATTTTAGTATAATCGTTTCTAATATGCCATTTTAAAGAAGCAAAACGAAACAATAATAAATTAGAAAAGTAAAAAAAAAAAAAAAATCAAATTTTTCACCCAAAATGCAGTTTTGTGTTCCCTTAACGAAATTCAACGTGAGTGAGAAACGGTCGATAGTTTTGCCACAGTCTAATATACACAGTCACGAAGCTCAATACGTAGTAAATATGCAAACATTAGGTAGTTGCTCACCACTAGGATCGCTAATATCGGCTCATTACAGGCAATACAAAATAGTACCGGCACAGCAGGGGCGTATTTTGCGGGCTACCGGTGGTAGCCCAAGGAAATTACAAAAGAAAAAGTTTATAATAAAACATCATCATCATCATCCTTCACGAATTAGGCCTCTGTAGACCTGTTTCGGCCCCATCTAGCAGTCTTCTTAAAGGTCTTCCTGGTCGACGATGTCCTCTAGGTTGAAGCAGGAATTAGGAGAGGGAGAGACCGATTTATTAGCGAAGTGATATCTCCATATTTTTATTACATGTATTCGCGGGGATGTTCTGGCGACTTCGTTAGAATTAGCTTCCCACACAGGTGTTTCGTCACTTGTCAGCATCGGACAGATTTAGGGCCACCTTGTGCGTGATTGTATATAGACACTCGGCGATGCGTAAAAGCCGAAGTTGGACTGGACCCGTGGGAAAAATATTGCAAGCTTGGGTTTTCCAAAGAACGGGGTTCTCCAAAATCGACAAACTAATTAGATGTTATGGGAAATCCAAAGTCTAAATTTAGAGATGACATATTTCGCGCCCAATAAGAAGAGATCTTGGTCCAGCTTATGAGGTCACTTTGGACCAATAGGGAATAGATTTTAGGCCGGTTAAGTGACGTAGTTTTTAACCAATAGGATAGTTAGTTTTAGCGTAGGATAGGTTTTTATAAATAAGGGTGACGGGGAGCGGACACGATCACAACTTCTCATCGTGTCGGCGGCCCTACATACAGGGCACAATCACAACATCTCATCGTGTCGGCGGCCCTACATACAGGGCACAATCACAACATCTCATCGTGTCGGCGGCCCTACATACAGGGCACAAACACAACTTCTTATCGTGTCGGCGGCCCTACATACAGGGCGCAATAACCACTTCGTTTTGTGTCGACAGGACTACGACTTCTTTTCGTGTCGACGGCACGACACACTGAGTTTTTTTTGGTGTCGGCGGCCCAACTTAATAGTCTTCCTTCCGGCGAAGACTCGATAGATAGAACGTTGTCATCGGCGAGACTACTCGTCAACGTTTAGGAGCTTCGATGATAGTGTCCTGGGCATAGTATTGAATTTACAGTATCGGATAGAGCTTATTTAGAGCTGCCATAGAGTCGATACAGAAGTGCGACCAACGATTGAATTATAAGTCAGCCGGAAATACATACTCTAGGGTTTACCAAGTGAATACGACAATAAACTTATAGTTTTGGAGTTTACACTGCCTTTTATATAAGCAGCCGGCTTGGTATTATTCCCGACATCATCCTACACCACAACCGTACCTCGGCTACCCTGAGTGAATCTCACGCAACACCGAGATGCACCCACCCTCAAATGGCTTCCAACGTGGGGCCAAATTAACCACCCACCCTCAAATGGCGCCCAACGTGGAACCTCAATCACCACCACATCACCCTCAAATGGCGCCCAACGTGGGGCCACAATAACCATATCACTCCACCCTCAAGGTTTATATTGCATCATAATTTTTGGGATTCTTGAATTTTCCATTCTTCTTACATGATCCTGCCAATTGAATTTGTATCTGCTGATTTTTTCTTCTACTGACTCTACTTCTAATTGTTCTAGTAACCTATCTTAGGGAAAATTACATTACTTTCAAACCTCAAACAAGCAGTATAAGGACAGATAATAATATAACATAATGTAATAATTTTGTATTATTAGTTTTACCATAGTAATTAAAATTAAAGTAATTGTTAGATATATTTTGTGTAATAATAGGGTCAGCGGTAGCCCAAACCCTTTAAGCAGTATACGCCACTGCGGCACAGTCTATTGTTTCTAGAACCCTCAAAACTCAAGCTTCGTGACTGTATATAGTAGACTGTGGTTTTGTCTTGAGTCTCTGTACCTGCCGTAAATCTGTACAAGACACCAACCATCAGTGAAGGAAGTTGTGATAAGGATTTTATCCCCGTTTAAAATCAATCGCTCTCATCCGGGTTTGAACCGAAGAATCTGGGTTCCAGCGACTAGCATGTAGCCACCAGACAACTGTGCACTCGTGTATAGCGAGTGCCATAAATAAGTTTCCAGATTGTGATTCATTAGCTGTCACGATAAAGGCTAGATTAGAAAATGGCTGGCTACATCCACTCAGATGATCTGGCGACGGAGTAAGATAAATGGTGCCATCTCTCATGGCTGCAATCGTTCGCTACAAGTCGGATAATTAATTTACATGCCGCGGAACTGCAGTCAAGGCTAAACAAGACAAGCGATATGAATATTTAGATACGTCAGACTAATCCACTCCAAGGCATCGCTTCATTACACCACTATCTTAAGATCACTGCTGAAAACAATTTTGTGCGAGATCGTGCGTATTTGCTTGGTTTCCGCACAAAACCAATCCGCGGAAAGTCTAAAATTCCACATTCAGTATTCCCAACCTAACACACATAACAATTTCCCTCTTCTTACCGCTTAAGTGACATATTGATTTTACTGCTTTAGGCTTTTAACATATTATTTTTAGAGACGTTCAATATAGTAATAATTATAAATTGGAAACTTACCACTGCAATTTCACCTAAATTGCACTGTTAATTATTGTTTTTAAATATTTGCAAAAATTAAGTAAACTCTACAACTCCACTAAAGTTACTGCATTCGTGATTAAAGTAACATTAAGGAAGCCGTGAAAAAATCAACAAGATTCCAGACTCACCATAGACTGGGGGGAAAAAAAAGACAGATGTATATCACGGCCTGCTGGAGTATAGTAAACACAGAAAACATTTTAAAGCAACAATGTTGAAGGTAGATATTTTTGTTTTGCAAATTTGCCGTCATTGAACAGAAACCAAGATGGAGATTTCATTGCAACTAATTAGAAATTCCTCTTTCAGGTATGTAATAAACGATCTTCGCATAAAATAATGTACGATACACGAGCGGTATGTTTTCTTTCAATTCTCGGAAATTAAAAAAGCTCAACTACGTTTCGCTTTTTCAAACTTTTCCTCGAACATGAAAACTTCAACATATCGCTCTTGTAGCGCATATTACTATTGTTATTGTACTCTTTGTTTTATTACATTCATACACACTTTACCTTTATAGGTTGTACACGTTTCACAACAGCTCAGTTCACGTTGCGTATAATATTATTGTTCATAGTTTATTTTCTTGATCTAGCAATCAAAATACATTCATAAATGAAATGATTTAATACGTACACAAATAAGAACATTAACTTCTGTTTATAAATTGTAGGTTCTAAATGATATATGTAACTAATTTATATAAGGTAGTTATATGCATATTGTAAACTTTTCTAATATTATCGACATTTAAATGTCGAAAGCCACTACTAGTTTATTATAAACCCCTCCACAAATTCCCCCCTTTTCACTGTAAACCTCTCGATGTTGTGACAACCGTTCATTCACGTGTAACAAGTGCTTTTACAAAACAGCGGAATACTTTCTTAACTCTGATCTACGAATTTTTCATACGTGTTCCTGTTCATACGATAATTCGCAACAAAAAGTAAAATTAATTCTGCACATAATTAATTACTCCAAAACATATGAGTCTGGGCAACTCATTTCATATTAAAAATAAAAATAAATAAATAAAAATATTGGGATATATTTCAGTTATACGGCAGTTTTTTTTTTACAAACAATGATCTATTAAGATTTACTAAAATTATTATATTTCATGTACATCATTCCCTGATAAACTGACTCGTAGATACTGAATATCAACAAAATCCGTCCAATAGTTTAGTAGAAATCGCTGTACACAGACAGACTAGTACTAAAATTATTATATTTCATGTATATCATTCCCTGATAAATTGACTCGTAGATACTGAATATGAACAAAATCCGTCCAATAGTTTAGTAGAAATCGCTGTACACCGACAGACCAGTACTAAAATTATTATATTTCATGTACATCATTCCCTGATGAATTGACTCGTAGATACTGAATATGAACAAAATCCGTCCAATAGTTTAGTAGAAATCGCTGTACACAGACAGACTAGTACTAAAATTATTGTATTTCATGTACATCATTCCCTGATAAATTGACTAGTAGATACTGAATATGAACAAAATCCGTCCAGTAGTTTAGTAGAAATCGCTGTACACAGACAGACTAGTACTAAAATTATTATATTTCATGTACATCATTCCCTGATAAATTGACTCGTAGATACTGAATATGAACAAAATCCGTCCAATAGTTTAGTAGAAATCGCTGTACACAGACAGACTAGTACTAAAATTATTATATTTCATGTATATCATTCCCTGATAAATTGACTCGTAGATACTGAATATGAACAAAATCCGTCCAATAGTTTAGTAGAAATCGCTGTACACAGACAGACTAGTACTAAAATTATTATATTTCATGTATATCATTCCCTGATAAATTGACTCGTAGATACTGAATATGAACAAAATCCGTCCAATAGTTTAGTAGAAATCGCTGTACACCGACAGACCAGTACTAAAATTATTATATTTCATGTACATCATTCCCTGATGAATTGACTCGTAGATACTGAATATGAACAAAATCCGTCCAATAGTTTAGTAGAAATCGCTGTACACAGACAGACTAGTACTAAAATTATTGTATTTCATGTACATCATTCCCTGATAAATTGACTAGTAGATACTGAATATGAACAAAATCCGTCCAGTAGTTTAGTAGAAATCGCTGTACACAGACAGACTAGTACTAAAATTATTATATTTCATGTACATCATTCCCTGATAAATTGACTCGTAGATACTGAATATGAACAAAATCCGTCCAATAGTTTAGTAGAAATCGCTGTACACAGACAGACTAGTACTAAAATTATTATATTTCATGTATATCATTCCCTGATAAATTGACTCGTAGATACTGAATATGAACAAAATCCGTCCAATAGTTTAGTAGAAATCGCTGTACACCGACAGACCAGTACTAAAATTATTATATTTCATGTACATCATTCCCTGATGAATTGACTCGTAGATACTGAATATGAACAAAATCCGTCCAATAGTTTAGTAGAAATCGCTGTACACAGACAGACTAGTACTAAAATTATTGTATTTCATGTACATCATTCCCTGATAAATTGACTAGTAGATACTGAATATGAACAAAATCCGTCCAGTAGTTTAGTAGAAATCGCTGTACACAGACAGACTAGTACTAAAATTATTATATTTCATGTACATCATTCCCTGATAAATTGACTCGTAGATACTGAATATGAACAAAATCCGTCCAATAGTTTAGTAGAAATCGCTGTACACAGACAGACTAGTACTAAAATTATTATATTTCATGTACATCATTCCCTGATGAATTGACTCGTAGATACTGAATATGAACAAAATCCGTCCAATAGTTTAGTAGAAATCGCTGTACACAGACAGACTAGTACTAAAATTATTATATTTCATGTACATCATTCCCTGATGAATTGACTCGTAGATACTGAATATGAACAAAATCCGTCCAATAGTTTAGTAGAAATCGCTGTACACAGACAGACCAGTACTAAAATTATTATATTTCATGTACATCATTCCCTGATAAATTGACTCGTAGATACTGAATATGAACAAAATCCGTCCAATAGTTTAGTAGAAATCGCTGTACACAGACAGACCAGTACTAAAATTATTATATTTCATGTACATCATTCCCTGATAAATTGACTCGTAGATACTGAATATGAACAAAATCCGTCCAATAGTTTAGTAGAAATCGCTGTACACAGACAGACCAGTACTAAAATTATTATATTTCATGTACATCATTCCCTGATAAATTGACTCGTAGATACTGAATATGAACAAAATCCGTCCAATAGTTTAGTAGAAATCGCTGTACACAGACAGACCAGTACTAAAATTATTATATTTCATGTACATCATTCCCTGATAAATTGACTCGTAGATACTGAATATGAACAAAATCCGTCCAATAGTTTAGTAGAAATCGCTGTACACAGACAGACCAGTACTAAAATTATTATATTTCATGTACATCATTCCCTGATAAATTGACTCGTAGATACTGAATATGAACAAAATCCGTCCAATAGTTTAGTAGAAATCGCTGTACACAGACAGACTAGTACTAAAATTATTATATTTCATGTACATCATTCCCTGATAAATTGACTGTAGATACTGAATATGAACAAAATCCGTCCAATAGTTTAGTAGAAATCGCTGTACACAGACAGACCAGTACTAAAATTATTATATTTCATGTACATCATTCCCTGATAAATTGACTCGTAGATACTGAATATGAACAAAATCCGTCCAATAGTTTAGTAGAAATCGCTGTACACAGACAGACCAGTACTAAAATTATTATATTTCATGTACATCATTCCCTGATAAATTGACTCGTAGATACTGAATATGAACAAAATCCGTCCAATAGTTTAGTAGAAATCGCTGTACACAGACAGACCAGTACTAAAATTATTATATTTCATGTACATCATTCCCTGATAAATTGACTCGTAGATACTGAATATGAACAAAATCCGTCCAATAGTTTAGTAGAAATCGCTGTACACAGACAGACTAGTACTAAAATTATTATATTTCATGTACATCATTCCCTGATAAATTGACTCGTAGATACTGAATATGAACAAAATCCGTCCAATAGTTTAGTAGAAATCGCTGTACACAGACAGACTAGTACTAAAATTATTATATTTCATGTACATCATTCCCTGATAAATTGACTCGTAGATACTGAATATGAACAAAATCCGTCCAATAGTTTAGTAGAAATCGCTCTACACAGACAGACTAGTACTAAAATTATTATATTTCATGTACATCATTCCCTGATAAATTGACTCGTAGATACTGAATATGAACAAAATCCGTCCAATAGTTTAGTAGAAATCGCTGTACACAGACAGACTAGTACTAAAATTATTATATTTCATGTACATCATTCCCTGATAAATTGACTCGTAGATACTGAATATGAACAAAATCCGTCCAATAGTTTAGTAGAAATCGCTGTACACAGACAGACTAGTACTAAAATTATTATATTTCATGTACATCATTCCCTGATGAATTGACTCGTAGATACTGAATATGAACAAAATCCGTCTAATAGTTCAGTAAAAATCGCTGTACACAGACAGGACCATAAGCAAACTCAAAATTTACTTTTCCGTTATCAGGGATGCTGAGAGTGTTTATAATCAAGAAATAAAATCTTTGTATAGTATGGCATTTTCTGCTCATTGTTTATTGTTAATAAAATAGCATTGACAGAAATACAATCTTAGTTCTTCACTGAAGGAGTAAAAAACTCGTGCTCAGGGAGATATCTAAACACAAAGATAATTTTTTGACACAAACTGGGTCAAGAAAAAAAAATTTACAGGAATAAATTAAATTTAAAAATACAATTTCAATTTTAACAATTTAAGTCATACAAATACATATACATATTAAATCAATATATATTCTATAAAAATTAAATTCCTAACGCTATTTTTGAAATTCCTGATACTAAAATTTTCCAAATTTGGGTATTTATCAATTATTTTATTGTATAACCTTGGACCAAAGTAGGTACCATGGCTCAGAGCTGTACTTGTGAAACACTTTGGTTCCTCTAGTCGTATAAAATCGGATCTTTTAGTTCCATATTTATGATGATACAATTTGAATTTATTACGATTTTTATGTATGAAGATTAATAAGGCAATATAATAAATATGTTTAATTTTCGAAACATTAAAATCAGTATACAAAAGCTCAGATGAGTAATCAATTGGTTTATTAAGGCATATTTTAATGATTCTTTTCTGAATAAGTAAGATTAGTGGAGTGAGATTAGAATTACAAGCATTTCCCCACCCTAAAATTCCATACTGGAGAATGGATTGAAATAAAGCTAAATAAATGAGACGTAAAATATTAATTGGTAAATATGACCGAAGTATAACAAAGATATAAATTGTTTTACGTAATCTATTGCATAAATATGTAATATATTTGTTCCATCGTAAGTGTTGGTCGATCGTAATGCGTAAATACTTAACTTCTGAGGATTCGGTTAATATGGGACATTCACAATTTTGAGAAGAACAATCCGAATGATGAATTTTGAGCCTAAAGGAAGATTGAGGAGATTTAAGACCACTGGACCTTAGTGAAAATGGAACAACAGTGTTTTGGATGTGTTTATATTTCATATAATAAGAAATTTAAATTAAAGGCTTCTTTGGATATGGTGTAAATCACGAGTTGGCATCTAGAAGTCTTTGTATGATTAAAAAAAAATAATAATAATAGTCTATCAGAGAGTATTCTGAAATATTGAAAATGAGATCAATAATATAACTGGAGTTTCTGCTTCTGAAAATTTGGAAGCGTTATCCGTTTGGTAAATTTTCAATAATCTAACGCTAAAAATCGCTGCCTCTTATAACGTGGCATTAGGTGTAGCATGCAGACTGTCTCTTGTTCCTGCACATTGTTGTGTGGGAGGACGGGGTAACCCGGGAGAAGCGCGGGAAAGGAGGCCAGAACTGAACCTGGACGTCTGGCAGTGAATGAGTCTGTTCGCTGGCAGGCTGCGGACTGGCCTTGCGATTGTTGCATTCCAGCGGCCCACGCAGGGCCAGACCGGCCGCTGTCCGCGCTGCCTAAATTTACGCACAGCAGGCATATAACGTTCCACAGCCAGCTATGCGAAGTGTGTAGTCCTGCCCAGGGTGCACCAGTCTTACGCTACTTGTTTTTCATGTAGATAACATCAGTGATAATAATAATAATAATAATAATAATAATAATAATAATAATAATAATAATAATAATAACACTTACTGGTTTTTAAGCAACCCGGAGGTTCATTGCCGCCCTCACATAAGCCCTCCATTGGTCCCTATCCTGAGCAAGATCAATCCACTCTCTTATCATCATATCCAACCTCCCTCAAATCCATTTTAATATTATCTTCCCATCTACGTCTCGGCCTCCCCAAAGCTCTTTTTCCCTCCGGCCTCCCAACTAACACTCTACATGCATTTCTGAATTCACCAATACGTGCTACATGCCCTGTCCATCTCAAACGTCTGGATTTTAAGTTCCTAATTATGTCAGGTGAAGAATACAATGCGTGCAGTTCTGTGTTGTGCAACTTTCTCCATTCTCCTGTAACTTCATCCCGCTTAGCCCCAAATATTTTCCTAAGCACCTTATTCTCAAAGACCCTTAACCTATGTTCCTCTCTCAAAGTGAGAGTCCAAGTTTCACAATCATACAGAACAACCGGTAATATAACTCTTTTATAAATTTTAACTTTCAGATTTTTTGACAGCAGATTGGATGATAAAAGCTTCTCAACCGAATAATAACAGGCATTTCCCATATTTATTCTGTGTTTAATTTCCTCCCGAGTATCATTTATAATTGTTACTGTTGCTCCCAGATATTTGAACTTCTCCACCTCTTCAAAAGATAAATTTCCAATTTTTATATTTCCATTTCGTACAATATTCTCGTCACGAGACATAATCATATACTTTGTCTTTCCGGGATTTACTTCCAAACCTATCTCTTTACTTCCTTCCAGTAAATTTTCCGTGTTTTCCCTAATCGTTTGTGGATTTTCTCCTCACATATTCACGTCATCCGCATAGACAAGAAGCTGATGTAACCCGTTCAATTCCAAACCCTCTCTGTTATCCTGGACTTTTCTAATGGCATACTCTAGAGCAAAGTTAAAAAGTAAAGGTGATAGTGCATCTCCTTGCTTTAGCCCGCAGTGAATTGGAAACGTATTTGACAGAAACTGACCTATACGGACTCTGCTGTACGTTTCACTGAGACACATTTTAATTAATCGAACTAGTTTCTTGGGAATACCAAATTCAATAAGAATATTATATAAAACTAATAATAATAATAATAATAATAATAATAATAATAATATACATAAATAAATGCGTAAATATGTGTAAATAGTTGTGTTTGTTTTCCATCTATAAGCTAGGAATTTAGATTTGTATTGTAAAATGAAAAAAAAAAAAATTGAAAATCGTCATTATTTTGTCTGCAAATAGTTGACAGACTATGCGGTGTACATGCTTTCCTATAATAATACAAGTTCTAGAATTAGATCACGGCCCCCTGTCGTCAGCTGAATTACTTGGGCCGTGACGTAGGAAATCCTTCCTTCTACACTTATTACATGATTTGATTATGTAAACGGGAAACCTGCCCCAACAAATTCCAACTTGGACTCTTTGAGACGTTCAGCTCGAAAGTTGTGAGTCAGCCATTCGAATAACGGACGGTCCACAACAATCACAGGGAAATGAAGCCCTGAAGGAAGCTTTCGTTGTTCATGTAAGGTAATTCAGGAAGTGGAAATTGTGACTACTTAGACAATTTGTGGGTAAGATTGCAACAAACCATAAGATAGCGAGGGGATCACTTGCAAATGTGTCATTTTAAAAAACAATAATAACATGCCAATAAACTGCATTGTTCAAGTCTATGCTGTGTTATTTTGATATTTCTAAAGCATATAGCCACTTTAGAACAGGAAGCTGAAATTCGTCAGAAGCAACTGTCCTATCCTGTATTATAAAGGAAGATATCCAAAGAAAATGGATTTCGATGAACAAATATTTTTGATGAGAATGGCAGATGAAACCGTTTCGAAGAGGTTAAATAAATACAGTGTACAGTTTATTTTTAATTTGAACCCCAAGAGGAATGTGGAAAACAAATCGAATTACCCAGAATTACGTTTCATGTGAAAGCGGGAGTATGAAGTGAATATAAAATTTAAATGAATTACTTAAAAGTTGAAGAAAGAGAGGTTTAGTTGTGTAATATCTGTGATGAATTGTGATTTTTTGGGGTAGTGTAGAACTTGAAGTTATGGACGTCTCGAAGTTATGAAATTTATTTATTTATTTTATTTATTTATTTTATTTTATTTATTTTATTTAATTTATTAATTTATTTTATTTATTTAATTTAATTTATTTTATTAATTTATTTTATTTGTTTAACTAATTAATTAATTTATTTTATTTATTTAATTAATTTATTTTATTTATTTATTTAATTTATTTATTTTATTTATTCATTTATTTATTTTATTTATTCATTTTATTTATTTAATTAATTAATTTTATTTATTTATTTATTTAATTTATTTTATTTTATTAATTAATTTATTTTATTTTATTTATTTACTTACTTATTTATTTTATTTTATTTATCTATTTAATTTATTTTATTTATTTATTTAATTTATTTTATTTAATTAATTAATTTATTTTATTAATTTAATTTAATTTATTTACTTATTTATTTATTTATTTATTTATTTATTTATTTTATTTTATTTATATATCTATTTAATTTATTTATTTTATTAATTTAATTTAATTAATTTATTTATTTATTTACTTATTTACTTATTTATTTATTTTATTTTATTTATTTATCTATTTAATTTATTTATTTAATTAATGTATTTATTTATTTATTTAATTTAATTAATTTATTTATTTTATTTATTTTGTTTAATTTATTTACTTATTTACTTATTAATTAATTAATTAATTAATTAATTTATTTATTTATTTATTTATTTATTTATTTATTAAACAGATTTAAGAAATTCGAGATGGAAAGTGATAACGAATTTTTGTTTCTGGACGTCTCGATTTTCTTAAATTTCTAGTTATCTAGAATGTTTCAATTCCCGTTAATCATCCTGGAGAATATTGATCAATCCAGAAAATAATGGCTAGTTCCGTATTTAATATTACACGTCGTGTGCGAGTGTTTCACCAATTCTATCTTCCCTTCAGCACCCTATCATTTGTGCTCACGTGACCGTACAGGAGTTGAGGGCGGTAATGTAGCGGAAAGAATGCGCTTGACAATATATGGACAGACATTAAAACATTGAACATAATTATGATGCATTTACAAGAAATGAGGAAAATGTGCATTCATATAGCTACAATTTAAGCCATGTTTAAAAGCTGATACTTCGTATACGCAATCTATAGACCCAAATCATAGATATTGTCCCGAGAAAAATCAGATGTGGGTCGCGGACCCTATTATTAAGTTATAAATTGTAGTTTCCGCCGCATTCCTCATGAAAAAATAAAGGATTTCTGCGAAATACCGACACAAGACAACTATTACGAAAAAAAAAAAAATTCTCTAACAAGAAAGGACGGCCGTCTGAAATTTCCCACCGTTGCTCTGCCGAAATAACGCTACATACGCCAACGTAGAGCTGTAGCATGTTCCAGGTCAGTAACGGACCTCGCTCCACACGTCATTGCTCGGGTCACAAATACCGCGTCAACTCGATAATTACTCCTCTCCAACCTTATCCATAGAGAACTCAACGTAATTGCTGTGACAAACACGGACAAGTTTTGGACAACTTCACTACGCTGTTCACAGAATGCCATGATCTGCATTGTCGCTTATTAAACAGCTAACACCAAAACGGTTAGTTTTACAGCACCGTATATAGCAATAGTAATATGTGTTACAAGAGCGGAATGTTGAAATTTTCATGTTCGAGGAAAAGTTTGAAAAAGCGAAACGTAGTTGAGCTTTTTTAATTTCCGAGAATTGAAAGAAAACATACCGCTCGTGTATCGTACATTATTTTGTGCGAAGATCGTTTATTACATACCTGAAAGACGAATTTCTAATTAGTTGCAATGAAATCTCCATCTTGGTTTCTGTTCAATGACGGCAAATTTGCAAAACAAAAATATCTATCTTCAACATTGTTGCTTTAAAATGTTTTCTGTGTTTACTATACTCCAGCAGGCCGTGATATACGTCTATCTTTTTTTTTCCCCAGTCTATGGAATCTTGTTGATTTTTTCACGGCTTCCTTAATGTTACTTGCATCACGAATCCAGTAACTTTAGTGGAGTTGTAGAGTTTACTTAATTTTTGCAAATATTTAAAAACAATAATTAACAGTGCAATTTAGGTGAAATTGCAGTGGTAAGTTTCCAATTTATAATTATTACTATATTGAACGTCTCTAAAAATAATATGTTAAAAGCCTAAAGCAGTAAAATCAATATGTCACTTAAGCGGTAAGAAGAGGGAAATTGTTATGTGTGTTAGGTTGGGGATACTGAATGTGGAATTTTAGACTTTCCGCGGATTGGTTTTGTGCGGAAACCAAGCAAATACGCACGATCTCGCACAAAAATGTATTTCAATTATTCAGTAGTCAGCATGCATTTGTTTTTAGAATTTACGAATGGCATTTGTTTATAGATTACGTGGATAATGTTGAACGCCGTTACAAAATGATCAAATAAGTGGTTAGGTACAGCTTACAGCAGTAAAATTTTGGAAATATTCAACATTTTTTTTCCTCCATTACTGTATCTTGTACAATAATGAAAATTAATATGTGTAAAACACTGTTCTTCTGCTATATGAAAAAAATATTTTTATGATTTAAAAAAATTATTTACAGTTTTGTTTTCAAACTTCAGTTCACTGTGCAGTGATGAAGCGTTTCCCCTAACTCAAAAACTATCAAACATTCTGTGATGAAATTTTTTGTGTGCATTTATGCAAGTCATATCTATAATATGATGCAAGATCACTTCTCTACCTTTGATAGATTGTCTTATAAAAAATAAATTCGTTTAAAAGATGGTCAAATATCAGTACTTTCTTCTAACACAAAATAAAAAAAAATATTATTTATTCAGTAATGTAGTTGAAAGAGCATGATATTGTAAACATGAGTTTCAGCAATAAAATAAAAGAGAGAGAACATGAAAAGTTAACAAGTTTTTGAGTTATGAAGGAAACGCTTCATGACTGCACAGTGAACTGCCACCACTTCGAATTTTGAAAAAAAAAAAAAAAAAAAAAAAAAAAAAAAAAAAAAAAAAAAAAAAAAAAAAAAATTAAACCGTAAAAATATTGTTTTCATACAGCAGAAGGACAGTGTTTTACACATACCAATTTTCATTATTGTACAAGATACAGTAATGGAGGAAAAAATGTTGAATATTTCCAAAAATTTTACTGCTGTAAGCTGTAGCTAACCCCTTAAAAGTGTTTTAATTTTTTGCATTATTAAGGGTTAGTGGGACTCAGTCCTATTATTACCATTTTGGGCACAAAAATATTTAGTGTCTTAAATAATTAATTTATTCCTTAAACTATCTGTTTATTAATATTTAATAAATAAATAGTCCAACGAATAAATTAACGAATTTCTGTAAGCAATTTACAGTCTCAGTATATTATTATTATTGTTATTATTATTATTATTATTATTATTATTATTATTATTATTATTATTATTATTAGTGAGTCAAAACATACACAAGGGCGCCCACAGGGGTAGCCAGTGGTAGCAATTGATAACACTGAGATTTTTTTATTT
This sequence comes from Periplaneta americana, assembly GCF_040183065.1. Lineage (NCBI taxonomy): Eukaryota > Metazoa > Arthropoda > Insecta > Blattodea > Blattidae > Periplaneta > Periplaneta americana. The sequence goes on from NC_091117.1 coordinate 4,497,623, forward strand.
TTTACGCGTTTTCTTTATATTTTTCTCTACGTGCCCGATACATGTTTTCTCGGTAAACAATTAACAAAAGCGAGTGCTTTAAACTATGAAGATGTGCGCAAGGTAATTAAGATTTCAGAACTGACTACGTACTTTTCATGTTCAGTTTTCTCTCTCCTCTAATTTTCTAGCCATCTTGTTGTCACTGAGATTGGATCCTGCGGGCGCCCTTGGACATACATCAGATACTTTGTGATTGGCTGAAGCCAGAAACCTAACTTAAACTCATATTATAATCTATTGCTGTCATCTCAATAATTGAAATTCTTGTCTTATTGGACAGCCTTAACTCAGGTCGTGCTGTGATTTCAATTATTTTGTTACCATAGTAAGCTATGGTCACTATGGAAATGAATGTTTTTCCTTCAGAAAAATAATGTAGCCTAATTTTTTAGCTATACTTATCTCGTTTCTTTGTAACAATAACAATAATAATAATAATAATAATAATAATAGTAATAATAATAATAATAATAGCATAAACCACACGATTAAAGCCTACTCAACGTTTAACAAAGTATATGGCATTCAAATCATTCTAACCTATCTGATGATATTTCCCCCTCCCCCCTTTGTTAACTGTAAATGATCAAAAACGCTACTTAGGTGTAAATTTTTCTGACATTTTGCATATTCGATTCCCTAACGGTTTGAAATGTATATCATTTTACCTTTTAGATGTGTTTCCAAATTATATGTAATACGTTTTGTCAAATCTGGCAACCTTTTCATAAGGGAAGCTAAATTTATTTTATTATTATATTACTTATTAAAACTGGTGTTCCCAACGTTTTCTCTTATCTGCCACCATTTCGATTTTATTTTGTTTATAATTATTGCCTATTTGAATTATCAGATGCTAACGATACTGTAATCCATATTTTCAGTTACATGTAATCTTTCGTAATCCGCAGCGATTTTTTTGATGGCCAACAATGTGTAACCAACCAATAAATGGTGGAAGCTATTTAATTTCTGCTACAATATTTCTGCTGTATTTACAAGTGAGCCAAATGTACATTCAGAAACTATTATTCAATAATAATAATAATAATAATAATAATAATAATAATAATAATAATAATAATAATAATTAATAATAATAGACTCTAATAATAATAACAACAATAATATACATTTTTCATTAAGCCGTTTCTATTCATAAAAGTCCTTTCTAACAAGATTTAAGTGGAGAAATTATCACGACTGCCAGAGATAAGCACAATCAGTCTATCTATGTATGAACAGGGAGGGATATTTTTTTTCTAAGGAGAGGAAATCTCCATCATTCTCCCCCTCCGCATCCCGTCTCAGCACATTCTTAACGATCGATGAAGTCCTTTCTACGCACAAGATGTCACAACGACGTATTTCATTATTGCTACTGCCATTTTTGTTCACAATCCTGACGCAACAATTGAAGATCTCCTCGGAATAACTGTAATTCATGTCCCAGGAGAAAGGAAAATAATTTCAGGGGCATATTTCATTAGATCTATATTTACTATTAAAACCATTTGATTAATCAATAATACAAGTTTATTCTGCTATTTATTTCAATAATTTATTGTTCTGAATGTATGCTTTCAAATATACTTTTTTCCACATAAGTCACAAATTTAAGTAAACTGATGTTTTCCGGAGACGTCTTCAATTGAGTCTTAGGTCCGCGGTTCTAGACCATTTGCTGAACGGAAGGTATAAATAGCATTACATACGCGAAGTGGTACTTGAGAGTTGAAATGTTTTTCAGCATGTGAAACAGTAACGAAAAGGCAAGCAGCACACATTTTAAATAAAACTAATTAACATATTTCTGAAAATATTCACATTCTAAATGACATCGATTACTTATAAAATTTTCTTTCTTTTATTGACTCCCCAGAAAAGCTTGTTTTTTGTTCATTGGTTCAACACACAACAATTGAGCCGTTTTTAGGTTTTAAAATCTAAAATCTCATTCAGCCAGTTTCAAGTTCATTAAGATTCGAATATTTGACGCCAGCAAATATGTAAAGGAAGAAGACCTAATTTTTTTACACAAAAGTCACAGAAAAATATGTAAAACCTAAAAATTCAGATCTTAATGATTACATAGATCTTGGGATATGAATTAAGTTCCGGTTCTTAATGAAAATAGTGCTAGTAGAAGCAATAGGACGAGAAATGTGTCATATTTGGTCAAATTTTGTTACTCTATATAGATTTTATACCCTTTCAGATTTTATCGTTCTTTAAAATTCATTGCCGAGTTTGCACGAATCAACGGACAGCATGGTAACCATTAGCAACCCGAAACAACGAAGCAGTTTAGGAAACGTTTGTAATTAAATTCACATTTTAATAGAATTGTAGAGCTGCATATATTAAAAAAAATAGTGGTTACTTACTTACAAATGGCTTTTAAGGGGAGGCAGAGGTGAATATTTCAAAATCCATAAAATTTATCCGATTTGTTTGAAATTGATCATGGATACTAAGTATGTTATTAGTAATGGATATACCAAGTTTCAACTTTATAAGTACAATAGTTCTGTAAATATTAATAATTTTATAAAACTTTATATCGTTTGATATAAAATGCTCCATGCACCATATTGTAAGAAATTTTCAATATTTCGTTTTATTTATATGTTCAGAGAAGGTATATAAATAATGATAAGTATTAGTTTATTATGGGAATAATATAGTAATACAGTTATCTTGGTTTTAATTTCATACTTTTAAGGGCACACAATAAAAAACTAGCATCGGAATATCAAAATAAAGATAATAAAAATGGAAAAAACAAATTTTCATTTTTTTCTTCAGTTTTGTTCGAAAATTTCACCTCTGCCTCCCCTTAAGGGACCCGGAGGTTCATTGCCGCCCTCACATAAGCCCGCCATCGGTCCCTATCCTGAGCAAGATTAATCCACTCTCTATCATCATACCGGTATCCCACTTTCCTCAAATCCATTTTAATATTATTAATATTATTTTGGTAAATAATAATAATAATAATAATAATAATAATAATAATAATAATAAATTCATATTTATCTTAAGAATCGTGCACATGTACCCCATAACTGAACTTCTGACCTACAATATGTTTCGCATTGTGGAAAATCACGCAATTTTTAAATTATTTCATATCGGTTTCAGTTGTATTGTATTTATGATTATCGATTGCAGAAATATGCTTTATTGGCAGGCACATAAGCTTGCGTTTAACTGAGCAATAGCTTAAGGCCTATTTAATAGGCATTCGCACCCCCTTTCTTACTTGAACACCCCACTTCTATTCTCCGCCTAGATTCTAGTGACGCTTCTGCTTACCAGCGGATTATAAAGATACATCTCTTGAATTGAAAATTGCCTCCAGGACGAAATCTTTCATTCCTGACCTAATTACATAAAGACTTAAGAAGAAAAGTCTTAAACGTGATTTACATTCGAGAAATCTGTCTGTTAACACGGTGACATTTTTATTACAGTAGGCCTTAGATGACTGAAATTATGACTTGTCTTAAACAAGCAATTTCGAATCCAGTCAGCCGTGATAAAGCATAAAAGGAAAACGAATGTGACATCATAATGAATTCATTTTTAACATAAATATTAAATATTAACGAAATATAAATTTAATTTTGATTTAAGCAAAAATTATTACTCGTACACAAATGGAATGATTAATAAATGCGGGAAGAATAAAGATAAAAATAGTTAATTGATATAGTCTAATTCTGAAGTACATAACTATGGTATTAATTTGAAAATGAATATAATTTTATTCTATGTAACGATATATGTGATGTCAGGGACTGCCGGACTTTATCACAATTCAAAATTAAATTGGAAAATTTTGTCTTGTTTAATGCTTTTTAGGTATTGCTAGAAGTGTTGATTTGTGTTTTTTACTCTAGATTAAAATCGCAAGTTTCTTGTTTATGTTAGTTAATTAGAATACAATTATATACTTAATCACTCATTTAAAGTTTGTGTGAATGCAACCTGTGTATATTTTTGTGTGACTTTACTTTGTTTATAGTGGTTTTTTCTTTTTATTTCTGTTATTGTATTTGTATTTCTGGTGGTGTGGATGAGAAGGCCTGATGGCTTTAACTACACCAGAATAAATAAATAATAAATATTATCCACTACATTTCCAAACAACTCATTGTCGTCAAACTGATGTGTGAATCTTTTCGACTATCAATTGCATTGTTGTCTGCAGACTAGGCCTCATGGAATGATGACGAACTATGAAATAATTACAAATAACATATTATTATATTAATAAGGTATTTGGTAATTATCGAGAAGGCTCTGCCTTGTTAGATTTATGAGTACGAGGATAGACATGAAAAGGAATATCAAATTTTTATTTCAAGTCCCAATCATGCTCACAATAACAATTACGAACAGCATAAACTTTCCACGCAATTAAGTATAGGAATTCGTTGAATCCCTTGTCATGTTCATATTTCAAAATAATTGACGTAAACATCAATAGATTACCACAGAAAGCAGATGAAACACAGTCGAAAGTTTTTTTTCTTTAAATATGAACCTGTTAAACCCTCAAAATTACTTCTTTCTTCCTTAAATTAATTTAAAACGATTGTTTTCAAGATCTGTAACACTAATAACCAGGGAACGGATTTATATGGACTAAAAATATATGAAATATGTAAATATATATGTAGTTATTTTTACCAAAATATGGAATTAAATATGGATTTTTACCAAAATATGGAATTAAATATGGACTTAAAATTATAAAAAAATGATTATGTACGTTAAATATTGGTACATTTTAATCAAACTAAACAAAAAATATAATGGACGTACCTTATCTTCCAATGTAGTTTCAACAAAACACAATTTTTATTGTCTGTTACCATAACAATAGGTTACAAACATTTCTTTCAAGTGCTGAAAAGTGAATCTTCTTCTATTGTCTCTGAGGATAGATTTATACTGACTAAAAGAGCGTTCGACGTCACAAGAAGTAACTGGTACATAATTCAATTTCACAATGTCTGCTGGGGATAAGTCCAAGTTAATCTTCACTGTTGATTCACCACTCATCATAGCAACAACCTTTTGTAGTTCTTCATATCCAGGGTTTTTTGAAAGTACAGTGTCCACCTTAGCTCTTACTGCATCTGCAACTTTACCTCTACCACGATTCAGTTGTTCCACAGTACTATTTATAATTTCAAAACTTTCAGATAGTGAAAGGTGCCTATTTTGGAGACTTTTGAGCGTTTTTATGATGCATGAAAATGTATGCTGAATGTGAGCTAAGTCATTCTTCACACTTATGTCACAGGTAACTGTTTTCGCAGTATCAATTGAGACTGCATCTTCAGAGTCCAATGCAAGGAGAACATTGTTAATAGAGTCTATATGTTCGGCATAATATTCAACTGCTTCTAGCCATGTACCCCATCTAGTTAAAATTGGCTTTGGTGGCAATGGAATTTCAGGGTACATTTCTTTCAACACGTTAACTCTACTGGGAGCTTTGAGAAATACTTTTTTCACTGATGAAATCAACAAATCTACTTTAGGGAAATTGTCTCTGACCACTTCTGCCACACGATGAAATGCATGCGCCACACAAGTAAAATGAGTCAATTTAGGATATACAACAGATAATGCTTGTCCAGCTTTGACCATATAAGGGGCAGCATCGCTAATAAAGAATAACACATTATCGTACATAATACCCTTTGGCCACAGGATACCCATAGCTTCGTTGAACAGTTTAACTATAGTTTTGTTATTGCACTTTTCTAGAACATCACAATGTAAAAGAATTCGTTCAGAATATTGTTCACTTAACAAACCGATAACTACATTACCAACAAGTCTACCTTCTTTGTCGGGAGTCTCATCAATGGAAACCCAAATTGAACTATCTTTAATTTCATCTCTTATCTTCTGTATTGTCTCATCGTAGATGGATGGAGCATACGTCTTCCTAAGTGTTGACTCATCCGGGATTGTATGTTGAGTATATTTTTCAAGGAATTCCCTGAAGACCTTATTCTTTAGTTTGTAGAGAGGAATATCAGCAGAGATGAGAGAACGGCACAGGTCGATGTTAAACTCAGATCTTACATTCGATGTTGTTGGTTGTGTTAAAAACAATTGTCTCTGCTTGGAATTTAGTTGTTTGTTGGCCTGATGTTTACTAGTTGTAATGTGTTGTTGCACCAGGAACTTTTGTGTAGATGATACTGCACACTGACACAAATTACAAAATAATATTTTATTGTCAGTTGATAAACCATCTTCTTTAAATTCTGAAATGTAACTTGTTAGTTTTGATTTTAAATTGACTGAATGACGTACTTTTGGCATATTTACCGTCTTTATAGTATGATTTACAAAACTGAACCTATGTGTACTCTGACTGGCATTTAACTGTTGAGCTGCACAACTGAAGTCTGTTAAAAATTTTAAATTAAATTAATACAGTTTTGTAACTTACTTTCCCATTGTTGATAGGACTGCTAATTTTCAAATAACTCTGATGTTAAAGGGATTACTGAACATGTGTTTAAATCTCTATTGTTGAAATGTATTTTTAAAAGTTAATGGAATTTTGTTTTGTTTTATTGTTAAACCTAATATAATATGGACTGTTTTATATGAAATATGGAAAATATATGGAAATTAACGAAAATATGTACTAAACTCTAAAATATGGAAAAATATGGAAAATAAAAGTAGGATTTTTCAACCCTACACATTGTGAAACATAAAGATAATGCAAAATATAAATTATATTAGCTTTATAAGTAAATATGTATTTACATATAAATCCTTTCCCTGCTAATAACTCTTCTTCTTTTAAATCAATTGTTTTTCCGTTACTTGGTTTCCGATATCGAAACACTCGAATGCGGTTGCCTGGCGACCACATACTTTCGTTATTTAGAACGCTCTGTTTTAATGAAATTTCTTCTCTGCCTATTCAGGGATGACCTAAATACAGAATTATCCAAGAATAACACGTCTGACCTATTTAGGTGGGCGGTTCCAAACGATGAAGTATTCATTCCCGTGGATGTTTCTGAATTGTAAATTATACCACACGAAGAGAGCAAAAGTAATTAAACGTTTTTAAAGATAGAACAGGAATATTTCTCTTAACAGATTGCGTATCAATATTGATATACTAGAAATTCCTATCAAACCAGAATTTCTTGTTATTTTAGACTAACGAACTCATCTTAAAATATTATTCCATCTGCAGAAGTATGACTGTAAAAGAATCTGTACATTCCGTTGTATTTCCGTAATTATTCTTAGAATGTCGTGTTATAAGCCTGAGAGATAGGCAGCACACCTATCACTATTGTCATGTGGGTTGCGTAAAATACTCCTATTCACACTTAAGTGTGATCTTTGACAACTTGTTGGTTCTGTATTAATACTGTTACAAATTGCTACAATGACGCTATTCAATTAATACAAGTGCACTCCTTGTATTAAATATTTGCAATGAAACGCATTTCGATCGTCTAATTCGATATAAAATGGCGCCAACCAATCGGTAAATGACCTTGTATTTCAGCGACATCTGCACAACACGAAGGGAACTAAAGTGATACAGCTGTGCTTTGTAAATATAAACAAACTTGTGTAGCTGGAAGAAAGACCTCGACGGTCTGCCACCGTCGATTAACTGCAAAACAGTAAGTTAAATCACATAAAAATGATCAGAAGTTATGTTGGGCATTGCTTTGAGGTTATTTAAACAGAATAATGTGCCGTGGAAGTAGATGGGTGTTAGCAGTGGTTGCAAATACAAGTGTGAATTTTTCTGCCTCCGTCTGCTTTGTTCAATATCCGTATCCATGACTGCGAGTGAAAGTTTTATGTAATAAGTAATCGCTCTCGCAATTGTTGAATAAGTTTTTAGTTGTTGATACAATATTAGGATTTATAGCACTGGGTTCGTGGCGTTGCAGTGCCAGTTTTATGCATGATAATCTTCTGCGTATGTGTGAATTTTTTTTTTAGTGGTGAAATAGCCTACGAGTTGGATATTTGCCAGAGAGATATCCCAGCTAAAATCAGCTGTTGTGGTGAAAGTGTATGAAACAAAGCCAGACGTAACAGTGTGTGTTATGTTTGCGACACAGTATGGCATGTCCTGGTGGAGTGTGATTTTATTTCTCGTTATTGTTCCAGATTATATGAAATGCCATCACTTTTAGAAGCAATAGATAAGAAATATGGTAAAGAAGAGGCCGAAAATTTTGACCTTGATTTGCCAATCGCAATTTACGTGCCGAAGAAGAGTCCCAGAAATTCTATTCCATCGCTTCTGGTGCTAAACGACTGTGATATCGAAACAGCTGGAGATGAGCAGGAACTCGAGAAGAAATGCCAGGGGGTTGAGGAGTTGGACCTGGCTCAGAACAAGCTTGCTAGGTGGACTGAGGTATGTTGAAAGTGAAAGGAAATAACAAAAAGTGATTATGTCGTGATACAGTGAAAGAGGAAGAGCAGTTCTTTATGCCATTTTGATTTTTTTTAATTGTACAGTATCATTAAGCGGTTATGTAACTCGTAAGAAAGATTACATTGCTTTCTATGAAACTGATAACTTATATAAAATAGCAGAGTCGACGTTTTAATATTATTATGCTGGAAGTATTGAATTCTATACTACGCTAGGCATAGGCTATATTTATAATATTCAAGTCAATTCGCGATTTTGTTTTTGTTCGTGAGAGAATTGTCAGTGAAGTTACTAAAACATAGTAATATATATACATAACATAATATTCAGACTATCTTCCCATGTCCCTAAATTTCTACATACCCAGAGGTTTCGTACCCATGCCGAGTTTTAACCAAATTTCGTATCCAGGGTTCTTTAACCCTGACGCTACACTGACAAGAGGACTGTCTGTGGCATGTCAACATGATGCTGAATCTCGACACGTTGACAACTGACAAATATTTCGTTGCTAGGCAGGATTAGAGTCTATAAATTTAATGTGGAAGTCAGAGATGTTCCATAACTGCAGCCAAACTTTGGGTTATGTTTGTGTAGGGAACTTCATTGGTAGACTGATAGACCACGAAATGAAAAAGTCCGGATTCGAACCCAGGGATAGTTGTCACCATTTCATTACACAAATCATCTCCGGTTTAAATGGTTTTTGCATCTTAACATAAATACACAGAGCATTCATGGTTCAAACCCAGGTGAAGATGGATTTTTCGCGTTGTCATAAATACACAACGTCTCTGGTTCAAACCCAGGTGAAGATGGATTTTTCACGTTGTCATAAATACACAGAACGTCTCTGGTTCAATCCCAGGTGAAGATGGATTTTTCACGTTGTCATAAATACACAGAACGTCTCTGGTTCAAACCCAGGTGAAGATGAATTTTTCACGTTGTCATAAATACACAGAACGTCTCTGGTTCAATCCCAGGTGAAGATGGCTTTTTCACGTTGTCATAAATACACAGAACGTCTCTGGTTCAATCCCAGGTAAAGATTAATTTTTCACGTTGTCATAAATACACAGAACGTCTCTGGTTCAACCCAGGTGAAGAAGGATTTTTCACGTTGTCATAAATGCACAGAACGTCTCTGGTTCACACCCAAGTGAAGATGGATTTTTCGCCTTGTCATAAATACACAGAACGTCTCTGGTTCAAACCCAGGTGAAGATGGATTTTTCACGTTGTCATAAATTCACAGAACGTCTCTGGTTCAAACCCAGGTGAAGATGGATTTTTCACGTTGTCATAAATACACAGAACGTCTCTGGTTCAAACCCAGGTGAAGATGGATTTTTCACGTTGTCATAAATTCACAGAACGTCTCTGGTTCAAACCCAGGTGAAGATGGATTTTTCACGTTGTCATAAATAACAGAACGTCTCTGGTTCAAATCCAGGTGAAGATGGATTTTTCACCTTGTCATAAATACACAGAACGTCTCTGGTTCAAACCCAGGTGAAGATGGATTTTTCACGTTGTCATAAATACACAGAACGTCTCTGGTTCAAACCCAGGTGAAGAAGGATTTTTCACGTTGTCAAATACACAAACGTCTCTGGTTCACACCCAAGTGAAGATGGATTTTTCGCCTTGTCATAAATACACAGAACGTCTCTGGTTCAAACCCAGGTGAAGATGGATTTTTCACGTTGTCATAAATTCACAGAACGTCTCTGGTTCAAACCCAGGTGAAGATGGATTTTTCACGTCATAAATACACAGAACATCTCTGGTTCAAACCCAGGCGAAGATGGATTTTTCACGTTGTCATAAATTCACAGAACGTCTCTGGTTCAAACCCAGGTGAAGATGGATTTTTCACGTCATAAATATACAGAACGTCTATAGTTCAAACTCAGGTGAAGACGAATTTTTCACGTTGTCATAAATTCACAGGACGTCTCTGGTTCAAATCCAGGTGAAGATGGATTTTTCACGTTATCATAAATATACAGAACGTCTCTGGTTCAAACCCAGGTGAAAATGGATTTTTCACGTTTTCATAAATACACAGAACATTTCTGGTTCAAACCCAGGTGAAAATGGATTTTTCACGTTGTCATAAATACACAGAACGTCTCTGGTTCAAATCCTGGTGAAGATGGATTTTTCACGTCATAAATTCACAGAACGTCTCTGATTCAAACCCAGGTGAAGATGGATTTTTCGCCTTGTCATAAATACACAGAACGTCTCTGGTTCAAACCCAGGTGAAGATGAATTTTTCACGTTATCATAACTACACAGAACGTCTCTGGTTCAAACCCAGGTGAAGATGAATTTTTCACGTTGTCATAAATTCACACAACGTGTCTGGTTCAAAGCCAGGTGAAGATGGATTTTTCACGTTGTCATAAATACACAGAATGTCTCTGGTTCAAACCCAGGTGAAGATGGATTTTTCACGTTGTCATAAATACTCATAAATGATGTTCTCTTGTTTTACAAATTGTCAAAGTCTGCTAATTTCTAAACAAGGCCCAATGATTAAGTTATTTCTTCATTGTTTTTATACGCAAGTTCCTTATGGCAATGTTGAATGAATCCCTATGTTCTGTACCCAGAAAAACACACGGTATAATTATGCGGCTTTGGATAAACCATGTTTTGCCAAGGGAATACCAATAAATGTGCAATTTATTACCCCGGCAGGAAGGATGGGCCGCTTTCTCTATTTTTCTCTCTAGCATAGCAAAGCTGTAAAATTCGTAAATATTCTTTCATCAAGTTTTGAGAAACAAGAACAATAATGGTATTCTTAAAAAAATACTCTACGTGAATTGTAATGTAGATAAATGATTAATCTTATAGTTGTATTTTAAATAGGCCTATGTTGAATGTTAAGTTATGGACAAATTTTCCAAGTGATGTTCCAGAAACTTAGCCCTCCCCCAATCCAAAATTTCTAGTTATGCCACTAATAGAAGGGGATTTTTTTGTGGCGAGGGAAATATCCTTCATCCTCGCAGCAAATAAATCTCACTCCGAAGTAGACCATTTCATTAAAGATGGAAATCGAAGTGTAGTAATATCATGTATAGTTTTTAATAGAGAGATCTTTATCTGTGACGTCATCTGAGTTTTTAATTTGGATGAGATGGCCATTTGAGTTGGCATGACTTAAACCAGGAGTGCTAGCAAGGCCCATAGATTTCCTGTGTTTAATTACATGTGTTTTTTCTCACTCTTACTTGTAGCTCATTTGGTAGAGCAACTGGCTACGGACTGGAAGGTCCTGGGTTTATTCCCTGGTGGTGACAGAATTTTGCTTGTTGCCAAACTTCCAGAACGGCCCCAGAGCCCATTCAGCCTTCTGTCAAATTGAGTACCGGGTCTTACCCGGGATAGAAGGCGGTGGGGGTGTGGTGCTGTCCACACGACCTCAGTCTATTGCCGAGGATTATGGAGTCTAAAGGAAAAGCCTTTTTTAACTTTACCCTTTTTTATGTTGTGAAACTGACATTTTTTGCGCGATAATAAGATGCGACTAGGATGTGTAATTACATATATAGGCTACAATGCATAGTGTTCTGCCTAAGTCAGGTCTTTCACTGCAAACCCTGCATTCTCCAATCTATCTTATTTTCTGCCTTCCTCTTAGTCTCCTCATACGATCCATATATCTTAAGGGGAGGCAGAGGTGAAATTTTCGAACAAAACTGAAGAAAAAATGAAAATTTGGTTTTTTCCATTTTTATTATCTTTATTTTGATATTCCGATGTTAGTTTTTGATTTTGTGCCCTTAAAAGTATGAAATTAAAACCAAGATAACTGTATTACTATATTATTCCCATAATAAACTAATACTTATCATTATATATATACCTCCTGTGAACATATAAATAAAACGAAATATTGAAAATTTCTTACAATATAGTGCATGGAGCTTTTTATATCAAACGATATAAAGTTTAATAAAATTATTAATATTTACAGAACTATTGTACTTAGAAAGTTGAAACTTGGTATGTCCATTACTAATAACATACTTATTTTATTATTTTATTTATTTATTTAACCTGGTAGAGATAAGGCCATCAGGCCTTCTCTTCCCCTCTACCAGGGGATTACAACTACAATATTAAGAGTACAATTACAATTATAATTACAATTAATATTGAATTTACAAATACAATAAAAATCAAAGTACTAAAAGATTAACAGACTAATAAAAGCTAGACAGTTCATTGTAAAAATTAAGAAGAGAGAAAATTGTTTTTTTATTAACTAAGTAAAAATTAAACCTATTCTACGCAGTAAGAAAATGCTTAATAAGTTTGCTTTTGAACGCTACTAAATTCCGACGGTCTCTGATGTCACTGGGTAGGGTATTCCACAAGCGCGAGAGCGAGATTGTGTATGATGATGAATACGATGATGTCTTATGTGTTGGTATGGCTAGTATGCGGCTATTTTGCTTAGTATCCATGATCAATTTCAAACAAATCGGATAAATTGTGTGGATTTTGAAATATTCACCTCTGCCTCCCCTTAATGTCGTCTAACATCTGATATCTTCTTCTGCCCCGAACTCTTCTCCCGTTCACCATTCCTTCCAGTGCATCCTTCAGTAGGCAGTTTCTTCTCAGCCAGTGACCCAACCAGTTCGTGTTTCTCTTCCTGATCAGTTTCAGCATCATTCTTTCTTCACCCACTCTTTCCAACACAGCTTCATTTCTTATTCTGTCTGTCCACTTCACACGCTCCATTCTTCTCCATATCCACATTTCAAATGCTTCTAGTCGCTTCTCTTTACTTCGTCGTAATGACCATGTTTCTGCCCCATACAATGCTACACTCCATACAAAGCACTTCAGTAGGCAGTTTCTTCTCAGCCACTGACCCAACCAATTCCTTTTCCTCTTTCTGATCAGTTTCAGCATCATTCTTTCTTCACCCACTCTTTCCAACACAGCTTCGTTTCTTATTCTGTCTGTCCATTTCACACGCTCCATTCTTCTCCATATCCACATTTCAAGTGCTTCTAGTCGCTTCTCTTTACTTCGTCGTAATGACCATGTTTCTCCCTCATACAATGCCACACTCCATACAAAGCATATCACTAGTCTCTTCCTTAGTTCTTTTTCCAGATGCTCCTTTTCCTATTAAAAGCTTCCTTTGCCATCGCTATCCTCTTTTTGACTTCCTGGCAGCAGCTCATGTTACTGCTTGTATACTCGACACAACATATAATGACGGGTAACAGGTTTTTATACTTGGTTATTTAACGACACTGTATCAACCACTAGGTTATTTAGCGTCAATGGTGGTAACGGGATGGAAGATGGTGACTGGCAGGATTTAGTTCTAATTTAGAAATGAGAGAAGCTATAAAACCGAGTTCATTACTCCCGATAATAGGATGATAGACGAGGAAGACGGGTAACAGGTTTTTATACTTGGTTATTTAACGACACTGTATCAACCACTAGGTTATTTAGCGTCAATGGTGATAACGGGATGGTTTTTGGCGAGATGATGCCGAGGATTCGCCATAGATTACCCAACATTCGCCTTAAGGTTGGGGAAAACCTCGGAAAAAAGCCCAAACGGGATTCGAACCCACGCCCGAGCGCAACTCCCGATCGGCAGACAAACGCGCTACCTCCTGAGCTACGCCGGTGGCAGGTAGCAGAGTTGAATTTCTTTCTATATAGTGCCGTATTGTAGAATACATTGCTCCCAATGATAGGACTATAAACGAGGTTGACGACTATACTTGTTTTTTTGAAAGATGGGACATGACAGTTAAGCGGCCGAACTTGGAACTACAGTGCTATGTTGCCAATATGGACTACCACGCTGCCAGCTGATGGAAGGTATCAATTGACGTTAAGATGGCTGACGTTAAAACATTAATTGACAATTGACGCAAAGGTAAGAAAACAATACAAAAATCGACAGCGAATCAAAGCTGAAACGTACCAAAGCCAAGAGAGCTATTAAGCACTCACCACGTGGGATCTGTAAGTTTGGCAACTCAACCGTTGTTACCATAGCAACAGGCCTACCACGCTATGTGACATTCAGTTGTTTTTCAGATCGCAGCTCTCCTGTCATGTCCCATCTTTCAAAAAAACAAGTACAGCAAATTTGGTTTATTGATATGTAACCTCCAGAGTTTAAACCCTTCTGAAAAAAGTCATTATAAACATTTTCATCTGTCTTAGAAATTCATTACACTGGACCGGGTTTGGATCCACAAATTTCGAATGTAATGGCGAAAATGGTAATCGCCATCGGCGTGGCTCAGTCGGTTAAGGCGCTTGCCTGCCGGTCTGAAGTTGAGCTCGGGCACGGGTTCGATCCCAGCTTGGGCTGGGTTTTTTCCGAGGTTTTTCCCAACCGTAAGGTGAATGCCAGGTAATCTATGGCGAATCCTCGGCCTCATCTCGCCAAATACCATCTCGCTATCACCAATCTCATCGACGCTAAATAACCTCGTAGTTGATACAGCGTCGTTAAATAACCAACCAAAAAAAAATGGTAATCACTGAAGAATCGAAAAGTATAGTTTTGCAAAAATTCTTGATTTTTTTTTACGGAAATGCACGTTTTCAACATATCGGACACAGAAAAGCTTTTGTCAGATATGCCGATTTTTTTTTTTAAGTTTGTACTCCTGAAGCACGAAAACATTTTCTGTTCCGGGAGTGTTGTACACGAATTGCGCAGTTCAGAATTGTCCTTGCCTTGCATGTAAACTGCAGCCTGTTATTTGTTCTCTCACCTTCCAGGTTAATAAGATGGGCACATATTGTACGTAGATCGCTCTTGCCTGTTCAGTCTAACAGCTTCTTGTTGAGCTTCGTCTTTGGGAACAAATATAACTGCACGAGTATGAAGCCAGCCAAAGTTATAGGGATAGGGGGCGTTGCTGATCTTGCTGGAAGAGCACGTGATGCTCTCCCGATGATTGAAGTTGGAAGTGCCTTCTTCAACGGCGACTTAAAAGTCAGCTGGCTACTCCAAACAGCTTTGTGTAAATAGGAAACTTGCATCCACTGTACAAATATAAACATGTATAAACACGTGCTTTGTATTACCATCAGTATAAAATGAACAACACTAAAGTTATTATGATGTTTTTTCTCTGAATCGTATTACCAATGATCTTATAGTTTTTTTAAAGCTATTATTAAAAAAACATACATACTTACTTACTTACTGGCTTTTAAGGAACCCGGAGGTTCATTGCCGCCCTCACATAAGCCCGCCATCGGTCCCTATCCTGAGCAAGATTAATCCATTCTCTATCATCATATCCCACCTCCCTCTAATCCATTTTAATATTATCTTCCCATCTACGTCTCGGCCTCCCTAAAGGTCTTTTTTCCCTCCGGTCTCCCAACTAACACTCTATATGCATTTCTGGATTCGCCCATACGTGCTACATGCCCTGCCCATCTCAAACGTCTGGATTTAATATTCCTAATTATGTCAGGTGAAGAATACAATGCGTGCAGTTCTGTGTTGTGTAACTTTCTCCATTCTCCTGTAACTTCATCCCTCTTAGCCCCAAATATTTTCCTAAGAATCTTATTCTCAAACACCCTTAACCTATGTTCCTCTCTCAAAGTGAGAGTCCAAGTTTCACAACCATACAGAACAACCGGTAATATAACTGTTTTATAAATTCTAACTTTCAGATTTTTTGACAGCAGACTGGATGATAAAAGCTTCTCAACCGAATAATAACAGGCATTTCCCATATTTATTCTGTGTTTAATTTCCTCCCGAGTATCATTTATATTTGTTACTGTTGCTCCGAGATATTTGAACTGCTCCACCTCTTCAAAAGATAAATTTCCAATTTTTGTATTTCCATTTCGTACAATATAAAAAAATCAATGCAATCAAAAAAACATACATAAAGGAAATAATTTAATACCAACTCAAGTAAGAAGAAAAATTTCGATTTCTTGTATTGCTTACAAAAAAAACGTTATATTATAACTTCCAAAAGTGAGCAGAAATTCATATAAAAACTCTTTCGTACACTACTTTTAACATTTAATACTTGAACACTTGAATATGAAATATACAGACACACTAAAACACACCCTAATCAAATTCTCAACACACAGATCAATTTCAGAACACACACACTATTTGACACAACTCTTCATCACACGAACGCACCCACACAACAGGCAGTGAAGTTGAGATAGCGCCGAGATCTAGTAGGCTCTGAGGATGGTGTCAAGTAGCACCGAAACAGCTGTAAGCCACACATGCTTACATAATTAACACGAGTAAGATCGCCATTTAATCAATTTATTTAAAAACTCTTCCTATTCTGTACAATCAAATGGCGGTATAACGACACTATGTGAATTATTTTCGTTATATTGAAATGTCGTTAAACCGAACAAACAAAATACAACAATATAACAATAAAATATGCAAGTCATTCATTACAATAATGAATGTCAAATGCGTAGATGTACTTATCGAATATATTTTCTTCGCTATATCGGACTTCTTCTGGTTTTTGTCAATTTTTTCCCCCTCTCTCCTCCTTTAAAGAGAATTGTTTGTATTTTCTCTTCGCTGTTGCGTTGATTAACATATTTTAGCTAAGAATATTCCATGTTGAATCTTTCGTACACTACTTTTAACACTTGAATATAAATAATTGATTAAATGGCGACCTTACTCGTGTTAATTGTGTAAGCATGTGCGGCTTACAGCTGTTTCGGTGTTTCTTCACACCATCCTCAGAGCCTATTAGATCTCGGCGTCATCTCGAACTTCGCTGCCTGTTGTGTGGGTGCGTTCGATTGTTGAAAAGTGTTGAAACACAAAGATCAATTTCAGAACACACACTATTTGACACCACATTTCAACACTTTTCAACAATCGAACACACCCACACAACAGGCAGCGAAGTTCGAGATGACGCCGAGATCTAGTAGGCTCTGAGGATGGTGTGAAGAAACACCGATACAGCTGTAAGCCGTACATACTTAACACAATTAATACGAGTAAAATCGCTATTTAATCAATTATCTAAGAATATTCTTTTCACAATGAAATTTCGGTCAGTCAGAATCTGCTAAGACAGCGGGAACGATACATTTTAAAGAACAAAGCCAGACAGTAAATGCCCTAAATGCCCGGTGCATACAAAAGTCTTCCAATGGCACGTTTAATATTCTTCAATACATGTGTGTAAAACACAAAGACTTGCTACAGGTAATACTAATTTGATATAACTGTACTGACGGACGTTTCTGTAACTAATCTACCGCTCTGCATGAAAGTATTTGGTTGCCATGGAAACACACTACTGGCGCCTCCCTCAGAAAATTGCACTCGTATATCAAATGACTAATACATACAGGTCGTTCGGTTAAACTTGAGTTATGACCTGCGCGGAAGAGGAGTGCTGGAGTCAGCTGACTTGCCTTTTAAAATAATTCTGTACTATGCGATGTGAAAACATACTATACTTTAGTCTGAAATTATTTTCTTACCTTGAATATTATATTCCTCACTTGACAACGAAACATTAGAAGAACCAATTTTATTGTTTTTGTTTTCACTAGAACCCTGTTCGTCTATTCTTTAACTGTAATTGTATTTTACCCATGTTTTTAAATTGAGAATATATTACGATTTTAACTGGTTCGCTACTGCGGGACGACTGACAGATTTCTTCCCCTTCCCTTTGCTGTGTGCTACTGCGCAACCAAA
Source organism: Periplaneta americana (assembly GCF_040183065.1). NCBI lineage: Eukaryota > Metazoa > Arthropoda > Insecta > Blattodea > Blattidae > Periplaneta > Periplaneta americana. Next base: position 4,515,892 of record NC_091117.1, read on the forward strand.
AGTCAGAGCCCAAGTCCTGACTAACTATCTGTACCTGTACTGGATTGGCCCGATTCCATTTGTAATAAAAGATGCTCTTTTAATTCGCTCATTTAATTAGGAATTTTTTCGTTGAAAATTCATTAAAATGATAATCGCTATATCGATATTTGACTGTATACAAAACCGACATTTAAAAGCGATGTAAGTATTAAGTATCGGCGATTTTGAATGACATTAGTTAGAGGAGAAGGGCTGTACAAATTCATTGATATGGCCCATCGTGCATCTCCAAATTTTCATGTCTAGTAGCCAGCAGTATATTGAATGTAGATCGTTTAAAAGGAAGCTGTAAAACTGGATTATATTATGAGCTTTCACTTACGCGTAACAAGTGACGACTATTCCTTGAGAGAGAGAGAGAGAGAGAGAGAGAGACAGAGATCGTAAATGGCTTTGCCATCCTACCTCATTTTTTAATTATTTTTGTCAAGAAACCACTAAAGTTCTATATAAGTAAATTGTGACTATAGTAAAATAAAAGTTTCTACACAAAATAAAGCCTTTTCGGCTTGTTCCATTTGTTAAGGGTGAGAATCACGTTTTTCAAAAGCAACTTGTATAGCGATCTTGAAGTCCTAAAATATTTACCTCGAGTTTCGAATGAGAAACATGATTTTGAAGATGATAATACAGTACATTATATGACTTGTTGAAAAGTGAAGCTTTATGCATATGGTTGTTAGTCACGCGGCATAATTCAGTCATATTTAATATTGTGTCATCATCACGCAAGCACCAACAATCGTTCGGGAACTCGTGTTCCTTCCTACAATATTGCGCTACGCACTTCCAAAGTGTTAGCATGTACTAGAATATTTTGATAACAGTTTTATTTTGCCTTAGTTTTGAGTTGATTACAGTTTGTATGCCACGCGACTACTAGATGGTTAAGACTCACGAGTGCACTGAAGTTAGTTTTGCAAGACCTGTAGGACTGAACGATATTTTATCTGCTTTCTTATGTACAGTAAAATAGGCAATTTAAAAATTGTCATTTTATTTCATATAAGTAAAGTAGGCTAAAAATGTTGCTACGTATTTTTTACAATTTTATAACACGTTCTTTATAACATTAATTAAAGAAACACACATGTAAATTGTCTTGATTGCAATGACGATACAATTTTGAATACTCACTTTAAGTATTAAATTTATTAGAAGCCACAGGTAACTGAAATCGTTAACAAATAATAAGACTACAGTTTCATCTACTTACTTTTATCATAAGGCAATTTTCATCTGGTGCATTTTGGAGAAACTGACAAATTTTATTTCTGCTCAATATTTTTAAAATTTTGAATGGAAAGCAACATTATTTTCATAACGCACTCCGCTTGGCGTATTTACTTAATTTATCGTTAATGACAAACGTTGATTTAATTAAATATTCCGATCAAAGACTAGAAATCTTGAGACGGTTTGATTTATAAAAAAAGTAAGCCGTTTCTATAATCTCCTTTAGTTTCTTGTTCGTATATTAATTATTACACATTCTTTGATTCTTTGAATCGCAAACTTACTTGAATTTTCTAATAATAAATGTAGCCTAATGTGGCACTATGCACAGCTTCTCGAATTTCAGGTGGGAGTACTCAAAAACTCATTTTCGTTTTCTTCCTCCACTATTTGATCACTTTTCATAATATTAACGACACGCTCACAGAAGGAAAAAATGGCGACCTTAACAACAATGCTTCTGACTTTATCTTGTTTTAATGTGGTTGCTAAGAAACGCTAAACGTGACATCTGTGGTTTATAAAAACAACGTTTTTAATAATTTTATTGCGGGTTTATTTTCTGCTGATTTATATCAAAATACATAGCACGTAGATATCAGTAGTATATTTTTTGCTTTATTTCCGTAAAGATTATATTATGTTAAATAAATTCATTAAAATATTTTGAGCCATATAAGTTTTTGATTACAGCAATAATAATAATAATAATAATAATAATAATAATAATAATAATAATAATAGTATTGTTTCTCTAATAAAAACATTTTTGGAAGTCATGCTGTCTTTAGCATTTCATTTACGATCTGAACTTATAATATGAAAGAAATCATTAAATCTATCTCGATTACATCACTTTTTGTTATTTTTCGAAATAAGAATCCATTAATTTTGTACTATTTCTTGCAGCAACACATGATTTCTCTTTATGCTTATTATATTGTGAAAGAAGGCAAGAAAACGCTTTTTTTTTCTGTCTGTGAGTTTTCGAAAGTGTTAATTTATAATTTAATAATAGATTATAACATTGCGCAAATAACTTTCTCAAAAGATTAATAGAACAACATAAATAACAAATTTTAGTGCAGTATAGATAGTTCGTGCCATGTCACCGTAAGCAAGCTCACCCTGAAGGACGGAGAAGCAAAATCACGCTGAAATATTGAAAAACCAAGAGATTAAATTTATCAGCGATTACTAGTTGCTGTGGAAACGCAAACAAAACAGGGACAAAGGTTCGTTGCTTATGGCTGCACATGTTTTACAACCACGTGTTGAACAAACTGAGCCAGAGGTCAAACTTCAGTGTTAGCAAGATGACTAGATTTCGACTGTTGGCAATTTATAAGAGAAGTTTGATGGACAGATTGTTTGTAGGCGGACTTTGTTTCGTTATACCTACTTCCGTTTCCTTTATAATTGAAATACATAGTCGCAATATCGTTTCATCATTTGTCAGTAGCCTTTCTAATTATTGAAAACGCATGTTACCGCAATCTACGTTCTAACCCTCGCTTTCGTCTACAAATGTGCGTTTGGAAGATTGCGTCTGAAAAATTCTTTGTGATTACATGTGGTGGAATGAATATACCATAACAACAAATGCAAGAACTTCCAGACTCAGTGAGACCCTCAGTTTATCATGTTTGAACGTTCCTGTCCAAGTTCATTGTCCAATGGCGTTCGTTAGGAATCCCAATAAATTTTATATATTTTTTTTGACAACTCCAGGGAACATAGCAGAGTAAAAAATAATCGAATTAAGGAAAATTATCCGAAATGTGATTGGATTACATTCCAACTTTATTTTAATTATTATTTTTTCATGTTTTTATGTCTTATTTTATAATACTGGTAATTAATAATATATTTGTAGTTGTATATTGTATCTTATATTGTTTTGTTTGTATATTGGCCGAGATAAAAAAAACTGGTCTCATTCTTAACCCCACTGTAAGGTTCGAAATTAATGAAGATCAACCAAAGCAGGTACATGAAGAGAAACGCGCTATTTACCTTCCATGCTGTGATGATCTCAGTCATAAATATAATATTCAAGACTGGAATGTCATTGGACTTATGTTTGGTGCGCGAGGAACAATTCCCAAATTTACATTGGAGATCTTCAGAAAATTAAAGGTTCCTGATAAGACTCTTCAGACAATTGCATCATCCATTTTAAAATCTTCATTGAACATCATCAATCACCATCTCTATTCATCTTTATAATATTCAATGTATATTATTTATTTTCAATAATTTTTATCGTTTTGATAGCCACCACATCTTGTCGCAGAATATTCTTTTTTAAAATTTCGTTATGTATTTTTTAACATTAATTTACATTTTCTTTTTTGTTCATTTGAACTGATTAGGATGCCGATATTTTAAATCCAAGATTTGGACGGCTATCATTTCGATGATATTCTCTCTTTCATAACGTCGAAATATTAAAAATAAAAGATGAGACATCAGCTAAAAATAACAAAACAACAACAATAACAATAAAACTTTAAACGTTACTTTCAACTTTTTATTTAACAAATTATCATCGCATTTAACAAATTAACATCGCATGAGCGAAATAAATAAGATTCACTAAAATATAATACAAATATTTTTAATTTGAAAGAAAACAACTAGGAATTTGAGTTGAGGGAGGAGGAGAAAACATCGGCAGATGCCGACTAAACATGTTGAATAGGGTTTACAATACCGTTCGGTATTTCTCTTGAACTCCAGTGACTTTGGTGTGAGTCATACATAAAAAATTATTACGTGCAATCCGCCAATGTGCTTTCTATGGATTACGCGTTGTATGTTTTTATGCATATTTGTTTGCGAGAATAGTTTTTGTATTTCGTATGTTAAAAGAACTCACAGAATGAGAGCGTAAGAATGTAACAAGTGTCCATTTTAATTTATATTAAAAATACAAAATGGTTAAAAATCCTAGACTACCATTTTATTGACGACCCAACAATGATTAGTTTTGTTCTCAGACAGTACATACATGCTTAAAAAAAAGACAGATTTTTCTTTAAGTTTGCATTGCATTTAGAAGTGAAAATGTTACAATACATTTTGGAGCATCACAATATAAACATAACAGGTTAGCAGCCTTGTAATTAAGAAACTGTACCGTTACATATATTATCGAAAGGTTTTGGAACGGTTTAGCTAGAGTAAACTAGGCCAGTAGGCTGCAATGCATCCAGAGCCTAGAGGCAGATGGACGCTTGTTAAAGAAACAAGGATAGACTGTTTTTATGTGAACTATAGCCAGTACAGTGTGTTATAATTGGCCTCCCTGTTCTGTTCGCAGGTGTTTGACATTCTGAAGCACATGCCCAGAGTGAAATTTGTCAATCTTAGCTTCAATAACCTCACAGAAGAACTCGTCAACTTGGACAACAGAAATCCTTTCCCGTACTTGAAGAATCTTGTACTGAACGCTACACACATCAACTGGAAGAGTGTTCGGGATCTTCTGCAGCTGCTACCAAGGTTTGTTGTTCAGAATCGGTGCACAGAGGTGGCTGGCCAAGAAATGGGGCTGGCGTGCCAATGTCGAGCTATTACACAACGACAAACATAGTTCTCTTTCTCTCTAAATAAAACAGTCCTGCAGTTACAAGTTACGAATAAAATGTTTCTTGAGACTGAGTTAGAATATTTTAGTTGGTGATTGAGTTAGAATATTATAATTGGTGATAAATATAGTGCATATTTTTTGATCTACAATACTATCAGTTTTACTAGATTTTAATAGTATGAAATTATGTTGTGCACTATCTAAAGATTGTATATATTTAGGTATAGTTTCAATTTTGTTCCATAAACGTGAACTACCATGGGGACTATGAAAAAGAAATACGAAAATTAAATATTTTAAATATTATGTTTTATTTAACGACGCTCGCAACTGCAGAGGTTATATCAGCGTCACCGGATGTGCCGGAATTTTGTCCCGCAGGAGTTCTTTTACATGCCAGTAAATCTACTGACATGAGCCTGTCGCATTTAAGCACACTTAAATGCCATCGACCTGGCCCGGGATCGAACCCGCAACCTTGGACATAGAAGGCCAGCGCTATACCAACTCGCCAACCAGGTCAACACGAAAATTAATATTCTGTACTTTTTTTACTGTTTTGGGTAAAATAATATCCGTTAAATATGAAAATTTAAGATCGAACATAAAAAAGGCTTAAGTGCCAAAGAGAAAAACCCTAGAAAACAGAGCTTTCGTGTGCAACTAGTAATGTGTGTGTCCAATGCCTACACACTTCACTTGCGCGATTCGGTTTCCGTATATTGCGGATAGATGGCAGGATTGTGACCTATTTTCAAGTTGCACACCACTTCGTCGGGCCATGCTGTGCATGATGTGTATCTGTGCAGAGTTACTCTGAGTACGCAAATAGAAATGCCGTCAAATGGGGTAACATTGGTTCAATTTTTTTACCATTCCAAAAGTAAACTTTTGTTAATTGATATGTTTGTTAATTTATTTTAATATAGCCTACATCTTGATTACACAACTTTTAACACTATATCACTTCGGAAAACATATTATGTGTCTTTCACGTGTTAAATTTTACATTACTTCGTTGGCCATCTTCAGAACTGGTTGTTGTTGGTCTTGGTGCCTTTTCTTTGTTTTTCCTGTGGGGGGGTGTGGTTGTGTAGTGTAATGTGGAGTCAAAGAGTGTGTGTGTTCTGGAATTGAGTTGTATGTTGAGAATTTCATTTGGATTTTAATACTTGTACAATCTTTTTGCAATCCTTAAAGAATTTATATCCCCGTCCCTTGATTGCTCTGGGATCAATCAACATTGAAATTCATATCTTGGACTAATGATACAGAATGAACACTGGTTCCAGTCGTTATGGGAGAAGAAAGTCATTGCCTGGTACTCATTTATGTTAGAGGCTGATTAGGCCCAGTTACATAATGCAGCTAGAAAGATTGGATCAATAGAAACAATCTATGGTCCCGTCGGAATTCGAACCCGCGACCTTTGACTTTATGGCATAACACCTTAGCCACTGTGACAGTGTCTTTATAAATGTATTATTCCTCCCAGTTTTTGGCCTCAGAACTGATCACAGTTTTCAGTATAGTTAGCACCTTGCAGTTGTTCTGATACAGATGGGTTGCTTGCAGCTTGGAGGAACTACACCTCAGCCTGAACAACTACAGCCACGTGGAGCTGGGCGACGACCTGGACTCACAGAGCTACTGCAATGTCAAGAAGGTGCACTTCACAGGGAACCCCGTCACAACATGGCGGGAGATATGCAAGCTGGGGGTTGCATTCCCCACACTGGAGTCACTAGTGCTGGCTGAGTGCCCCCTGCAGTCACTGGACACATCTTCTAGGTAGGCAGCACGTGTGTCGTGTTCCAAGTAGTGGTGATGGAAAAACATGACGTCAGGAGCATCACATTCCCTGATAAATTGACTCGTAGATACTGAATATGAACAAAATCCGTCCAATAGTTTAGTAGAAATCGCTGTACACAGACAGACTAGTACTAAAATTATTATATTTCATGTACATCATTCCCTGATAAATTGACTCGTAGATACTGAATATGAACAAAATCCGTCCAATAGTTTAGTAGAAATCGCTGTACACAGACAGACTAGTACTAAAATTATTATATTTCACGTACATCATTCCCTGATAAATTGACCCGTAGATACTGAATATGAACAAAATCCGTCCAATAGTTTAGTAGAAATCGCTGTACACAGACAGACTAGTACTAAAATTATTATATTTCATGTACATCATTCCCTGATAAATTGACTCGTAGATACTGAATATGAACAAAATCCGTCCAATAGTTTAGTAGAAATCGCTGTACACAGACAGACTAGTACTAAAATTATTATATTTCACGTACATCATTCCCTGATAAATTGACTCGTAGATACTGAATATGAACAAAATCCGTCCAATAGTTTAGTAGAAATCGCTGTACACAGACAGACTAGTACTAAAATTATTATATTTCATGTACATCATTCCCTGATAAATTGACTCGTAGATACTGAATATGAACAAAATCCGTCCAATAGTTTAGTAGAAATCGCTGTACACAGACAGACTAGTACTAAAATTATTATATTTCATGTACATCATTCCCTGATAAATTGACTCGTAGATACTGAATATGAACAAAATCCGTCCAATAGTTTAGTAGAAATCGCTGTACACAGACAGACTAGTACTAAAATTATTATATTTCATGTACATCATTCCCTGATAAATTGACTCGTAGATACTGAATATGAACAAAATCCGTCCAATAGTTTAGTAGAAATCGCTGTACACAGACAGACTAGTACTAAAATTATTATATTTCATGTACATCATTCCCTGATAAATTGACTCGTAGATACTGAATATGAACAAAATCCGTCCAATAGTTTAGTAGAAATCGCTGTACACAGACAGACTAGTACTAAAATTATTATATTTCACGTACATCATTCCCTGATAAATTGACTCGTAGATACTGAATATGAACAAAATCCGTCCAATAGTTTAGTAGAAATCGCTGTACACAGACAGACTAGTACTAAAATTATTATATTTCATGTACATCATTCCCTGATAAATTGACTCGTAGATACTGAATATGAGCAAAATCCGTCCAATAGTTTAGTAGAAATCGCTGTACACAGACAGACTAGTACTAAAATTATTATATTTCATGTACATCATTCCCTGATAAATTGACTCGTAGATACTGAATATGAACAAAATCCGTCCAATAGTTTAGTAGAAATCGCTGTACACAGACAGACTAGTACTAAAATTATTATATTTCACGTACATCATTCCCTGATAAATTGACTCGTAGATACTGAATATGAACAAAATCCGTCCAATAGTTCAGTAGAAATTTAGAAATCCCTGTATAAAGACTGACAACCCAGCGTACATAAATTATGTTTCTAATATATTTGTCTCCACACTATCACAGTTCCTTCCTCTATGTGTGATGTAACGAGATATGGTGTGTGTAGCAGGAACTCGTCGGAAGCCAATGGCTCGCCGGGAGGCCGCACAGAGAGTGAAAGTGAGTCTAACAGCCCGCCCAGCTTCGCCTCGCCCCACAACTGCTTCAGGAAGCTGAAGTTCCTGAACCTCAACAGCACTCTGTTGGCCACGTGGGATGATGTAGAACGGCTCAGCAGGTTCCCTGCTCTGCAATGTCTACGACTTCAGGGCTGCCCGCTCTTTGAGGTGAGTTATACTCCACATCTATGTTGATTTTGGTAGGAAGGGAAGGTATGCAGTATATCATGCTTTACTGCTTTATTAAGGAGTGTGTGAAATGAAAATTAAGCCTTGCTAATTGTCGTACATCTGTCGTTGTGGCCTTCTGAAGCAGTAGCCACTGCTTTCATAGTAAAAATTTTATCATCCTTTAAAATCCATTCATTTAGGTTGGGTATGAACCCTTGAACCTCGGACTCAGCGCCTAAAATAGTAACCTTGAAAGTAGTGGGGGGATAAATCGTAAAACAGCGAACATCAGTAGGGGAAGTTATCCCCACCCTCGCCACTCGGCACCTCGCTCACCTACTGTCACCCCGCTTTGGTGGATCATTGCCTACCGCCTCGCACGTATTTCGTATTTTACAACACAACACAATACAACCAAATTAATGTGCATCAGACAAAAACCACATACGTACTAAGACATATCCAACAACACACATTACATTTCTGCAATACGTTATGGCAGTTCCCTTAAACATAAATAGATTCATATGATGAAAGAGTAATGGAACGGAGAAAAATTCTCTCCGGCGCCGGTGTGGCTTAGTGGATAAAGTATCAGCACGTAGAGCTGAAAACTGGTTCAAATTCCGGCGCCGGAGAGAATTTTTCTCCATTCCATTACTCTTTCATCGTATAATGACGCAGAATATCTGCATGGAAATATCATATGTACTTCGGTACATTAAAATAATATATATAAATACATTCATTTTCCCTTCTACCACCAACTCGCCTCGGTAGCCGAGAGGTCTAAAGCGTGACCAAAAAGTGTGCGTGCGTTTCGTTAGGAAAATCAACGGATCGAATACTACCCTCCACAAAGTCGTAAGAAAAAAAAAGAATGAGACATAAAGCAAGGAAGAGAGAAGGAGAGGCTGGAGAGGGAAACAACACGAAGTTCCTCTTTTACTTCGTAGATGCCGCATTCACTCTTTTTGTTCCACTTTCCGCCACTAGATGTCACCCCACCCTAAACTCCTATTTCCACTGTTTCCTGCTAGAGTGTGTGGTGAGCTTGTAGGGCAGTAGCGTCAGAGTTGTAAGCTCCAAAACCGGTTGTGGAGCTAGATCGGAGCTTGAACTTGCTTATGTCTGTGGAAACACCGGAGCATGCAACCAGTCTAGTGGAGTGCTCCGCTCCGTTTAGTCCCTGTCCGACATCGCTGTTGTAGGGGAAAAGTGGAAAGGGGTCGTGGGCGGAGCTTAGCGTTCGCTGTTTTACGGTTTGCCCTTGTGGGGCAACAACTGTAGTCGACAAATCACAGCCTAGCTTTACTTCTTTATTCATATCAGTATCTCTTCATGTAGACGCAAAAATATAAAGAATCGTTTTCGACATCTGTTTTTAAGAAATTTAAAAGTATTTTGTGCTGTATGAAGGATATACCAGCATGTAGGATACGTCACCCAGTTTCAGGAATGTAACTACAATTGTGTTGGTTTGAATGTTTTATTTTTGTTTCGATTTACAAATAGAGAGTCTGAGTCAATGATAAGATAATTAAGGTGTTCTCTCGAACAAGAACTTAACTGCAAAATCTTTATTTCGAGATACAGAACATGAAACATTTTAGATCTAGTACATCAGGATTAAGCAGAACGACATTCAAATGTTTCTAGAGGGTGCTATGTTTGTTGAGAGAAATGAAGGAGTTGTGTTATTAAGGGTTCATTATATCCTGCTTAGGCTTTGGACAATGAAAATAGTCAGCCAGGTTATGTCCTAAAAAGTTAACACGGTAAAGAAGTTGTAAGTTAATCAGTGATTATATAAGTGTGTTAAAAGTGTAGGCCTATATAGAACAATGAAGATAAAATTTCAATTTAAAAATCACAGGAGAACAACGTGGGGTTAAGCAGCAGGCTACTTTCTCAGAGCTTGAAAACAAAGCAAATAAAGGTACGGTCACACATCGCTACTTTTGCAGCACAACTTTTGTACTGCAGCTGCAAAAGTTGCTTGTCATGTTCACACGCAAGCCAAAAGTAGCATGCTGCATGCTACTTTTCGTGTTGCGCAACCCGAGTGCTGCAAAAGTTGCAACTGGAGGTTGCGAGTCTGTTCACACGCAAGGCGCTACTTTTGCAGCCGCAGTCATGCTGCAGGTTTCCATCTGCGTGTTGACTTCTCAATATACATTTTGTGTTATGTTCGCATTATTAAGAAACTCATGCGAAAGCTTACTTATCTATTATTTGCTTTTCTGTCGTATCTAGTATTCAGAAATTTGTATTATTTGCCTCAGACAGGCTCATGTCAGTAGATTTACTGGCATGTAAAAGAACTCCTGCCGACAAAGTATTATTATTATTATTATTATTATTATTATTATTATTATTATTATACCTTCCTGGCGGCCGGGTAGCTCAGTTGGTAGAGCAGCTGGCTACGGACTGAAAGGTCCGGGGTTCGATCCCAGGTGGTGACAAACTTTCAGAACGGCCCCGAGGTTCACTCAGCCTCCTATAAAATTGAGTACCGGGTCTTTCCCGGGGGTAAAAGGCGGTCAAAGCGTGGTGCTGACCACACCACCTCATTCTAGTGCCGAGGTCATGGAAAGCATGGGGCTCTACCTCCATGCCCCCTAAGTGCCTTCATGGCATGCTACGGGGATACCTTTACCTTTACCTTTACTATGAAGCTTTTAAAAACGCCTATATACTTAAATGATAACCAACAGCATATTCACGTAATCAATGTTGGCAACCCTCCTGTTTGGAAAAAAAAAAAAGAATTATATCATCAGCAATTATGCTCAGACTGTGTTGTGTATTTAATAACTATTACAAATAATTTATTTTCATCACATTTAACATTAAAATATATCCAAACAATAAAAGTATCATTGGCACATTTGGGTGGTAACACTGGTTGCAACCGCAGCAAAAGTTTCAACAAAACCGATATCAAAAATGCTGCGGCTGCAACCCTGAGAACCCTGTTCACACGTCGCTACTTTTAAGCTGCACGCAGCATGGAAAAGTAGCGGGCAGCAGGTTCGGCAGCCGCTACTTTTCGGGTTGCACCATTGTTCACACTTCGCAGTACGAGAGTTGCGCAGTTTTGTGTACTGCAGCGCTGCAAAAGTAGTGATGTGTGACCGTACCTTAAAGCTCGTGTCGAAAGAAATGGGTTTGTGGAAGACATGCCTATCTGTATTAGCAGGTTCATGGCTTTGGGTATATTTCTTCATATATATTATTTTAATGTACCGAAGTACATATGATATTTCCATGCAGATATTCTGCGTCATCATACAATGAAAGAGTAATGGAACGGAGAAAAATTCTCTCCGGCACCGGGATTTGAACCCGGGTTTTCAGCTCTACGTGCTGATGCTTTATCCATATACATCTATGACGTAGTGCAGAGGGCGGCCACTAGAGGGAACCCAAGAGTTGGAACTTAATCAGAAACAATTCTTCTGGCGCCGGGGTGGTATCCGGTGTGGCTTAGTGGATAAAGCATCAGCACGTAGAGCTGAAAACCCGGGTTCAAATCCCGGCGCAGGAGAGAATTTTTCTCCGTTCCATTACTCTTTCATCGTATATTTCTTCATGTTCATAATTTCACTGTAATTCTGTACCTATGTTCCTTTGCTTACTTATTATTTTCAAGAATTTTAGCTGTAAAATGTGAAAAATACACCTTTTAACTACCATCAAACTTTCCATAAAAGAAATTAGCCATCCAAAATGCAGCAGAATGTTAATTTCTAGCATTAAAAAGGCTATAAAATGCTAACTTTAATAAAGCCAGTGCTAAATGTTTAATTTTAAGTTGTTTAAATCTATCAACTCTACTAACAATACAGTGCTTGGTGTTTTATTTATTAAAATAAATAGGCCAGGAGGTCTGCTGCTGCAGCTTCGTGCTTACTAATTCATTGATGTAGAAAAATTACTATGTACAAAGCATAGATCTGATGATATGTTTGCAGCACTGACAGTCTTGTGTCACTTGACACTCTTTCAAAGTACGCAGGCTGTTCAGAGTTGGTGAAGCAGTGTGACCTTCTCAAGTCCTGCGGGGATTGAAGCATGTCCTTTGCTTGTTTGTTCAAGTACCCTCAAGAGTACACAGAGCATGAACGCCGTCAACTCCTCATTGCACGGCTCCCCAACGTGCAGACATTGAACGGAGGTGGCCTGATAGGAGAGGAGGAACGGGAAGATGCAGAACGAGCCTTCATCCGATATTACATGGACAAGCCAGAGTCCGACCGACCGGAGAGGTGAGTTGAGTCACTGGTAGACTGCAGAGGGATGAGCTGAGTCAAAGTCAGACTGTGGAAATGTGAGTTGAGTCAAAATCAGAATGTAGAAAAATGAGTTGAGTCGCTGGAAGACTGCAGAAAGGTGAGTTGAGTCACTAGCAGACTCCAGGAAGGTGAACCGAGTCAAAGTCAGACTGTAGAAAGATGAGTTGAGTCAAAATCAGACTGTAGAAAAATGAGTTGAGTCGCTGGAAGACTGCAGAAAGGTGAGTTGAGTCACTAGCAGACTCCAGGAAGGTGAACCGAGTCAAAGTCAGACTGTAGAAAGATGAGTTGAGTCAAAATCAGACTGTAGAAAAATGAGTTGAGTCGCTGGATGACTGCAGAAAGGTGAGTTGAGTCACTAGCAGACTCCAGGAAGGTGAACCGAGTCAAAGTCAGACTGTAGAAAGATGAGTTGAGTCAAAATCAGACTGTAGAAAAATGAGTTGAGTCGCTGGATGACTGCAGAAAGGTGAGTTGAGTCACTAGCAGACTCCAGGAAGGTGAACCGAGTCAAAGTCAGACTGTAGAAAGATGAGTTGAGTCAAAATCAGACTGTAGAAAAATGAGTTGAGTCGCTGGAAGACTGCAGAAAGCTGAGTTGAGTCACTAGCAGACTCCAGGAAGGTGAACCGAGTCAAAGTCAGTCTGTAGAAAGATGAGTTGAGTCAAAATCAGACTGTAGAAAAATGAGTTGAGTCGCTGGATGACTGCAGAAAGGTGAGTTGAGTCACTAGCAGACTCCAGGAAGGTGAACCGAGTCAAAGTCAGACTGTAGAAAGATGAGTTGAGTCAAAATCAGACTGTAGAAAAATGAGTTGAGTTGCTGGAAGACTGCAGAGATGAGTTGAGTCAAAATCAGACTGTAGAAAAATGAGTTGAGTCGCTGGAAGACTGCAGAAAGGTGAGTTGAGTCAAAATCAGACTGTAGAAAGATGAGTTGAGTCACTGGCAGACTGCAGAAAGGTGAACTGAGTCAAAGTCAGACTGTAGAAAAATGAGTTGAGTCGCTGGAAGACTACAGAAAGGTAAGTTGAGTCACTACCAGACTCCACGGAGGTGAACCGAGTCAAAGTCATACTGCAGAGAGTTGAGTTGAGTCACTGACAGACTGCAGAGATGAGTTGAGTCAAAATCAGACTGCAGAGAGATGAGTTGAGTCACTGACAGACTGCAGAGAGGTGAGTTGAATCAAAGTCAGACTGCAGAGAGGTGAGTTGAATCAAAGTCAGACTCCAGAGAGATGAGTTGAATCAAAGTCATACTGCAGAGAGATGAGTTGAATCAAAGTCAGACTCCAGAGAGATGAGTTGAATCAAAATCATACTGCAGAGAGATGACTTGAGTCAAAGACAGACTGCAGAAAGTGAGTCACTGTCACACGCAGAAACTCGTACATTTTTTTCGTGATAGATGTAGGAAATATCTGTCTTTGGTTAGAGTAGTGACATAACCAGGGAAATTTTCACGTTGTGTATGACATAAAAGTGTAATATAATAATGGTGAAAAATCTTAGTTTTCTCAGAAAAAATAATAGTTTATAGTACAAGAAAGTAAAATAATTAAATTTTATCTGCACGTGAAAAGTTTAGCTCCCGAGGTGAAGCCAAGGGTGATAATTTCTATGAGTTCGTAAAATCTGTTCACTCTCGTGTGCTATACAATATCTTATCCATTACTGGTACCTAAATTTAATTTTAAATTGTACGCCTTTTCTTTGTAATGTGTTGCTAACACCATTTTAATTGATGCTAAGTAACCCAGTAGTTGATACAGCGTCGTTAAATAACAGATAAAAAATAAATTTAATTAAGTAAAACAATTAATTAGTATATATTATTTTAATGTACCGAAGTACATATGATATTTCCATGCAGATATTCTGCGTCATCATACGATGAAAAAGTAATGGAACGGAGAAAAGTTCTCTACGGCGCCGGGATTTGAACCCGGGTTTTCAGCTCTACGTGCTCATGCTTTATCCACTAAGCCACACCGGATACAACTCCGACGCCGGTTAGAATCGTCTCAGATTAAGCTCCAACTCTTGGGTTCCCTCTAGTGGCCGCCCTCTGTACTACGTCATAGATGTCTGTGAACGTAGGACTGAAGTCCACACATGTGCTGAGGTGCACTCGTTATGAGTGACTAGTTGGCCGGGATCCGACGGAATAAGCGCCGTCTTAAATCACGAAGTGATTTACGCATATCATATATATAAATTATTTTAATGTACCGAAGTACATATGATATTTCCATGCAGATATTCTGCGTCATCATACGATGAAAGAGTAATGGAACGGAGAAAAATTCTCTCCGGCGCCAGGATTTGAACCCGGGTTTTCAGCTCTACGTGCTGATGCTTTATCCACTAAGCCACACCGGATACAACTCCCAGCGCCGGAGAGAATTTTTCTCCGTTCCATTACTCTTTCATCGTAATTAATTAGTGGCTTCAAAATTAGGCAAACATAATTTCGAGTAAAATTGATTCTGAACATATAAATGACATTTTTTTTCTCTTGGTGTTTAAAATACGTATTAAGTGTAGAAAACGAATAAACGAAAAATGTATAACTGAAATAAATTCACGTGGAAAGTATAGAAGCTTTGCCAGGACCTCAGAAAAAAATGAATAAGTGTGAAAAAGTATTGTCTCTCACCAGAACATAGTACGAAATGGAGAGGAGGAAAAATTCAAATATCTTGGAGCAACAGTAACAAATATAAATGATATTCGGGAGGAAATTAAACACAGAATAAATATGGGAAATGCCTGTTATTATTCGGTTGAGAAGCTTTTATCATCCAGTCTGTTGTCAAAAAATCTGAAAGTTAGAATTTATAAAACAGTTATATTACCGGTTGTTCTTTATGGTTGTGAAACTTGGACTCTCACTTTGAGAGAGGAACAGACGTTAAGAGTGTTTGAGAATAAGGTGCTTAGGAAAATATTTGTGGCTAAGAGGGATGAAGTTACAGGAGAATGGAGAAAGTTACACAACACAGAACTGCACGCATTGTATTCTTCACCTGACATAATTAGGAACATTGAATTCAGACGTTTGAGATGGGAAGGGCATATAGCACGTATGGGCGAATCCAGAAATGCATATAGAGTGTTAGTTGGGAGGCCGGAGGGAAAAAGACCTTTGGGGAGGCTGAGACTTAGATCGGAGGATAATATTAAAATGGATTTGAGGGAGGTGGGATATGATGATAGAGACTGGATTAATCTTGCTCAGGATAGGGACCGATGGCGGGCTTATGTGAGGGCGGCAATGAACCTGCGGGTTCTTTGAAAGTCATAAGTAAGTGTAAAACATGTAAGAAGTTTTACTGTATAAGAAAATCTGTTACTGTCATAACACAGCATGGAAAGTGCACCAATATTTACTCTGGTTGTGATCAGTCCTATTCGTGACTGTGTAAGCTGACGTGTGCCGTGTTCCAGGTATGCAGACCTCGTCTCAGTGCACGGGAAGCTGGATCCCCTGGTGCATGTAGACCTGAGTCCCGAGAAGAGGGTCAAGGTGCGATTCACATTCGGGGAGGCCACCGAAGTGCGAAGCGTGGTTGTCTACCAGACAGTGCAGGAGCTGAAGCAGAAGCTGGAGTCCTTCGCAGGGATCCCCGCGTCTCGCATGAGGTTGTTCTACGTGGACCAGGACATGAAGGACATAACGGGTCCTGAGGAAATGCGGTACCCCAACAAACAGCTGTACAGCTACAACATTTCCAGTGGGGACGAGATCATTGTGGACTCTAAACAGTAGAGACTGTGACATCTTCCATGAGCCTGGAGCAGAGCCGGTGTAAGTCTTTGTGCAGCTGAGTTATTTGTTATGTTGGGATTACGGTAGAGATCAAGCTTCCATACTAACAGCTGATTGGACAAGAAGACCCGCGTAGCATGTCGAGAGTAGCAAGCACGGACGTAGATGTGCCATTTCTTGTGTGACTGCTCTCTCTTTGACACAGAAATGGCTGTGGAAGCATTCCGCGCCAACACTGCCCATTTTACGTGTAATGAACGATCTAGAAGGTTCTGTGTCCAGAATTCTTCCTGATAATTTCATTAAAAGACTTTGTTTCAATCCGTGGCAATGCAGTTTCCTCCTAATACTCCAGTTGGTAACTTCTGAATAACTGATGTTCTTTTATTTTGAGTTAATGCCTTTTCAAGGTTGTGTATCTGGCAAGTGTTGGTTGCTTAGTTTCTGATGCCAGTTGTCTTTGGTAGATCTTTAGTTGTGGTTTACATAAGGAACAGATTTTGGAAGACATCCTTTCCAATGGGGATGCACAATAAGCTTTTAGGCTGACGTGCAGGAGGTCTTTAAGGGTCGATTTCTAAAACGAGGTGTAGACTACGGCCATGGCTTTAAACCGCGTTTGGATTTATAAAACGAGATCTTTTTCATTTTTCTGAGCCACGGCTCGAAACCATGGTCTGAAGCAGAGACCACGGCTGGGGTAGGTTTAAAACCAGGCTTGACGTATGCAAGATCGGCTGGATGATTATCAAAGGAAAATTTGTCTCTACGCGTATTTAAACCCCGGATTAGAGTTATGAGAGAGAGGAATAAACCTTCGTAACTACATAACGACGATCATTTCAGGCCATTATTTCGATTTTCGAAGGAATCAACGCAAAATTTAGCAAGAATGCTAAATAATAATCTGCAAAGAAATGCAAGAGGCGGGTTGACAATTATTTTACACCTTATTGTTGTTTGGAGGGAAGTAAGATGTAATATTTTGTATTAATTATACCTTCATGCCTATAAGACAATATAACCTAATTCTTAGTCTTCACAATAGTTTCGGACATTTTATTCAATACTCGAAAATGATGTGGGCCTACAAGAATATGAAGCAGACGTGATTTTTGTCTTCTTATTTTAAGTTTTATGCTACTGGGGCTTTCCACGTAGTACTAGCCTATTATATGTGAAAACAGAACCATGCTACATTTTAGTTTCAATTGAAATTTTACCCGGTAATTCAGTTAATATTTAGATTATTCATTCAGATAGTTAATGTTGGTAGTAATTATGAACAAATGATAAACTACGACATAAACACTCGATTTGTGCTAATTATTTGGGCAATATCATTCTGGTACCTAAAAATCCGTTCCTTATTAAATACTAACTACCGGTAATGCTAGTATTTTAAACGCACATATATTTTTCAAATTATGGAACAACTGGATAATACGCACGGCAGACCAATATCGATAGTCGACTCTACTCGCTGGCCACTAGTCACCGGGCCGTACCGAGCCCTATCAAACAAAATATAATCGAAATGGTGGTAGTCAAATTCGCGACTATATTCTTAAATAATTCACTCCATTAGTCAAGTTCAAGGTTTTATGTAGTACAACGGCGGTTTTTTTAATGCATTAAATGAAAATGAAGATGCAATAAGATAATAAATTAGGTTATCACAAGGAAATTAACAGGAAAAAAGGCGTGTTTCACGGAATACAATTAAAATGACAGAAAGTAAATTTCCGGTTAATGTTCGCCAAAGCGTAAAGTTCGTAATTATGACGGCGTTGCTGTTTTATTTCTGGCCTATAGAAAAATACCTAGCCTTTTACGAAAAAAAAATTTAAGGACCATGAAATTATTCACCGCTTTCATTATAGGCCTATTATTTTTTAACAATATTACGAATCAAAAACTGTCATATTATATAATTTTAACTACTACATGGACGAACCAAATCAAGCTAACCTAACCTAACCTAACCAAAGCTAACCTAACCTAACCAAAGCTAACCTAACCTAACCTAACCAAAGCTAAGCTAACCTAACCAAAACTAATCTAACCTAACCAAAGCTAATTTAACCTAACCTAAGCTAACCTAACCTAAGCTAACCTAACCAAAGCTAACCTAACCTAACCTAACCGAAGCTAAGCTAACCTAACCAAAACTAATCTAACCTAACCAAAGCTAATTTAACCTAACCTAAGCTAAGCTAATCTAAGCTAAGCTAACCTAACATAACATAACCTTCGTAAATGCAAGGCCTGTAACCGGAGCAAGAAGGGATCTCAATCATTTAATCTGCAAGTACACGCAAAAATAAATTCAAGTAAGGATCACGCTCCCACTGCATGAGAGGTCCGCGCATGCGCTACAGCAAAACTGTTTCTGTCCCGAGCCTCTCATCTAAGGCACTCGTCATAATTTACTCGCAATATTTACGCAAATACACATTGTCGCTAACAGTGGTGCTATCTCTCAATAATGTTCAGAACGAAGGAGGTAGACAGAGAGAGAAAAAATTTCTCCCACCAACTACGCCACACACCAACGTCACGTTCTTATGTTGGTGACATTGTGTATTTACTTAAATTTGGTGCTAAACGTAACGGCACGGTTCAAAGTGACCGTGCTAATTCTCCAGTATAGCGAAAAATATTAATTCCGATGTTAATTTCTTTCCAATATCGACTGTTTACAAGAATAAAAATCGATTCTAAGCTGTGTTGCCATATACAAAACCCACGAACCTTGCTTTCTTCTCAGGCAGCGTCTCGACTTCGCATAAGGATTCAGACCTTGATCACGGTTTAAAAGCCAAGGTTTGGAACCACGATTTCATCCGTGTTTTAGAAATCGACCCTAAGATTCCTTAAAAACGCCCCCTAACCTAACCTAACCTAACCTAATCTGAGGTTTCCATCAGATAAGCAAGAAGAGCAATTGATCCCACGTGATTGATTTACTGTGTAGAAAAGATGCATCCCTTTGGAGCAGACCCACAATTATTCGATCTCAACTCTTATCAGAGATATCACCATGGTAACGATTCTGGAGGCCTCATTGAAACATTGAAATTCATAATTTCACTGGCTCACTCCCTTCTGTGTGCAGCAGTGCATGTGAAGTGCACAAATTGGAAATAGGTTGATGTGCGATTAGTTCAGAAGAGCCGTTGACTTGGTTGTCAGAACTTGGCATTAGAAACCAACCAACCCGGCAGCCACTTTCTAATCCCTCCAGATTTCTTGCCCTCTGCTGACCTTGGCGGTGTGAAGAATTCCGTTTCCGAGGTGTTAGAGAAAAAGTTGTTGCATTCTCGTGCAAGCCGATCACTGCCCAAACATTTCTGTTTGTGACCAGTGATTACATGAACCAGTATTGCTATTAGTTTTAACGTTTGTTGTAAAATATTTATACATACTTTCTTTTTCTGCCCCTCCCTGTGAGCTTGTTACTAACGTGGTGGCGGTGGGCGTCCCAGTCATGAAGCTGCTAAACTCCTGTCGAGTCGAGACTTCAAGCAGAATTTAACTTATTTTCTAGTCTGTCAGTGAAGTTTATAACTGTTAGTTTTTATTTTAATTATTATTATTTTCATTTTTAAAACAATGTTATATATATATGTATTGTTTTTAGATATTTGTTTATGTATAATCTTGACTTTTAAATGACTACAGTAAGAACTCTTCAATTCGAAGTAGCTGGGACCAAAAATTCGGGCTTACAATCAAAAACTAATAGGGAATCATGCAGTAAAAGTTTGTGAACATCCATACAAGCTGTATGAATTACTCATAGAAAATTGTTGTTATGTTACATTAATAATGCCACTGCTGAATTGTGATTAAGGGCCGGTATTATAAATGCCGTTTAAACCTTATGTTCAGTTTAAACTGAAGTTTTTCATTCTGCTTCGTATTATAAACCTTAAGTACCAGTTAATCTTGAGTTAACTTGAGTTTAACTTGATCGGCAGTCCTCTGCCGTTTAAACTGCAGTTCAAGGCTCAACAGTGCAAGATGGTGGTTCCTGCAATACACATGGATATTGCAGATGTTTTCCAAGAACTTATGAGTGATCATTATTACTGAACGACCACGGCGGCCAAGAATTTTTCGAAATAGAGTGCGCCACTTTCAAATATACATAAATGAACATAAGTTTTAAAACAGATTGAGGCTTTCGAAGCAGACAGTCCTAACCTTCAGAATTAGGCTTATAGTCCTAACTTTGTTTCGAAAAATTGAAATTCCGATACAACCTGCAACAGAAAAATGAGAAAGTTAAAAAATATGTGTTTTAGGGGTTGAATTTAAAGATTACTTGAAAAGATAAATGATTTATTTTTTATTTTTGAAAACATTCTGTTGAATCTCTGCATCAATTACTAGTTGCACTGCACTATTTTTTCTCTGGAAGTCTTAGGCATCCTGAAAACGATGAAGATTTCGAAGGTGTCCATAAATCTACTATAATAGTACCCAGATCACTGTTTGAGCCGATGTAGACGGCCATGGTGACAGGTTTCACCATTTTACAGTGTCGGAGTTCACATGCTTTGCCACTCTCTTGACTCTGCCGTCTCTTGGACTCCGTAGAGGTGATCTTGGGCTTGTTTTATTCGTCTTGAGATGCTCCTTTCTCCTGTTGTGCTCGTCTCCACTTTTGTATCCCCTCAACTTTCGAATTTCGACGCATTTTGAAACTTTATACATTTTCGCGGTTACTTTTTGAAAGTCGAGGATCTAATTTCTCTGGATCATTTTTCTCTTTTTTTTCCGTTTATTTAGTGCATCTCGTTTCGCTTGATCGATCGACATCTCAAAAGTTCTTATCAGTTTAGCTAACATGGAGTTCTGTGCATAAAATGGCTGTTGGAAGGCAGTTTTCGAGGCATGTTTTGCCTCACCCGTCTCACCAGCCTTGAAGGTCCGACCAGTTTCATGCAGATGTTTACAGTTACATGACTCCTTTATCTACACAGTGGTATACTTTTCGTTTCCTATGTTTACTTATTGAAAAGTTATAAGCAATTCTAATGTAACACTATTTTTAACATCATTACCTATCATCATGCTGAATACAAAAATGTATTCTATGTAAAAAAAAAAAATGGAACAATGAAAAAATCCGAAACTCGTGTCAAATAAATCTGACACAGTTTGTTCAGGAAATTTTAATAATTGTCCTTGCTGGTCTAGTATGGATACCACTGCTAACCATTGAATCTGAGGTTTACGGGTTCAGACCCAACTCAGAGCAGTGGATTTTAAAGGACAATGAAATCTTTAGCATGGCTCCCTGATAGAGCTGCAGGTAATAGTAATATGCGTTACAAGAGCGGTATGTTGAAGTTTTCATGTTCGAGAAAAAGTTTGAAAAAGCGAAACGTAGTTGAGCTATTTTAATTTCCGAGAATTGAAAGAAAACATACCGCTTGTGTATCGTACATTATTTTGTGCGAAGATCGTTTATTACATACCTGAAAGAGGAATTTCTAATTAGTTGCAATGAAATCTCCATCTTGGTTTCTGTTCAATGACGGCAAATTTGCAAAACAAAAATATCTATCTTCAACATTGTTGCTTTAAAATGTTTTCAGTGTTTACTATACTCCAGCAGGCCGTGATATACGTCTGTCTTTTTTTTTCCCTAGTCTATAAATGCGAACTTAAAACAAGCGATAAGGTTATGTAATGATTTATTTTTCATTTTAATATTTCAACAATATTATTTATATAACATATTGTAGTAATAACATCGGCAAGTTTAATTTTGCCGGTCTTGTTGATTTTTTCACGGCTTCCTTAATGTTACTTGCGTCACGAATGCAGTAACTTCAGTGGAGTTGAAGAGTTTACTTAATTTTTGCAAATATTTAAAAACAATAATTAACAGTGCAATTTAGGTGAAATTGCAGTGGTAAGTTTTCAATTTATAATTATTACTATATTGAACGTCTCTAAAAATAATATGTTAAAAGCCTAAAGCAGTAAAATCAATATGTCACTTAAGCGGTAAGAAGAGGGAAATTGTTATGTGTGTTAGGTTGGGGATACTGAATGTGGAATTTTAGACTTTCCGCGGATTGGTTTTGTGCGGAAACCAAGCAAATATGCACGATCTCGCACAAAATTTGTTAGCCATTTCTTGCCCATGTTGACTTTCGATGCAGAATAGTTCTGCAATTGAAACATTGTTATATAAAATAGTATCTACTACGGCTGTCAGATTTGCGTATAAAATACGTGTTAAGTTTAGCTGTATTTGTAATTTAACGAACCCGGGTTCTAAACCAGGAAATAGTAATGGTTTGCATTATACGCTATTTTGAATTAAGCAATTTCGAAATGAAGAGTTTTTACTATAAAATTATTATAATTAATTGCATCCGTTCAGATGTGTATTGAGGCAAGTTTCTAGCAAGACTGAAGAAAGGTAATTGATTCTTCCAGCCACCTGTAAGTCGGCCTCTTTCGATGTTTGAATGCACAACGTATCTTGGAACACCATTGAAGAAGCCTTAAGCTGTGTATGACGTAGTTCCGTTCACAAGTACGTGAATCACTGCACGCTGTTTTATACTGAACGTATCTCTCACTAAGGAACAGACATAGAGACGCATTCAGGGTTATTTGTTCTTGTTACACAGATTAAATGTTAAAGTAAACAAGTTACAGTTTTGCAGGAACGAGGTGCCGTTTTCAAAGATTGTGAGAAGAGTAGGTTGAGATCTTAAGATCTGTTGTAACTTGCACATGTGTGACAAGTTCTGTGTTGAATAGTCATTGTTTAGGAAATCACTGTATCATGTAAATAACAACTTAATATCGAACAAATTTTCAGTTACTGTTACGATTTCTTTTATCAACAAGTGAGAATAATACAGGGTGTTATTAAGGGGAGAAGATGGTATTTTTTGGTGAAAAATGAGTAAATTTAAAAAAAAAAATTCTTTAAAATAACATTTTGTGGGTATTTGTGCCCTTATCGGATGTTGAGACGCCATTTTTAAACTTCCTACGTTATGGATTTTTAAATCACTCGCCCACATTTATTGTTGTTTCCGGTAAATTAAATTTTCAAAAAATATTTTTTCTTTAAAATACCCTTTGATATGTGTGGAATGCATTGCATAACATTTTGTGGGTATTTGTGCCCTTATCAGATGTTGAGACGCCATTTTTAAACTTTCAGCGCTATGGATTTTTAAATCACACGCCCCCTTTTATCGGTTTCCAGTAACTTTATTTTTATTTTTTGCTACATTGCCAGACAAAAATAGATATAATTTCTGAACTATTAAAGATACATGCATGAAATTTAGAACACACATTCTTTAGACTATTAGGAAACTTTTCTCTGTAACAGAATTTTGTTAATTGATTTCATTTTAAAAATACGTCCGTTTGTTTGCAAGAAAGAAAATCAGAAAATTGTTATTAAATTTTAATTGTTTATTTTACAAACGTAGGGACTAATATCAAAATTCTGTTACAGACAGTTTGTAGAACATGCTTTTGGAAATACATTGCAAAAAACTGTTTGAATCTATCTTCAAAAACGGTTTAGATATATCGGTTTTAGTACAATCCTGCATTGGGTATATTTTTTTCAAATTTGGACCCCAAATATTTTTTTTTTTTTTCAAAATATTTTTATTTGGTTGAGTTGCCACAGCTATGAGCTCTCTACATACAAAAAATTAATATTTTACACCAAATAGGACAAAAGTTTTAAAAAATACCATCCTCTCCCCTTAAAAAATCAGGACATTTTTTTAAAAGCCATGAAGTGGCTAAAATAATGCTTCTTAACATAAAAATGAAAACATAATTTCACTCACAAAAATGGTGTTTATACAGTCAGGTCTCAGAAAACGATTTTCTAGTTACTTGATAAATGATACCACAAGACAGAAAGTGGCGCTAATCTCATGTCACAAACAAGTTCTGCAAAACAAAATATTTTACTATGCAACTACTGCTGTACATTTTATTTGCCAAAGTCCAGAGTGACTAAATGTGCAAATCATTGTGATGAACATGGTTGTTGAATGAGGAATGTGACATTATGATTTACTGCTGACTTCTATTTTCAGGCAACTTACACAAAATATGGTACAATTATTCACAAGTTTCATGGTATTTGATAACAGATGTTCACTTGTTTTAAAATGTAGTTATGTATGGTGCAACTTTTATTAAGTTTTATTTATTAGGTCATTCCATGTGAAGCACCACAATTTTAAAGTCGTTTTTTTATGAATTCTGACAAATTATAATTAATTTTATGGTTATAGGCGTACAACAATCAAACATTCGAGATTTTTAAATTTAAAGAATGGATGAAATTAAATGTCTTGAATTTATAATTTCTGTGGTTGGCTAAACTGTGTTGTGCAATTCACCATGCTTTTGTTTTGAAGACAGCCATTGTTTTTTGTTTAATATTGGAGGGAATTATATATTCGTCATGGGTTCTCCAGTTTTTTTGGTAAATATATTACCGTAATCACATTTGCTTTAGCATAGTTTATAGGTGTTAATGTCATAATCGTCACACAAAACATGAATAATAATGTTTTTCATACATTTAGAATAATAATTTAGTATTACATATATATCACTTTATATAAAAATTATGTATATGCAGATATTATGGTATGTGATCAAAAAGTTCACACAATGTCACAACCGCCACAAAGCAGTCATAACCATCACATACATAAGAAGGTATTCAGAACTTGAGCATCATATCTACATATGAGCCCCTATGCATTGCTATCTAATGTATCAGGAAAAAAAAAAGTTGATATTACTTATTCCAAAACCTCACAGAAATCTTATCTTAACCTCTTCCCTTACTATTTATTTTACCAGTTTTGTGAAAAAAAGTGTCATTTTTTTTATTTTCGTAAAGAGTTCATTTAATATTGCAGAATCACTGTACATCAGTAATTTTCTTACATACTTAAAAATCACTATGAAGTAGACAATGAGACTCAAACGAGTTAACCCAGGTTAATAAATTTTGACGCATGTTAGCAACCCGAGTTAACTCGGGATATTAAGGGACGTGGTTAAAGAACTCTTGTGGGAACTTGATGTCATGAAATGGTCACAACCGTCACAAAAAAAAGAAAAGTATGTTTCGTAGGATCAACAGTCTCTATCATAATGTTCTTTTAGAGATTATGCAGTACTTCTATAAATACTGTAGAAATAAATTTTGAACATATAGTTCTATTACTAAAGAATATCTTCTTTCGTGGATTATAGTACCACTGTCACAACCGTCACAATGGAATGACCTTAGACAAGGATACACTTTATCTCCCACTCTTTGTAATATTTATATTTCATTAGGAGAAAGACGTTACTTGGGATAAAAAGTGTGTAAGTCCACGACTGTCTCTAATCAATAGGTAAATGTGGTGCTGCTTTCGATCACCAGATTCATGGGCAGTGTCACTTGCATAGATTTCACAATGAGGTTGATAATAAATAGCAAGATGGTGTAATCAATTATGGAAGGGGAAACTGGAGTAACTCGCGAAAACATGTCCCAAACACCATCTTTCTCTATCACAAATTTAACTTAAACTCATTGAGGTTCGAACTCAGGTCTGACATGGAAAATCAACACTAACGCACACCTGGCTAAAAGCCACTGAATGTTTTGTAATGTTGATCACTTTCCGATTGACATCACAATCGAAAATAAATCAAGTTCTGAACTCCAGGTATGTACCTATAATTTTATCCCAGAATTCTGTTGTTGAAATATATAATTTGATGAATTTATACTCCGTGAGTAGCTACTTTATTAAGTTTTGGCATCTTTTATTTATTTTATATATCAAGAAAATGACTGAAAAGATGAGATGCTTCATTATGGGTGGGTATGAGGTGAAAGTTGGAATCATGAAGTGCCCTTAATAATTTGTTGTGGATATCCTAATAGAAATAAAGAGCAACTTAAATGTCACGTGGCACGAAGAGATCAAGACTGTTACTGGGATTTCCCTCCCACCTCACAAACTCATCCCCAGGCTACGTCACTGCAGTGATTCACGTACTTTCTGCCCTTGAAAGAGCGGATTTGAATTTATCACATGTTCTACTTAATGAAATATTTTGTTGTATTAATTGTTTTCATTATAACACCACGCACTTAAAATGTTAGTAATTGTGTACAGTTGGTTGTCCTCTTTCTTGTAATTCCAGTCTGTGTATATAAAGTGAGCCTTAAAAGTGACAGAGAAAGAAGCCATTTCAAGCTGGACAAGACTGTACTTAGTACTATGCAATGTAGATAACATAATTGGAGATTATACGGAAGTTTACATTACGATTGTTGTGTTTCTTTTGTTTCTGCACCACCATATCCATTACTACTAGAATGGGGCCAATGAAATGTGCAAGTCCTGCTTTTGTTTACATTTCCATAGCAACCCTACCATGCTTCCAAATCTAATAATCCCTTGATTTTTTTCCATTTTTTCACGTTACATTTCAGTGTGATCTTGTTTTATGAAAGGTTTTTTGATGGCATTTTCCAAGGCTACACAACCATTGAAACATACGTTAAATTATTATGGTGAGAGATACACCATTGCCCTGAAAAAATTGAGTGAAGTTCATTTTTTTTATATGTCAGCTACAATAGAAGCTAAATGAACAAAACTTTTCAAGCTTAATATACATACATTACACTCTATAAAACACTGTTCAGAATATTAAACTAGCTAATAATTGCCTGTAAGAATAATATCAAATTTGTATTTATTTTTTTACAACCGTAAAGCATTTACATAATAAAATATACAATTAATTAAACATCTGCATGATTCTTTTACAGAAACTAAAGACCTACATCAACAACATGTTTAGGATCTTTTACCTATTTCTTCAGGAAATATTTTTTTCTTAACATAAAATTTTATAAAACCTAATATTGAAGGTTACAATTAAGAAAAAATTAGTAATTAGTTCGAAAAATGCAGTTCATGAATTTAACAATGCAATACATCTAGCCTAATTATTGGGCTGTTATGCAATGAAAATTTTATTTCGTGATATATACTGAAATGCATCTTAAAATTAGATTTTATAATTTCTTCTAAAACAACACTTCTCTACAACCCTTCTCATGTTCTGGTTATTTATAAATGCGTTCTGATACAGTGTTTTGTTTACGACGAGGATACGCCTTTTGACTATCATTTATTTATTATGAAAATTATTTCTTCCAAAATGTTTGTGTGAAGAAAGATTTCTATCATTTGTCTATTATGAAAATCATAGCTTCCAAAATGATCGTGCGACGAAAGATTTCCTCATACCTCTTCGAACTTCTGTTACCTGGATACCAACAAAAATTTTTCGAGCAATATGGCGCTCCTTATGCTAGTGGAGCGCCTGTACAGGGTGGTTATGCAACCAGATGCACCTTAAAACAGGGATGAGCTGGAGGGGATTAGCGCGAGCCCTTTTGTCAAATATTTACGGTTTATTTGTTCCGAGTCATTTGTTAAAATAGCTCCGAGGAAAAATTAATGAAATAAACGCACTTTTCTAATTTAACCGTCTCCTATTCTACATTCTGCTAAAGTGATCAAATGGGAATAGAGAAATACAGCAATTTTTGCACTGCTTGTTGGAGATATGTATAGTTGGTACTAATATAATTAATTTTATATTTATTTTTATCTGTATTGCAATGTCTATTTGTTTTAATTTGTAATTAATTTCTCGTGTAAAGTTTCTGGACCTTCAGAATCTCCTAGCATGCCAAACAGATGTTCTATTTGAGGAATATAATACGTTATATTAATTATGATTTCCGAGACTTCATGGAGGACACCTTAGGAAAGAACAATACCACTTTGCCATTAAGTATAGCCAAAATAATCGCGATTTCTATCACAAGAAAGAGAGAGAAAGAGAAATAACTCGTCCGGCCTTAATTAAGGATGACCACGAGGATCCGGAAATTAATAGCAAACAAATATAATCAATTAAATATGAATATTGTTATAAAAATAAAATGTCATAATTAAGCACCATTGATTACTTACTTACTGGCTTTTAAGGAACCAGGAGGTTCATTGCCGCCCTCACATAAGCCCGCCATTGGTCCCTATCCTGAGCAAGATTAATCCAGTCTCCACCATCATATCCCACCTCCCTCAAATCCATTTTAATATTAACTTCCCACCTACGTCTCGGCCTCCCTAAAGGCCTTTTTCCCTCTGGCCTCCCAACTAACACTCTATATGCATTTCTGGATTCGCCCATACGTGCTACATGCCCTGCCCATCTCAAACGTCTGGATTTAATGTTCCTAATTATGTCAGGTGAAGAATACAATGCGTGCAGTTCTGTGTTGTGTAATTTTCTCCATTCTCCTGTAACTTCATCCCTCTTAGCCCCAAATATTTTCCTAAGCACCTTATTCTCAAACACCCTTAACCTATGTTCCTCTCTCAAAGTAAGAGTCCAAGTTTCACAACCATAAAGAACAACCGGTAATGTAACTGTTTTATAAATTCTAACTTTCAGATTTTTTTGACAGCAGATTGGATGACAAAAGCTTCTCAACCGAATAATAACATGCATTTCCCATATTTATTCTGTGTTTAATTTCCTCCCGAGTGTCATTTATATTTGTTACTGTTGCTCCTAGATATTTGAACTTCTCCACCTCTTCAAAAGATAAATTTCCAATTTTTATATTTCCATTTCGTACAATATGTAAAGTAATAAGTATCTAATTAGTTTGAAAAAGAAATAAGCAGTTAATGTAATACGCCGAATTATTGAGCCTGAAATTGCTTTGTTTCGTTTTTAATTCCGAAATTAAAAATATGCACAAATTTTGCATGAAGGATTTCCTGTGGCTGTGAAGCAATGAAAATTCCATTTCGAGATTTATGCTGAAATGCATGTTAAGATTTCATCATTTGCAGTGGTGACATTCAAGAAGTTTAACTAACAATCAGTTCTCCCATGTTAAATATATACGGTATATGTATAATGGTGATTGCAAATATTACCTAGAAATAATTTAACAACCGGTTCTATTTATTTGTCTATGGCCGGTTCATCCGAACCGGCCGAATATCACCACAGATCTGGAGCTGCGTAATATTTAATCTTCATGCTCTCCATTTATGATAAGCACCGTTTTGTTTGAAGAAATATAAATCGTTTTGGTAGCGATAATTCTCATAAATACGTAGCGCATCCGCTTGCTGAACGAAAGATGGTCCCAAGACACAAGGAATAACAGCCGGAAAATAAGAGTTGGAGGAGGTATTGAGGTAATGTTAGATTATAGCTTTACACGAAGTTCAGAGAGTCTGCGCTGGGTGCAGCACATGATACAAACGTGTGCTGCCATCTGTCAAGTATTGTGTAATTAACTTGCAAGTGATTAAGTGGCCAGCAAAACGTTATTCCCTACATCATATTATATAATTATATATCATATAGATGGAGGTATGAAATTGTAATAATGAAATAATAAATTATAAAAGGTTTCGAGCCGGCTGGTCGGTCTAGGCCCTTCACGGGCTGTAGCGCCATGGATTATTATTATTATTATTATTATTCGGTACCTATTTAATAAAATATTTTATAGCAGTATTTTACTAGAAAACTTACTCGAAATACGGCATCCAATATAAGGGCACATTAGGCCTATAGTAACTAGAGCAAGGGAAAGTTTGTAGAGGAGAAGGGTATGATTTTGAAAGCAAAATGATCAAATCAATTTGTAACATGCATTTCGACATAAATCTTGAATGGAATTTTCCTTGCAGTCACACCCACAGGAAATGCTTCGTGCAATTTTTTTTTTTTTTTTTAATTTTCAAACCAAACATGAAACAAAACAATGTGTGTCTCTGAATAATTAGGTGTATTGCATTGTTAAATTGATTTATTTCTTATTTATCTTCCAAACTAATTAGATACATTCAATATATATACTCGTATGTATCCTTGTCATTAGTTAAAACGAGATTTTAATGTACATCTGGTTGCATAACTATCAATGTAGAGGTGCTCCTCTAACGAAGCCGCCATTTTGCTTGAAAAAAATTTTTATTGGTATCCGGATAACAGAATGTTCAAAGAGGAAATCTTTCTTCGCACTCCTTTTGGAAGTTATAATTTTCATAATAGACAAATGACGGATATCTTTCTTCCAACATTACTTTCTTCAGACAGTCATTTTGGAAGACAGAAAATTAAAAAGTTCTACTGTTATTGTAAAAAATTTTACATTAAGCAACTAAATATGACTTCAATAAATTAGTATTTGTTCTAATGTTTTGCATATTTGATTGTTATTCTTTTCATCCTTCGTTTTCCTGGTCATTTATTCACTTGCAAATAGATTACACAATACAAGACAGATGGCAGCACGTATGCGCAAACGAAGGAGCAACGGCCTGAAAAATAAGAGTTGGAAGAGGTATTGAGGCTGCCTTCAGTGAGACACTAATGAATACTTAGACCGTTTGAGCACAAATTTTATATACGATAAAATAGTAATATTTTCTCCATTCGATCACGAAAATACTTCCCTTTAGTCACTAATTTATAATATCTCCGTGGCTCACTGAAGGATAGCCGACATAATGGACTTGCATATTTGATTGTTATATTTTTCATTCTTCGTTTTCCTGGTCGTTTATTCACTTGCAAGTAGATTACACAATACAGTACGTATGCGTAACAGAAGGAGCAACGGCCTGAAAAATAAGAGTTGGAAGAGGTATTGAGGCGTATGTTGACCATTAGTCGTTCATTATGAAAATTATCACTTCCAAAATGATTGTGTGAAGAAAGATTTCTTAATACCTCTTCAGTATTCTATTACCCGGATACCAGGAGCGATTTTTCAAGCAATATGGCGTTCCTTACGGCTTCGCTAGTTGAGCGCCTGTACATCCATAGTTATGCAACCAGACGCACCTTAGAACTCATTCATTCAACTGACAAGGTTATTTGCTCTGTAAATTGTTAAGTCATACGTATCTAAATAGTTTGGAAAATAAATAAGCTATTAATGAATTTAACAATGCAATACACCGAATTATTCCGTTTTTAATTACGAAATTCAAAATATGCAGAAATTTTTCGTGGCTGTGATGCAAAGAAAATTCCATATTTTTAGATTTACGCTGAAATGCACTATAGAAATAATTTTTTTAATGAGGTCTAGCCTACCTTATGTCTTTTGTTCTTTCCTTAATACTGGAAATATTTTCTTCCTATTCAACATATGAGCCGTTCAGAGCAAGAGTGGTGTAAGTCAAAATTAGGTAGTGAGGTTTAAAGTAAAAATTCTGTAAAATACAGCGCAAAGTAGCAATTAATATGTCCTTCTTGCTATCCACTGACTACTAATAGTTTAAATAAATTGAATATTAATTGCTACTTTGCGCTGTAATTTACAGAATATTTACTTTAAACCCTCATTACCCATTCTTGACTTACACCACTTCTGCTCTGAGCGGCTACTGGCCCAAGCGGTAGGGGCACAGCATGTCTCCATCGCTTGGTCCGAAGGGTTGTGGGTTCGAGTCCCGCCTCGGGCATGGGTGTTGTGTTTGTATTAGTGTAAGTAAAACAAATGAAAACGAAAACAGAGATAACTTAGGTAAACGGCCTCTGGCCGATCTCAAAAAAAAAAAAAAAAAAAAAAAAAAAAGCTCATGTCAGTTCATCTAAAATGTTGCTTTCCGTTGTTTTTTTTACTTACTTACAAATGACTTTTAAGGAACCCACAGGTTCATTGCCGCCCTCACATAAGCCCGCCATCTGTCCCTATCCTGAGCAAGATTAATCCAGTCTCTATCATCATATCCCACCTCCCTCAAATCCATTTTAATATTATCCTCCCATCTACGTCTCGGCCTCCCCAAAGGTCTTTTTCCCTCCGGCCTCCGAACTAACATTCTATACACATTTCTTGATTCGCCCATACGTGCTACATGCCCTGCCCATCTCAAACATCTGGATTTAATGTTCCTAATTATGTA
Organism: Periplaneta americana; assembly: GCF_040183065.1. NCBI lineage: Eukaryota > Metazoa > Arthropoda > Insecta > Blattodea > Blattidae > Periplaneta > Periplaneta americana. Next base: position 4,548,577 of record NC_091117.1, read on the forward strand.
AGGTGAAGAATACAATGCGTGCAGTTCTGTGTTGTGTAACTTTCTCCATTCTCCTGTAACTTCATCCCTCTTAGCCCCAAATATTTTCCTAAGCACCTTATTCTCAAACACCCTTAACCTATGTTCCTCTCTCAGAGTGAGAGTCCAAGTTTCACAACCATACAGAACCGGTAAAAAAAAAAAAAAAAAAAAAAAATGAAAAACTGTTAGTTACTTCTTATATGATGTCTAAATTACGGATTGCTTGAATTTTTTTTACATTGTGAAGGCTACGTTATTTTTCTTTTCAATTTGTCTTCCCTTTTGTGTAAAACTATAGCCCTAGCATACATTTTGTAAAATAGGGCTCCCCCTACCCCCTTGGGGATACAATACTATTTCTTTTATGAACTATTTTGTGAGAAATGACAGTGAGGCACTGAATTATTCAGAACAATTCATAAAAGCTACTACCCATCAGGATAGCTGAAGGCTAATACGCATCATGCTGTTTCTACTGGGGCCCCACATTATTTAAGACATCAACATGAAGAAACTCACCTTGCCTGTTACAGTTCCTTATGATTTGGAGATCACCCTCGGTTCTCTCAGATTTTGTCATTTGCATCTCAGTGCTCCAATTTATATCGACAATATACTGAGTTTATACAAGGAGGCATTTCATGGCAACTATATTATATCAGCCAATAAAGCTGCAGGAATAGAAATTCACTATATGCTAGTACCAAATTGGGTCCAGGTACAGGAGGCAATAGGTGGTAATAATAATAGTTTTATTTTCCCTGGCAGAGTTAAGGCCATCAGGCCTTCTCTTCCACTCAACCAGGATCAAATCACATACAGAAAAATACATACCAGTATACAAATATTAACTTAAAAATAATAATAAACATAATTAAGTTAAAAAAAAAAGGGATTGAATACATATAAACAATCAGTATTAACTTTAAAATAATAATAATAAAAAAAGAGACTGAATACATAATCACAAACAGGAAAATACATTCTTGTATACAGTATTAACTTAAAAAAAAAAAAAATACATATGAATATAATCTCACAACTAAAGGAATAGTAAGGGAAACTGAAAGATGCGTAAATAGAAATCATTGTTTTATTATCCACAAAAGGAAACAAAGTATATTACTCACAGCTAACACCCTTCAAAATAATCCCCCAAGACTTCCACACATCTTTGCCAACTATGATGCAAGCGTTGAATACCATCGGCTGTGTGCACTCGTCGAAATGCTGTTGAGATGTCCTCCCTGTCTGCAAACAGCTTCCCATGCAACGGCATCTTCAATTGCAGAATGAGATCAAAGTTGCATGGACTGAGATCAGGCAAGTAGGGAGGATGTTCCAAGATCTCCCACCTCCACCGCTGCGAAAGGTTCCTGACAGGAGCTGCAGTGTGGGTTGTTGCGTTATCATGGAGGATTATGGTGTTGACCAGGAGTGCTTGACGTGTCCTCTGAATTGTACGACGCAGATGGTACATCAGGAACGATCTGTAGTATTGGGCATTGGCAGTTGGCCCTAAAGACCAGGATGACACTCCAGAACACCTTGGCTGTCATATGCCAAAATGATCATGACCTTTCCGCTGTTCAACTTTACTTCATCCATCTTGGAGCACAGCCTCTAGCATTGTGTGCTGTCAACTAGCTACCAATGCACTCATACACAATCTGGTGGTGGCATCCCGTACAGTGTACAACAGGCTTTCAAACATTTATTTATTTATTGAGCTTCCTCAAATTAGAGGCTGCCATTAGACAAAACAATACAAGAACAAATAGATGATGAAAGATAACAGAGTAAGAAAAAAAAGTAAACAAGTACACAAACAAACAATGGCAATTTACAGAATAAAGAAAAAGTTACAAGTAAAGAAGCAATGAAAGCTAATAAGAGAAAGAAAAATGATAATGGCGCGTCAGTTTTTTCAGTACACTGAATTAGAGTCCGTATAGGTGGTTCCATAAAGGTTTGACTGACTCTCTATGAGGAGGGGCAGTTCATTCAGAAACGATTTGTGCAGTCCTAGGGTCTTACAGAATTGAGAAGAGAAGTTGGGTATCGTTCCTCTTGCTCCAAACATCAATCCCGTAACACTGATATCGTGAAGTTTGTATTTATCTTTATAATACGGGATGGTTGGAACGTAGATTGCTCGTTTCTCCTCATGTACGTCTTCGGGCTGTCCTTTATACGTTTGAAACCTGATGGTGGGGTCGATTATCATACCCTGAGACAGGGATTCGCTAATGGCAATTATGTCAATTTGTCTGTTACTGCCATTAACATTTTCGGTTATTTGGAAGACTGATAACATAGTTGCCATGACTTATGATATATATATATATATCTCCCCCCCTCCCTCTCTCGCGCGCGCGCACGCACACACACACACACACACACACACACACGACAGTCCAATGTCTAGAGCTCTGGATTTATAATCCTCAAATCCTGCTTCAATCTTATCCTGAACAGTCAACATAGTTAAAGCTGAACCCTGAAGATTAGAATTTAAAAAACTAAAAATATCCGATAGGTACGCAAGACTTGCACGCAAAGAAAAGTCCCTGAGGCAAACTCAAGTGTGTAATAGTACCTTATGCAACGAGTCTATAATGGTAGTAATTAAGACACGAGTATGTTTGTTTATGAAACAAGCCCAAGCGAGTTTCATAATTTTCATACGAGCGTCTTAATTACCATTATAGGCAAGTTTCATACGACTTTTTATGCTCGACCATATTTCTAACTTGAAATTATTCATAAGTATTCATGTTATTCTTATCTAAGTGAAGAGCGGAACTGACCTTCTAAATTGTGAGATGTGCGCAGACGCGAAAGTATTGATTTTTTTCCGAGGGACGAATGTCATTGACCTTGATATAATCTAGAGAATAACATGAACATTAATATTGATATAACCTGGAAATTGATTTAGAATTGAAAAACGAGATGAATTTATTTGAATATTATTTACAATTAACGCTAATTATTATAGTAACAGAACATAACTTCTGGGACAGTATTGGATTTCCAGCCTCAGTGACTTTTTGCTAATTGTCTTTCGATTGCATATCCGAGAATAATCGATACTTGCAGTTTTATAATGGTACAATGGTGATTTCTCATTGGCTGAACAACTGAACTATAATGAATGGGTGTACTTTAATGAGGTGCATTAAAGGGCTACTACCAGATGTACAATTACTACATTTCGGCATGGTCGAGCATAAAAAATCTAACAGAAAATATTCCAACAAACTGATAGAAACAACAGAATGTGATGAAGTTCAGCTTAGTTAAAATAGAGTTTGAAAACATTCTTTTGCATTACTCACGGATCGCCAGGGGTCCACAGACCACGGGCTGGGAACCACTGCTCTGCTTCAATTTCTGAACAGAGTTTTATCGAGTAGTGATAATGCCAGATGGTACCAAGTGAATCTGGAGATCGGGGGCTGTGATCAGGCACAGATTTTAATCCTGTTGGAATGAATCCTGGTTGGTTTTCCCCAGCTGTAAGGTGAATAATCCCACAGCGAATCCTCAAGTCTTCAAGCTGAGGTGCATTCGAAGCAGAGACAGAAAAAATTAACATCAATGAAACAAAGGTGACATGAGGGCAGGTATGTCCTCACTAACAGGTTATCACAAGGACGTGCAAATAGGATTTTCTTTGTTTATTTACACGACTTAATACAAATTTGTGTTACAATCCGAATGGATCACAGGGTTGTGAGAAGGGTCAGTTTCTCGTTGAGCTGCAGCTGAGTCTTCACCAGCTGGGACAGGGTGATCACCATCAGCAGGTCCTGCGAACAAATGAAAGATGCGTCCTTCATCTCTAGCGCTGCTTGTACGATGGTCATACTGAAGGTCATGAGTAACCCATTGTTATGAATCTTAATTTTTTGGACAAACCGGGTACATCATCTTAATCTACAGACTTTTCTGTCACTTTTTAACATAGTCTCCATCATACTTAGGAAGGGCTGATCATATTAGGAAGTTTAAATGTAGAAAACAAAGAACAGATGTGGCAAAATTTTCCTTTGTTAACCGCACAATAGTAGACTGGAACAGCTTACCTGCGGCAATCTTTCAGGGTGGTGCTCTCAAAATCAATACATTTAAGGAAAGGTTGAGAAGATTAGACTGAAAATGTAATTGTAGGTACAGTGTAATTATCTAACTTGTGTCATGTAATTAATTAAGTTGATATGTAACTTAATTAAGATGATATGTAATTAAGTTGATATGTAAATAAACTAAGGTAATATTTAATTAATTAAGATGATATGTAATTAAGTTGGTATGTAATTAAGATGATATATAATTACTTAAATTGGTAATAGTTGGGTGAAATAGAAGTACTTATAAGTTAGATTTACTTTGCTTATCGTAGGCGTTATTATAGAATAGTTTTTATTTATAGTCCTAGGTTTATTGCATCTACTATTTATAGATTTACGTTTATTTTATTTTATTCCATGTAATTGTAATTATTGTATATATCACTGCCACCGGGTGTATACCCAATTGTAGTGTTAATACATACATATATTTCTTTGCACACATTTCCCGCCGTTCTGTAAGCTTTAAAATTCCTTTCTTGTAGAAATCTATTTCATCTTCCTGAAGACACTGATGCACTGCTTTCCGGATGTTCTCCAACATTTCGTAGCGTTGGTCTCGCACCTGTGCCTTTACAGAACCGAAAAGATGGTAGTCTAAGGGTGCCAAGTCGGTACTGTAGGGAGAATGCGGAAGAGTTTCCCACAAAATGTTCTGATTTTCTCCATGGTGACACGATCAGTGTGAGGCCACGCATTATCGTGTTGCAGGATGATCTTCTTTCCAGGGCATTTCTCACGCAATGCACGACGGAGCTTCAAAACTGTCTGAATATAGTGGATAACATTTATGGTCTGTCCAGGATCAAGAAATTCAAACAAAATGCATTCCAGAACTCATCAACTCTTTCCTTGTTGCGTTCCGTGGAGGCAGTTCGAGGGCGACCGCTACGAGGCTTATCTTGGATGCTCGTGTTCCCATCTTCGAAATGTTTCACCATCTCCTAACACTGCTGGTGCCCCTGCACACATCTCTGTATGCACGCTGAAATCTGAGGTGAATTTCAGCAGCAGATTTTTCTTCTTTAACAAGGAATTTAATGACAGCACGCTGATGAAACGAACCGTCGCTGTTGACCATTTTGCAAATATTGCCTGTGGTCACATGATAGAAGTTAATGACGTCACAGTATGTTAATACATAGTGTGAAGTCTGTAGATTATGATCATATAATAGTTTTTGTTACATTGTTGAAATTGAAATTATAGCAGTGTGTTGCTCATGACTTTCAATACTGCCCTCTCTATACGATCACTTTTCATTAAATTCACTAGACGTTACTTTTCAAGACTGTCAACACTTTACACGTCTTACTGTCAAATCACTTACAATACTTGAGAAGTCTTTGATTGTCTTGAAAGTAAATCAGAACATGCCATAATCAAAGACTTGACAATTCTTTGAAATAACTGACCAATGGAAGTTGAAAATATTACAGTGCCCTGGCCTGCGAAAAGGGGGCAGCTCCTGGAGCTATATACAAAGTGAACCATAAGCAGTATCATTAATTTCAGGGGGTTATTCTTTGAGATATTTCAAACAAAACAGTTGATTATTTTGGACTGCTTGCTCATAAGGAAGACTAAACCATGCCCTCAAATTGTAATACTGTTCCATAATTTCTTCAATTACATCATGGTGTGTTACGGAAAGTTTCACCGTTTCTAAAGTAAGCATGGACAGCTTCCAATTTCCACGAATTTCAAAGTGAGTTGCATCTTAACAATGAACACATGCTGTATTTTCGCGTTCTTACATTTTCACAGCAAACCTAATTTCTAGCAACATTGGCTTAGAATGTATAAATGACATTTTGTATCTCCTGGAGTTTTTAAATAGGTTCATATAAGTGTAAAAATGTATAACAGAACTAAAATAACATGAGAAGTATAGGAATTTTGCCAAGATCTCAGAAAAACGAATGTGTGAAAAATGCAGAAGTACGAAACATGTGCTTGGGAGTTCCCCACAGGGAGAAGTACTCAGAATAAAATGTCACAACACCATACGTTCTATGATCGCAGATGCACTTCGATCCAAAAATCTAGGCATTCATGAGGAAGTTCATTGTATTGCTGATGGTGGGAGCTATAGATAGGAATAAACAGACAGCCGAAATAATTGATTCTACGATCAGATTTGAAATCTCAGCCACTCAGCCATCTGAAAGAGAAAAAGAAAATCTGCGAGCCTACGATTCAGTAGCTATCGGCGAAATACAACATAGAAAAAATCACAGTTACCGGTCTCTTCTTCGGAGCGAGAGGCACCATCCCGAAAACCTTTGTAAAGTGGAGGGAAAAATACAAGCTGACGAGAGATCTTCAAGATGCCATCGTCACCACCATAATAAAATTTTCTGCAGCGATATTTTGCCACCATCTTCATGGTGTACACTCAATTTCAATTGTACTAGGTTCTATTTTTTTTTCTTATGCCTTAATCTCTTTTGTTTGGAACCTGTTTATATAATTTTTCATTTTAAATTTTATTGTGAGCTATTCTGTGTCGCAGAGCAAATCCAAAATATTGGGTCAGACCAATAAATTAATAAAGATGTTTTACTGTTTAAACATTAATGTCTTGACCAGTAATAATTTCTTGTCATAACAATTTCACTGGCATAGGGCACAAGGAAGAAGGATTGCCCCTGAATTAAAAGTAATGCTGGGACGCATGTGATGCTGCTACAGGGTTTTAGCAAAGAGCTTTTTAACGGGTGCACCAAGTATCTGCTCCTGACCTTGATGTTGGAGTTGAACATGTTCTCAAACTCCTCTGGGGTCATCTTGGGCACACTGTTCACCATGTCCAGGAGGGCCCGTCCCACGGCGTTATCTGGCTGTGTGCGGCCGGCCAGCACGTCTTCCACGTATGCCAGCACGTTGTCCAGCAGGGCTGTCAGCTTCTGGGAGGCCTCTGCCACCTGGGCGAGGTCCAGCATGGGCTCCACGGTCTTCTTGCCCATCGTCATCGTCTTCTGGCACAGCTGGACTGCAGCACAATCACACAGCAATGACTGACTATGCTACTACCTACTTACTTACAGGCTTTTAAGGAACCCGGAGGTTCATTGCCGCCCTCACATAAGCCCATCATCGGTACCTATCCTGAGCAAGATTAATCCAGTTCTATCATCATATCCCACCTCCCTCAAATCCATTTTAATATTATCTTCCCATCTACCTCTCGGCCTCCCTAAAGGTCTTTCTCCCTCTGGCCTTCCAACTAACACTCTATATGCATTTCTGGATTCGCCCATATGTGCTACATGCCCTGCCCATATCAAACGTCGGGATTTAGTGTTCCTAATTACGTCAGGTGAAGAATACAATGCATGCAGTTCTGCGTTGTGTAACTTTCTCCATTCTCCTGTAACTTCATCCCTCTTAGCCCCAAATATTTTCCTAAGCACCTTATTCTCAAACACCCTTAACCTATGTTCCTCTCTCAAAGTGAGAGTCCAAGTTTCACAACCATACAGAACAACCGGTAATGTAACTGTTTTATAAATTCTAACTTTCAGATTTTTTGACAGCAGACTGGATGACAAAAGCTTCTCAACCGAATAATAACAGGCATTTCCCATATTTATTCTGTGTTTAATTTCCTCCCGAGTATCATTTATGTTACTATCTACACCAATGGAAAACAACAAGCCACTGTGCTACTGGGTGGAGGAGAACAAAGGAATGTATCCTACGTACCTCCCACGACTTCTGGTTCGTAGCAGGTGATTTCCACATTCACAGGGGTGAACATGCAGCCAGATTTACCACCAGGGACGCCAAATGGAACACTGTAAAAATGACGATGATAATATTTTAACAGAATAGCTGATAATAGGATAAGCAGAATTTAACAAAGTTTGAAATTTAAATCTGATTTTCATGAAAAACACACAATATTTACAAACAAATTTTTCTCACTATGTTATTGTTTCAACAGATATGCCGAAGTGCTTCATTAAAATCAGGTCAAAAAAAAAAAAAAAAAGAGGAAAAACAGAAAGAAAAAAGCAGAAAGGAATGAACATACAAAAGAAAGCCAGAACAAAAGAAATAAAATGAAATGCTAAAAGAGCACAAAAGAAACTACCATATCATCGAAATACAGATAAAATATAAAATGAAGAAAGGAATAAAATACAAAACAAATAATATCCAATGTAGGGGTTTTATGTGGTTAGCATGATAATCCTCCTCACCCATTATAGCTGGCTTTCGAAACCTGATTTCACTTGAGGTTGCCAATCCTTCTGTATTTGATCCTAATTTTTAACAGACTTCTGGAAAATCTAAAAAAAAGGCAGAATTTCAAATGCTTACTATAACAAGACTATGAGCCACAACCGAAAGCTAACATTATTAGTAATAAGGCAATAAACCAATGTAATTTCTGTGACCAACTCCAATGAAGCTACAGGCCTGTATGAACACGTTTGATTTGTAGTTGCTAGTTCTACATTATCAAAGTGATGATAGACACGTATTGTGTACACTTTGAGTGAACCATAGTGAAAAATGTGTTGTAAACTGGGACTAATTTCGGAATGTCACTTCATATGAAGAGAAAATATATTGCATGCCCTTCATTAATTACTTATCTTATCATAGACTCATGCTCCCCAATTGTAAACCAAAATAAAAATAAAACATTCAAACCAACATAACTGTAGTTTCATTCCTGAAATTGAGTGATGTATTCTACATGCATGTATATCTCTGATACAGTTCTTAATTTTGCATCTTTATTTCAAACATTTGATTTTATCGTGAATTAAGATGATTTATATCTTTGTTGTTCCAGAGATGTATTTTCTGAGGAAGGTTATGCTTGCCAGAAATTGGTTCCAGTGCTCATCAGTTTAAAATCAAAGCATGCCAGGTAGTAATGCTCATACACAGAGTGTGTTTTCTGTCATGAACAATGAGTAAGTAGATGTTCGAAACAGGCGCACAAAACATCTAATCCATTGCAGTCAACGCCAAGCACTCAAGCAGGGAATTTTTCTATTTATAAAAAATTATGAAAAACTATTACGTGAGGCAAAATCTGTCTTTAAATACTCTCAATTTTAGTCAACTTCCAAAGTGTAGAACAAAGTTATTTTTTAGTAAATGAACTGAATAATTTGTATATTTTCTATGTGAAAGTTTGTTGACTATTTAGTCTCCCATATTTTTTTTTTTTTTCAAAAAAAGTTTGCAGTCCTAATTTTGCTACTCACTGTAGCTTCCGAAACTCATCATGATGCTGGGTGTGCACTGCCCCCCAACCATTCCAAATTCCATATGGAACAATCAATCACTTTAGATATGTTTATTGGATGAGTGCACTCACATTTCTTCTTATTAAAAATAAATATTGCAAGAAGATTGCTGACTTAATACCATGACACTTTCCTCACAAGGAATTGAATTTTAAACAGAAAATGAACAGTTCCATTTGGGATACAGAAAAACATACTCTATAGCTTTTTTATAACACGCTACACTGAAACTTCCAATTTAGATTGAATTAGGTTAGGTTAGCTTTGCTCATATTTGTTGTGTCGTAAAAGAAATATATTTTTTTTTTTGACGCTGACACTTCCAACTTGGGTTGGGTTAGGTTAGGTTAATTTTGCTCATAACAGTTATGTAGTATTTTTTTTTTTTTTCCCGGTATTTGCATTCATTCTGTGTTCTACCTCTCTATTTCAAGTGTTCAGTAATCACTTTTAGGTTACCTGCACCCATCAATTATTTCCATATTTTAGCTATTTTCTAGTAAGTTCCTTTACATACCAAACTACCTCCCCAATGAAAATTAGATCATTTTTCCATTTTTTCTTTAGTCAAAAAAACCTTCAGTGTCGCATGCTATAGAAAACCCAAACATACACTTATTATAAATTTATTATTTATGTACAGATTATTAAAATTCTCTGAATCTGAGTTACACATCTGCTTTTTTAAACCAAATTTCTAAATTTTCACATTCGTAACTTGACAATTTATATTTAAGGGGAACACTTGCTAACAAAAACAAGTAAAACATAAAAATAAAAAATACGGTAATTAAATTAATTTTTGCTCTGCAAGCTCAATTATCCTGGAATGACCATCCCATGCAATAGCCAAAATTTCAACTGATAAAATTTCGGTGAATTTTTATTAATGTACTGCCAGCATAGGGAATTAAAAACAAACACTGAAAATACCTTAGTTTGTAGTGTGGAGTAGTAGAAACTCGATGTGATCACTGGGAGAGCTGTGGTCCCACCCTACCCGCCCTAAATAGGTTCCTTACTTACATAGGAAAATCGTCGTACTTGAAGAAGGCGGCCATATTTCGTTGTTGTGACGTTATTTGAGGTGGAGTGGGAGAATGATTGCAGTGTCGCCAACTGTGGTAACCATATTATCTTACACACCTAACCTAACCTAACCTAACGTACTACACAGCTATTGTAACATTCCTAACGTTTAGCACACCTGTTGTAACATTCCTCACAGCTTCATTTCGTTTGCCAATATTGGCATCCCTGCTACACCTATAAAATATGGTGTGCTGGAATTCTGAGTCATCTAGTGGAAGTGAAGTGAAACTGCGACTCTGTTAATTACGTTTCCGAAGTTGATTGTGTTATCTGCAAGAATTATTGCGTCATTGTAGTGATAATTGCATTTATATTGTACAATAAAAATTGAAATGTGTCGTGGCTGAGATAAAAGTGTTCTAAATTCATTTCCAGCGCCACACTCCCAGTGATAAACGTGTGAATATTCGTTAGGAGTCCCCTGGAAGTGGCCGTAGGGAACTAAAACTTGACCAAAATTTCTTCCTTCTTGAAGAATAGAATCAGTTCTCACTCTGTAACACTAGTCTAAGACATGAAGCTTCAGACCACGGAACTATGACGTGGGACAAATAAGAACGAAATACAAGAGGAAGAAAGAAATTACGAAAGAAAGGAGGAAAGGGGAGTGGAAGAAGGAATCGAAGACTGATGTGACGAAGCTACTCACTTGACGTAAGACTTGATGCCCATGCGTGTCCCGTGCAGCGTGGTGTCCAGCGTCAGGTGGATGGGGTTGTTGCACTCGCGGGCGTAGTACTCGTGGATGACGGACGAGTGGCTGGTCACCTCGTTGCCCGTTGCCCACCAGCCAACAATCGCCTCCTGGGTGTTCACTCTCCGGTTGAGGTCGTACAAGTCCATTGCATAATTCAACTCGGCTTCAACCTAAGCAAAGCACACTTTCAATGAGGCAGGAGACAACTGCACATCTTCCATTGGTAGTGAAGTTCACAGATGCAGTCGAAGGTTTAATCCACCTATGTCTTCAGGTGAAGAAAAGGGACAAGATGAGTATACTTATACTCTTTCATGCTGTTAGAAGTGGCTAAGTCCACTTTACTGATCTCTCTTCACTAGCGATAGAAAGTTCAATCCAAACATAATGGTGCAACATTAACTAAATAATAATAATTATGATGAATGACATAAACCTAAGCCACAAAGCCAAAATCTCATAGGACAGAGTAGACCTATCTAAAAGTTTGGAGTTAAATACTATTTTAAGTGGTATAATCATTTTCTCAGCATAATATAGGCCTACTTCTGTTATTGCTGAGTCAATTTTATAATATTTTACTAGTAGCTTCCCCTTACGTGCAAGAAATAATCGCGCAAAAAAAAAAATTAGGCCTATTTTTGCCAGAAGCGTGGAGTTGGACTACAATGGAGTAAAAATTGTGAGTTTTCTATAGCACGCGACACTGAAGGTTTTTTTACGAAAAAAAAGTGGGGAAAATGGTATAATTTTAGGGTGAAGGGAGTTTGGAATATGAAGAATTCATATATTACGTCAGTTGAACTGAAAACATATTATAAAATAGCTAAGGATTGGAAAGAATTTATCGGTGTAGGTAACATAAAAGTGATTTAATACGAGAAATAAAGAGGTAGAACACTTCAAAACGAACGTGAAATGCACATTTCATTCCGCTTAATACATGCAAGGCATATCAGTGGAATCCGCATCATCATGCTTTCGAAAAGGCAATAAGCCAATAATTTAATTTTGTGTGTACAAGATTGGAATTTTGAAGTAAGAGGGAAAGGAAGGAATCTGTGTTCTGAAATTTATCCGTTTTAACCTTGGAGCTCACTGGAGCCGTTTCCTTTAATTTCATAGATTAAACAGAGTTCACAAAGTGCTACGAAATGGCGTTCCTGTGATTACCACTTACAGACTTTTTGAAACAGTTTATTAGCCTACATTACATGTTTCTCCTGGGAAAGAACGACTTATGAGACCGTGGAATGGCTGAAGCAGAATTGATATTTGTCTAACCTTAACACACATAATTTAAAGAGTAATTCGGAACCAGCACTATCAATGCTAATACTATGTCACAAAGGCATAAATGATACGTCCAAGAACGGAAGAAATGAACAACAAAGACCAACTGTCATAGCCGAAGCAACGGTCATAGCGATACCCTGTCATAATGTAGGTTAATATGTGTAAAAATGCCAATTGCAAAAGTGACCACGCGTCTGTAGCCTATACTAACCTGATCTTCATACTCCTTATGTGGAACACAGAAACAATTCGTGACCTCGACAACTCCTTTTTCAACAGTGCCTGCGATAAAAGAAATTATTTTTGACTGTACATGTGACAAACATTGCACGAGTTCGTGTCCATATGGACTGGAGTTCAGTAGTGGTAAATATACGATTTTCATAAACCTTACCTAGCAAAGTTCCAATTACTCGATGGGCATCTGCATTTCTTCTTTCATACGCATCAACAATTTGAAATAAAACTACAGGATGTACCTTCACTGTTGTACTTAACGCCATTTTGAACGTATTCAGACTCAAAGAGGTTGCGCGTTCACGTTGTCCATACGCCAGAACTGTAATCGAGGGTTGAATGGTATCATTGATCGATTATTTATCTTCAATCAACTACCGACAATGCTCTTCCGCATAATCGCAACTTTTCATTGACGAAAATGTAGAGCTGACCTTTAATTATATAGTAACAATTTCACGAAACAAAGTACGACACCAATAATGGGTCATTATATTCATAGAATTTGAAAATGCACATAAATTTTGAGCTACAATGGCGTGTGTTGTATATATAAAAGTAAATGATTTAACTGCTGAAAGCGCTATCTGTAACAGTTTTGAAGTAATACAATTCGGAAACTACCAATCTCTCTGGCTCAGTCGTCAATCTGTATTATCTGAAAGCCTTAAAATAAATACTGTTGATAAAACATGCTCTCCCATGACTAACTTTATGCTCAACGGTTCAGTTCCTTTATTATTTTCCAATGGTGATTGTATTAATGTGGTACTGATCTTCTTTATTATTAATGTGGTACTTCATTTTCTTCGCCCAGTGTATTGACAAGAATTTAATGACTATGTTGTTGTTTAGTGAACAGTCTGAACCTCATAAATGGCACCAATAAGGCATCACTCATGAGGCAACTAAGTCAAAAGATGATCGAGTAGAATGGCCAGTTCCTTTCTTTCTCCATTGTGTACGTCACTGACTAATCAGACTTCATATGTATACAAACAACTGAAGACTGGACATAAAGGCTTTGAAAATTAGTTTTTCACGTAAAAAGATCAAGATGTATAAAAAAATCCATGTCCTTGGCTCAATTCACTGAGAAAAATGTTAAATGACTATGTAGTGATCATTAATCCTTTAAGAAAGGAAGACTCTTCTATACATGTGTAGTATTGTGACGAGAGACAGTAAAAGGAAAAAAAGAAAAAAAAAAAACTTTAAAATTGCAACAAAACGTATATATAATTTTGTAGGTAGCCTACTATATAATCTCACTTATGAATATTTTTTCTTTTGATATCAATTGCACCTTTTCATTTGTCTATTACATAGAAATTAAAAAATAACAAAGAAATTCGTTAAGAATTTACTTGGAGTAAATCGTGATTGCTTTTTTTAGTCTCAAATGCTTGTTCATGTCTATTAAAATTACCATATTACATACATAAACTGACTCGAAAATATTGCATATATATATATATAAATCCGTTCAATAATTTCAGGTGAAATCGTTGCACACAGAAAGACAGACTTACCTGTCCAAAGCCAGTTTCGAGCAATCAGGGTCACTGAAAACTTGTACTTCTTGCTGAATCACAATATTTTCTATTTATAACTAGTATGGTATAATGAAATAGTGAAAAGATGTACATGACAAATTATAGGGAAAAAGAAAGAAATTTTTAAATAAGAAAACACTGAAAAATATAATAATAAAGACAAGACTAAAAACATGGTCTTCAATCAAATCAAGATGTGAAGAGTCTATGAAATTACTTAACTCTCTCAGTAATATCTCGGCATCGAGAGCTGCTACAGACCTGTGCGACCACTTGTTTGATTTGTAATCAGGAGTTCTACAGTATTAAAGTAATAATAGACACATACATGCACTCTGAGTGAAACATACTGAGTAATGTATTCTACGTGATGGTGTATCCTGATACACAGCACTTATTTAATGTTAGTGCTGGTCAGTCACTTAGACTGATCGACTTCTAACGACCCCAACAAGTCGGATGCTATTTCACTTCCTAAGATGAAAGGTAAATGCAACCTTCCAACATGTTATGAGTTGCTTGCATGCTTTACAAACAATTAAAAAAGCTACACATCTTCATACAAAGACCAGAAAAAGGAATGGGATCTGAGAGGATGGTAACATAGACAGCGATGATTTCAAGGTTTTAGGAATCTGTATTGGATCACTGTAGTTAGTATCAGATATGACTGAACCAAGCTTCTGGAAAAGGGCAGAATTTATATACAAATGCACTAAGATATTGAACATCTGTGCTGAGAAATGGCAGTTATACTATAAACTGAGAATGAGATGAAAATATACACAAGATGGAGCTGCTAGAGAAATAGATGTGTTATGTACGAAAAAAAGACATCTTGGACCAAGGACATTTATTTTTTTGCTGCAGGCAACTTGATGACACAGGAATAAGGAAATGGAAGAATGTTGTCAGATGCACGAGGACTGAGGGAGCAAAACAAACTCTGCCATCTGTGGGGAGACTCCAAAAGTAATGCATATTTTATTTAACAGCCTTCCTTTTTAGAACGTCATTATTTGTATAGCATGTTGTATAGTCTTGCAGGGAAAACGTGTTGTTTTTTATGTAACCCTTATCTCTCTGAATACTTTGTACCAGAATTTCTATCATCTCGACCTTCTTTCCTCTTATTACCTTCTTATCGCCATAAATTCCAGACTACCAATCAGCTCTGGCCATTACTTGCGTTCACTTTCTTCTACTTTTCCATGTTGAAACTTCTCTTGAAGTTAAGATCTTTTGATTCTCATTCCAGATGGTAGTCTTATTTGTTTAACTGACATTCAAGTTTTATATCATCTTGTTATGATAAGTGAGGATATGAGGCATCTGCTATGCAGTGCTACCAACCCTCTCATATTTTCCTTTATTCCACAATAATGAGGAAAGAATGAACTATATGCAATGCTGGATATGTAAACGCACAAGGACCATTGCAGTCATTCATTTGTTTTAGCTTATGATTAAAGTAGACCACGGTTCAGCAACACAGCCATCGTGTGGAAACAATATACAGGGTGAGCCATATAAACCTTTACCATTTTAATAAGTTGTAATTTATATTTGGGAGTTAGTATAAACTTGAAATTGAAGATTATGATCTCTTTCCTGCAGGGAAAATTTATATTGGTACCCCTGGCACAATTGTCGTCCATTGTTGATATTGATATTGGCTATTATTGCAGAACGTATGTAGTGATTAGTTTGTCCTAATATCCCAAATATGCAGTACTCACTTCGATACCATTTTTTGGCAATAATGTGCTCGCGTTTGCAAGTCTGGTTCCTTCAATTCCTGCACTACACACATTCTGTAAACGTGATTTCTGACATGTGCCATTTCAGTAGCCTGTCTCTTGAATCGATGCAACAGTTTCTTTGGAGAGTTCAGTAAACGTTCTCGAACATTGTCCACACAAGCTTGAGACATTGCAGGTCTGTGTTTTTCATTCTCGCTAAGAAGTGAGTCAGTTGTCTGCAGCTTTCTCACTATCGACAAACTTGTTTGCTTGGTTGGAACATTGCATATACCGAATTGTTCGAAATGCCTGTTGCTGTTTAACCAGGGAATTTGTCATCCAGTATGTTTTCAGGAGAAAAGTATGCTGTCGAATCGCTATTCATGTCCTACAATAATTGCCAATATCAATATCAACAATGGACGACAATCATGCCAGAGGTACCAATATAAATTCTACCAGAATCACAGAGATTATAATATTAAATTTCAAGTTTATACTAACTCCCAAAGAGAAATTATAACTCGCTAAAATGGTACAGGTTTATATGGATCACCCTGTAGAATAAGCCAGTGAGAAAACCTGTTATTTTGTGCTGAAACAATATCATTTGTAACATGAGAAAGAAAGTGAATTTTGCAAAATATATAATGGCAAAGTATGTCATCACTATGACGCCATTTTAATTTAATTTAATTTATTAGTCTGGCCCAATATTTTGGGTTTGCCTTGCGACACAGAATAGCTCACAATAAAATTAAAAATTAAAAATTATATAAACAGGTTTCAAACAAAAGAGATTAATACATAAGAAAAAAACAGAACCTAATACAATTTAAATTGTACTTAGACTTCAACAAACAAAATTGATAACACAATCTCAAGGGAAAAAATGGAACTCTCTGCATCAAAATCCACAGTTGATTCCCGATTTACCACGAAAATCGTCTGTAGCTGCATTTAGATTGGCAACAGGCCATGATTGTTTGGCCAAACACCTGCATAGAATTGGAATATATCAGTCCCCTAACTGCCCATTGTGCAACTCAAACCAAGAAATGGATTCGGAACACCTCAAAATCTGTGCTTCACTGGCTGGCCATGATAATATCTTTGAAAAATATTGGAGTGCAAGAGGTCAAATGACTTTATTGTCAAACGCCTGGCATTAGAAAACAACAACAACAATTTAAATTGAGTGTACACCATAAAGATGCTGGCAAAATAACGCTACAGAAAATACTCGTGCATTACTCGTGGAGTGGCCCCTTAAACAACAGCTACAGGTCTTCAATGTTACTCATTTATTCCACAGCCATGGATTACAATCCTTATTTCTAACCAAAGTGAAACAATTATGAAAGCTTTGGTCCAGTAACTCAGTAGTTTACACACACACGCACACATACACTCACAAATGCACACACAATCACGCACTCTTTCGCACACACGCACAAAATATCTCAGTCATCAAGAACGCTCAGACGTATTCCACTAAATGCAGGAACCTTGCAGGACACAAATGAGTGACGTATGCAACTACAAGCAAACTGACACCTGGGAGGTTCTCGACAGAAAGCGAAAATAGGGAACTGCATCTTCATATAAAGTTACCCGGATACAAAAACTGAGGACAATGGAAGTCGTTCTTCACACACTCACACACAATCCTTTCTGGCTGCAATCACTTGTTTGAGTCTGTACAACAGTCATCCATGTATTTATAAATGGAGAGCACAAACGCGTTAAGCTACACATATTCAAATCACCCTCGAGTGTGCTGATATC
The DNA here is from genome assembly GCF_040183065.1 of Periplaneta americana. Lineage (NCBI taxonomy): Eukaryota > Metazoa > Arthropoda > Insecta > Blattodea > Blattidae > Periplaneta > Periplaneta americana. The sequence continues at coordinate 4,566,415 of NC_091117.1, forward strand.
CGTAAATAAATAAGCCTGTAATATAAACTGGTCAGTCTCACACTCACAAGATTATTATAGTTATATGTATATTTGTATCTATGTATATATATCTCCGATGTGCACCCTGTCTCACCAAGGGTCTACAAGTTTGACGGAGAGAAAGAAGTAACATTACTACAAGGACTAGTTTAACTGGGGGCACAATACTGCTATGTACACTGCATTTCATCTCTCAATATCACATTATTTTATGTAGCAGTTACATTTAATGTGGCTGAATCTCAAAAAAGCTTTTAAAACATTTAGAAATATCGTTTTCAATTGGGGTGAGAATGGAATGGACACAATCTGGCCCTTGATGCAGGCCAGTAAATGAAACATTAAAACTCCGTAAACACTATTTTCATGGTCACAACATAAGAAATGGCTAACTCACCTCGCTTCGTAACAGGTCATGCTGTTGAATTTTCAGTCAAAATAAACCAATCCTCGTCACGTTAGGGGGGAAATAGTTCAACTTCCGGTTTACATATGGAATAATGATCTATATATCTGCTGTTTTTTTTTTTTGGCATTTTGTCCAAGAATCCATAGAAGAACCAAACAACTAACAAATGCTTCATAAGTAATACCATTTATACTTTTTGCACACCATAAAAAACGTAGTATATAAATGAGAAATTATATATATCTGGGCCTGTCAGACATATTTAATGTAAACATCCCCTGCGGACTCTATGGCCGCACGGGGCATCAACAGACTAGTTAGTATACTCACAAGGTCAGATATATAACAACTCTATTCAACCTTTTTTCTCTACCAATTCCTTTAAATCCGTAACAGTCTTTTCGAGAACTTCAAGCCAGTCCGCATCTTCCTGCTCCTCCACCGGGGACGAGAGTTCGTCTCCTTCCGTTTCTTTCGAACAACAAGCTGAAGATGATGACGAAGATGACGACGAAGATGAAGATGAAGATGCTGAAGTTGAAGCTGAGCCTAAAGTTGCTATTGTAGTAGTTGGCACTTTCGAGCCCTCTGTTTCCTCCTTCTCAAGGCCTAATTTTCGCTTTTTTGACGGAGTCTCATCTGTAAAGTCAACATCAAGGTCATGTCAGAAATATGACAATGCCAGAACTTTTTCTTTGTACCGATACAAAACTTCCCTCAGCAGCACAACCTGTTCTATCTAAGGACACATCAGTTATCTTCTAATAAATGAGACGAATCTAAGTTTGATGTCGTAACAATAATTTAATTACCAGCTGTTTGTAAATAATTTGATTTCTGGGTTATATTGATATGTGATTAACAGTTAGGAATATTTAGTACACAGAGCACATTTTGAATTTAATTAATTGATTGTTAGCTAGACAGTGATACAGCCTATTTCTGAACTTCTCTACATAGCATTGCCACAGTTTCAAAACCATACATAAATAACTTAAATCCAAACTTCGGTTTTTATTATCCATTTTTAATTTTTAAACACTAGGTTTATAATACAGAACCATAATATATCTTAATATTAGTTTGTTACTACCTGAAATAACCTGTAATCAACAATAGTCTTTATAGTCTTATTCCCTTCAGTTTTATCACCAATAACAATCCAGGTTTCCAGGTAACGATAAAAAACAAAAGATGTTAAACAAATGACTGAGATTATAAACAATTTAATACTCTTTATGCTCGACCATGCCGAAATGTAGTAATTATACACCTGGTAGCAGACCTTTAATGCATGTCATTAAAGTACACCTACTCATTAAAGGTCAGGTCTTTCAGCCAATGACGACTCAGGTTACAACTGTTCAGCCAATGACAGGTCAGCTTTCTACCGTTATAAAACCGCAAGTATCGATTATTCTCGGGAATGCAATCGTAAGAGAATTAGCGAAAAGTCACGGAGGCTGGAAATCCAATACTGTCGCAGAAGGTTATGTTCTGTTACTATAATAATTAGCGTTAATTGTAAATAATATTCAAATAAATTCAATTTGTCATCTCGTTTTTCAATGTCTAATTTAATTTCAATGTTATCTCTGTAGGTTCTTATGGCCTAGCAAGGTCAATGTGAACATCTGTTCCTCGGAAAAAATCAATACTTTCGCGTCTGCGCACATCTCACAACATACGGGACATTGGTCAAGGTCAGATACAAAGAAAATTAATAATATCAAGTTAGAAATATGGTCGAGCATAAAAAGTCGTATGAAACTCGCCTATAATGGTAATTAAGAAGCTCGTATGAAAATTATGAAACGAGCGCAAGCGATCGTTTCATAAATATCCATACTCGCTTCTTAATTACTATCATTATAGGCTCGTTGCATAATGTACTATTCAAAAGCTGCGAAGATGGAACTTAAAATGTAATTAACATTTGTTTCAAACTTCTCCCTCAATATCTAAATAGACGTGTTCTTTTGTTTATATTAAATTTGGTTAAACTAGTGCTGAACACACATGCTTCATTCTTCATTCATGCTTGACTTATTTATTAGGTTGAAGCATATTATGTTCGTAGAGATTTTTTTCGTCATCACAACCCTGTGTTGTTAGGAGATGTTTATCATCTGTCATTTGTTGTGCTTGTAAATTACGCCTTGAATGTTGCGGATCTGAAGAAAGTTTGTACTATTTGCGGGCTAAAGAAGATGGAGTATCAAGTGGAGAAAAAAGAACACTTCCGACATATTCTTCCTACTCTCCTCACGCAACTTCAACTGTCTTACCAGTCATAGCAACATAACTTTGGTGACATTACAAAAGTTTCACGCTTGTGAACACTCAGTTATGTATACTTTAGGCTTTTGTTATGATTGCATATACGAATCTGTGACAGGTTAGGTAAGGTTAGTTTCGACTTTTGTTATGCCTCGCATATAGGTAATATCTGTGACAGGTTAGGTTAGTTTAGGCTTTTGTTATGCCTTGCATATACGAATCTGTGCAGGATTTTCAAAGATTGGTGATTTTTGTTCAGTAATATTATCATTATTGGCTAGCGTAATGGCAGACGTAAAAATGAAATCATATTATGGAAGCTGTGTGTTTATTTCATTATTATATTTGATTGTGCTTCACTATTTTTCAGTGGTTATTGAATTAACACAAGTTTTTCGTTCTTCACATTACATTGTATCGTGTGTTTTATGTTCCTTCACTTCACTAGAAATCACGTTTCCACTTCCGTTATCCTGCACCTCTCATTTCACACATAATTTACATTTCCGAACTACATATTTCCTTTTATTCAAATATTTTCCTATATCATCCTTAACTTTACAAACTCATCTCCACAAAAAATCCCTTACAAATTCAACCATTTCCACTGTCAAAATCAGCGGAACTACCTCAGTGCTAGTTTTTTCTTAAATTTAATTTTAGATTGGGGGTGAAGGTTACTTATGTCCCAGCCACTATAGGAACTTGTTGAAATGCCTTGGATTTATAGTATTGATTATTAGAAATTGATGTGATTACTGGGAGACTGTATGCCCACCAGCCTGCCCTAAATATGTACCTTACTTATATACGAGAATCGTCGTGCGTGAATTAAGAATACGGCCATATTTCCTTAATGTTACAGTGGGTTTCAGTGTCGCCAAGATAATAATAATAGTCCACACCTGTGGAGTGACGGTTAGCGCGTCTAGCCGCGAAACCAGGTGGCCTGGGTTCGATTCTTGGTCGGGACAAGTTATCTGGTTGAGGTTTTTTCCGGGGTTTTCCCTCAACCCAATATGAGCAAATGCTGGGTAACTTTTGGTGCTGGACCCCGGACTCATTTCACCGGCATTATCATCTTCATTTCATTCAGACGCTAAATAACCTAAGATGTTGATAAAGTGTCGTAAAATAACCTACTAAAATAAATAATAATAATAATAATAATAATAATACACACTAATCAAACCTAACCTCTCACATAATACTACACACCTGAACAAACCTAACCTAACCTGTCACATAATTCACATCTAATCTAACCTAACCTAACCTGTCACATAATGCACACCTATTCTAACCTAACTTGTCACATAATACACACCTAATCTAACCTAACCTGTCATGTAATATCACACACCTGTAGTAAAATTCCTCACATTTATTATAATTTTGCTTGCATGTATTACCAATCCTGCTACTCGTGTCGTGGGCCATCCATCTAGTGGAAGTGGATCGTATTTCATCGTAATGTCTGATAATTCTATATATATATATATATATATAGTACAATAACAACTGGATACCATCCCATTGTGGGATCCTGGGAAACGAGAATGCGGATGCTTTAGCAAAGAAGGGCAGCACTGCTACTTACAGACCTGTTACTAAATCTACGTATTACTCTGTGAAGAGATTTATTAAAACGAAATACTTAGACTTCAACAAACAAAATTTGGTAACACAATCGCAAGGGAAAAAATGGAACTCTCTGCATCAAAATCCACAGTTAATTCCCGATTTACCACGAAAATCGTCTGTAGCTGCATTTAGATTGGCAACAGGTCATGATTGTTTGGCCAAACACCTGCATAGAATTGGAATATATCAGTCCCCTAACTGCCCATTGTGCAACTCAAACCAAGAAATGGATTCGGAACACCTCAAAATCTGTGCTTCAGTGGCTGACCATGATAATATCTTTGAAAAATATTGGAGTGCAAGAGGTCAAATGACTTTATTGTCAAATGCCTGGCATTAGAAAACAACAAAGTAATAAAAGTGTGCAATATTCCTTCAGTGGCCAGTCAATACTCTACCTTGTCCAGACTGGAAAGTTTTTAAATGAAAGCCCTGTATAACGAATTATCATGTTATTAATGAATTTGTGTGCCTCATTTTAGTGCGAGTTTTCTTTAGTGCACGTCCCTATTTTACTTATGCTGCTGTTTTGTTTCAAAGAATTATAATTAAGGGCACAAATAAGCATCTCACCTGCTACATCTGTCTCCCCTGCCTGCTTCCGAGCCAGCACGGTCTTTGCCAGCAGAGCGTCAATAGTGGACACCAGCTCTTCTGACGGAGACAGTGGGACGTCCGAGTTATAGACCAGAGTCAGAGCTCGCAAGTCGCCGTTCAGCTTGTAAGCTGTCGTCTGCACATTGACCTGACTCATGATGTCTGACAGCGATGATATCAAGTTCTCAATCAGATTGCAAGTCTGCTCTGTTAGTACGTGTGCTGCCACCTGAAATAAAACAGAGCAATGTTACGTCAAGAACACACATGCTTCATTCTTCAGTCATGCTTGACTTATTTATTAGGTTGAAGCATATTATGTTCGTAGCGTTTTTGTTCATCATAACACTGCGTTGTTAGGAGATTGTTTATAGTTTCTCATTTGTTATTTAGAGTGTTGTTTATAGTTTGTCATTTGTTATTTCGAGTGTTGTTTATAGTTTCTCATTTGTCATTTGGAGTGTTGTTAATAGTTTGTCATTTGGAGTGTTGTTAATAGTTTGTCATTTGTTATTTGCAGTGTTGTTTATAGTTTGTCATTTGTTATTTAGAGTGTTGTTTATAGTTTGTCATTTGTTATTTAGAGTGTTGTTTATAGTTTGTCATTTGTTATTTGGAGTATTGTTTATAGTTTGTCATTTGTTATTTAGAGTGTTGTTTATAGTTTGTCATTTGTTATTTAGAGTGTTGTTTATAGTTTATCATTTGTTATTTGGAGTGTTGTTTATAGTTTCTCATTTGTCATTTGGAGTGTTGTTAATAGTTTGTCATTTGTTATTTGCAGTGTTGTTTATAGTTTGTCATTTGTTATTTAGAGTGTTGTTTATAGTTTGTCATTTGTTATTTAGAGTGTTGTTTATAGTTTATCATTTGTTATTTAGAGTGTTGTTTATAGTTTGTCATTTGTTATTTGGAGTGTTGTTTATAGTTTGTCATTTGTTATTTAGAGTGTTGTTTATAGTTTGTCATTTGTTATTTGGAGTATTGTTTATAGTTTGTCATTTGTTATTTAGAGTGTTGTTTATAGTTTGTCATTTGTTATTTAGAGTGTTGTTTATAGTTTATCATTTGTTATTTGGAGTGTTGTTTATAGTTTCTCATTTGTCATTTGGAGTGTTGTTAATAGTTTGTCATTTGTTATTTGCAGTGTTGTTTATAGTTTGTCATTTGTTATTTAGAGTGTTGTTTATAGTTTGTCATTTGTTATTTAGAGTGTTGTTTATAGTTTATCATTTGTTATTTAGAGTGTTGTTTATAGTTTGTCATTTGTTATTTGGAGTGTTGTTTATAGTTTGTCATTTGTTATTTAGAGTGTTGTTTATAGTTTGTCATTTGTTATTTAGAGTGTTGTTTATAGTTTGTCATTTGTTATTTAGAGTGTTGTTTATAGTTTGTCATTTGTTATTTGGAGTATTGTTTATAGTTTGTCATTTGTTATTTAGAGTGTTGTTTATAGTTTGTCATTTGTTATTTAGAGTGTTGTTTATAGTTTATCATTTGTTATTTGGAGTGTTGTTTATAGTTTCTCATTTGTCATTTGGAGTGTTGTTAATAGTTTGTCATTTGTTATTTGCAGTGTTGTTAATAGTTTGTCATTTGTTATTTGCAGTGTTGTTTATAGTTTGTCATTTGTTATTTAGAGTGTTGTTTATAGTTTGTCATTTGTTATTTAGAGTGTTGTTTATAGTTTATCATTTGTTATTTAGAGTGTTGTTTATAGTTTGTCATTTGTTATTTGGAGTGTTGTTTATAGTTTGTCATTTGTTATTTAGAGTGTTGTTTATAGTTTGTCATTTGTTATTTAGAGTGTTGTTTATAGTTTATCATTTGTTATTTAGAGTGTTGTTTATAGTTTATCATTTGTTATTTGGAGTGTTGTTTATAGTTTATCATTTGTTATTTAGAGTGTTGTTTATAGTTTGTCATTTGTTATTTAGAGTGTTGTTTATAGTTTGTCATTTGTTATTTAGAGTGTTGTTTATAGTTTGTCATTTGTTATTTAGAGTGTTGTTTATAGTTTGTCATTTGTTATTTGGAGTATTGTTTATAGTTTATCATTTGTTATTTAGAGTGTTGTTTATAGTTTGTCATTTGTTATTTGGAGTGTTGTTTATAGTTTGTCATTTGTTATTTAGAGTGTTGTTTATAGTTTGTCATTTGTTATTTAGAGTGTTGTTTATAGTTTATCATTTGTTATTTAGAGTGTTGTTTATAGTTTGTCATTTGTTATTTAGAGTGTTGTTTATAGTTTATCATTTGTTATTTAGAGTGTTGTTTATAGTTTGTCATTTGTTATTTAGAGTGTTGTTTATAGTTTATCATTTGTTATTTAGAGTGTTGTTTATAGTTTATCATTTGTTATTTGGAGTGTTGTTTATAGTTTATCATTTGTTATTTGGAGTGTTGTTTATAGTTTGTCATTTGTTATTTGGAGTGTTGTTTATAGTTTATCATTTGTTATTTGGAGTGTTGTTTATAGTTTATCATTTGTTATTTGGAGTGTTGTTTATAGTTTGTCATTTGTTATTTGGAGTGTTGTTTATAGTTTGTCATTTGTTATTTGGAGTGTTGTTTATAGTTTATCATTTGTTATTTGGAGTGTTGTTTATAGTTTGTCATTTGTTATTTGGAGTGTTGTTTATAGTTTGTCATTTGTTATTTGGAGTGTTGTTTATAGTTTGTCATTTGTTATTTGGAGTGTTGTTTATAGTTTATCATTTGTTATTTGGAGTGTTGTTTATAGTTTGTCATTTGTTATTTGGAGTGTTGTTTATAGTTTATCATTTGTTATTTGGAGTGTTGTTTATAGTTTGTCATTTGTTATTTAGAGTGTTGTTTATAGTTTATCATTTGTTATTTAGAGTGTTGTTTATAGTTTATCATTTGTTATTTGGAGTGTTGTTTATAGTTTATCATTTGTTATTTGGAGTGTTGTTTATAGTTTATCATTTGTTATTTGGAGTGTTGTTTATAGTTTGTCATTTGTTATTTGGAGTGTTGTTTATAGTTTATCATTTGTTATTTGGAGTGTTGTTTATAGTTTGTCATTTGTTATTTGGAGTGTTGTTTATAGTTTGTCATTTGTTATTTGGAGTGTTGTTTATAGTTTGTCATTTGTTATTTGGAGTGCTGTGCTTGTAAATACACTTGAATTTTGCGGACCTGAAGAAAGTTTGTGCTATTTGCGGGAATACGTCTTCTTACGCACAGTGATCCTTTGCTCTTCATTTATTCACCAAAGATTTCCATACAGAAATATTGGTTCTGTCTAGATAATTCAGGCATCTAATTTGAATCGAAGTATTCCATATAGTCATTTACATTACGAAAATAATGTTTCAGTAGAAATCTATTACAGTATACTTTAGAACATAAAATCTTTTTACAAATGATTTATATGTCTGCAGTACTACAACCTTATGTAAAACTAAGTTTGTTTTCATGGACGTTGATATTATTTAAATTAACTGTTTTACAGTTTCTAGTGAAATGTTCATGTACACTATTATTTGGTGTGAAATGTTCAATATTTTTATTTATATAACAAACAATCTCTAAAATATAAATAAATACATAGTCCTGTTAGTATACACATGTATTTACGTAAAAAAAATTCCCAATTATGATTTTTGAAATTTAACTATCAGATTTTGATCTGAAATACATCCTATCAAATAACTTGCCAGAGAATTGAATGAATGAAATAAAAGGGGAAATGGGATGAGATACATTTAAAAGGTAACAAACACATGTCCTTGCAAGGAAAATTGGGGCTGACCACATGGAATTAATTTGGAAAATATAAAAAATTATGTGAGGAGAAAATGTAGGTCCGATGCCCATTTACTTTAGGGCTGATCCAACATTTGTCTTAGTGCCTTAGAAAAACCATGAGACGTCTGGAATATTACACATACAACTTATGCAGAAAATTACAGATATCTGTTTATTAACCCTCGCAACTTAGCTGTTGTTCTAGAATTTCATGTTACTTATCTGGGGTCTTTTCTGACACCAAGGATATTTGTTGTTAATAATATTAGGATAGTTTATAGCTTACTGCATTTTTATATACAGTATAAGCAAATTGAAAGTTTTTATTCCATCTAGAATTAAGGCTGGTTCACAATAAACCGGAAACAAGAATCGGAATGAAAACGGTAAAATTGTTAAAATGTGTACATTTAAATGTGAGCATTCACAATTAACGAAAAGCTTGCCGGAGCCCGGGATCGGGAACGGAGAGTTGGCCAAGTTTCAACTTTGGCGTTCACGTTTCCGACCACAGCCCACTAGATTCATTCTATTGCCATCTAAAAGCTATTTTGTCGTCGTATATTTTGTAGCAAGAAGACCGTGACATAACCTATGCATTATTTTGTTCTGTGCTGTGCATCATGGAGCAAGTTTTATTTGATGAGATTCTAATATTGAGTGTTGAGGAAAATCCTCAGTTTTACGATAAGCGGTGCACCTCATATAAAGAAGAGAAAATGAAGGAGAATACGTGGCTTTCAATAGCTGCATCTTTGAACACCGATCGTAAGTGAATCATATTTTATTACTATATTGGTTGTATTACACACTACATATTCATGCTTCAATTCAATAACTATTGTTGTGTTCATTTTTGTTCTATTACAAATGTTTCTTCTCTAATTATTTTACGTTATGGTAGACTTAAAATAGGTTGTGATAATAAAGATGCATGGGCATATTTATAGTCCCGTACCTAATGAAATGTTTCAGTTGAAATTTCGAAGTTGGTTAACCTGTGTTTATGTTGGCTGCCTTGTACTCATGAGACAACGCCATTGGTCAATTATACACAATTACATCAGAATGCGTAATATCGACTTTATATATCGTTATTGACATACATATCGATATGCATAGTCGTCTACGTTCTCGGTTTATTGTGAATCAAAAATTTTCATATTCACGTCCTCTGCTTCTCGTTTTCATTCTGGTTCTCGTTCTGTTTAAACAATGAATTAATTTAACAGCAAACTATTCTGTATCTGTGTTTATATTTTTTTCAATTATCAGAGAACACAATATTCACTTTCCTTGAAATAAAACACAAAAACCAAATTGTTATTGCATCAAGTATTAATTATTATGTTTATACAATTAATTAATTAATTTAGTCTCATCACCTGCTGCAGTAAAAATAAAACAAGAAGCTAATTTTAAAAATATAAGTAATTACTCTTGAACCTACAACATTTTACACATAGTCTGTATGGCAGTTTATGCTATACTGTATTTCTTTCATTTTTCACTTTTCAAAGTACAAGCATTTAGATTGGCAACAGGCCATGACTGTTTGGCCAAACACCTGCATAGAATTGGAATATATCAGTCCCCTAACTGCCCATTGTGCAACTAAAATCAAGAAATGGATTCGGAACACCTCAAAATCTGTGCTTCAGTGCCTGACCATGACAATATCTTTGAAAAATATTGGAGTGCAAGAGGCCAAATGACTTTATTGTCAAACGTCTGGCATTAGAAAACAACAACAACAACTTTTCAAAGTACATGTTCACTTTGCTTGCAACAGAACATTATCACTGCAAAATAATTTTAACTAGAAAATAAAGACATACAAGCAATAAATACGAAAAAAATGATTAATGTATAATCATGAAATAATAATTTTAATTGTAAAGGAAACTGAAATAATCAATGATAGCATATCTAGGTTACTGGAACGTTTCGGAGTATATGGATGTAGATCAGGGGCGGATGCAAGGGAGGGGGGATTAAGGGGATATATCCCCTCCCGAAATTTTGAGAAAAATACGAAACAAGAAACAAAAATAATATTAATTTTAATTCGTGAATGTACATAGGAATTAGAGAGTTTTCCACGTAAATTCTCTTTGCTAAAATGTTAAATTCCAAGAACTGCAGGAAGACAAACACAGCGTTCTTACTTCAAGACAGAGAGTCATGAAGAGTATTTTAGGCTTTTAATTTTCCTTCTCTTCTTAGACTATTTCATTGGTCAGCTCAAGGATAGGTTTTTAAATCATAAAGTCCATACAAACTTTGCTGCCTAAAAACATAGTGCGAGCATCAGATGAAGATTTAGAAACTGCTGTTGAGGCTATAGTAAATCAGTGGCCCAATGATGTTGATGCATCACCAGTCTTTCTTCAATGAATTTTATTGAAGATGTGGAGAAGAAATTTCCTTGATCAGAAAAATCTTCACCTAATACCTACTGATTTTATATCATCTTTGAACAGGTGCAATGAAATTTTTTTCCCTGCACTCACAAGGTGCTGAAACTTTTCTGCACGTTGTCTGTAACTACAGCAACACCAGAACGGTCGTTCTCAACATTGCGGTACTTGAAGACTTACTTGAGGAGCACAATGAGAGCAGACAGATTAAATGGACTGGCCTTATATATATATATATATATATATATATATATATATATATATATATATATATATATATATTTATATATATTTATTGGGTTATTTTACGACGCTGTATCAACATCTAGGTTATTTAGCGACTGAATGAAATGAAGGTGATAATGCCGGTGAAATGAGTCCGGGGTCCAGCACCGAAAGTTACCCAGCATTTGCTCGTTATTGGGTTGAGGAAAAACCCCGGAAAAAACCTCAACCAGGTAACTTGCCCCAACAGGGATTCGAACCCAGGCCACCTGGTTTCACAGCCAGACACACTGACAGTTACTCCACAGGTGTGGACTGTATATATATATAAAAATGTAGAAGTACTGGATGAACTGTCTGAGAAGCCTCGTCGCCTTCTTCTGTAAATGTCATTGTCATTGTTTTTGTATTGCAGTCATTTTAAATGTTAAAATTAAAAAATTATGGTTTATTTAACAACGCTCGCAATTGCCGAGGTTATATCAGCGTCGCCGGTGTGCCAGAATTTTTTCCCTCAGGACTTCTATTACATGCCAGTAAATCGACTGATATGAGGCCTGTCGCATTTAAACACACTTAAATGCCATCGAGCTGGGTTGGGGTAGAACCTGCAACTTGGAGCACAGAAGGCTGTACCGACTACGCTACTCAGACCAACTTGTAAATGTTTGTGACTCGGAAACAAATTGTGAGTATATAAACTTATTTCTCATTACTCCATTTTTACTATGTCCTCAAATCCCTCCCTGATAAAAAATCCTGCGTCCGTCCCTGATGTAGATATTCACAATAAAATATGGTGTGGAGTCAGAAGAGACCCCAGGTAAGTGTCGAGAGTTAATATACAAATAAATGGAAAACTACTGTAACCACAATGAAATACAATACAGATTATTAAAGGTCTTTATTTTCCGATTATGTTACATGTAGGTTGTATTACCATTACACTATCCATTCCTGAGTAACACGAAACACTGTTCCTGTCTTCTGCATAGACGATTAGCTCTTTGTCATATGCCTGACGAGTTGTTTGTAATAAAATAATGTTCCCCTTGCACGGTTATTTTTTCATAGCACTGCTCATTGCTTAATAAATAACTAATATAGTTATTGTCTCTTTATGCTCAACTAGAGTCGACAGCAATTCGGAAGGCGGTAGTCTGCTAGCGTTTGCGTCGAGAGAGACAGATAGAGAGAGCAAGGCAGCGTACAACACTGCCACATCGTACTTCACGCACACGTGCAATACAAATAGCGCAGGAGAGAATTTAAAATTATCAAAAGACAATAATGACCTTAGCCGTTGATTACTGTAAGCATGACACCAAACAAACTCTCTTTCCTTCACTAACAATATTCTTTGCACGGTTCTCAATCCCACACCACATGCTTCTGCAGTCGCTTCTGCAGCTTGTGTTTTTACAGTATCTTCTTCCATTTATTTACCTTACACACACACAGTAAATGTTAGTTTTACTTATTCAATGTATTGAAACACTCGCACGTGAACAAACGAACTCAGGAAGTGCTTGTTATAGACTGATTCTGATTGGTTCTACTGTACAAGCTTGTGACGTCACATACCAGAAATGCTACGGCGCATATAGAAGCTAACCACCTTCCGAAATGCCGTCTAGTCTAATGCCTTTTAATGTACATGGCTTTAAATTTTAAATATCAATTTTGGTAAACTGCAAAATAGTACTAGATATGATTACAATAAACTGGAAGTTCAATTACCGTCATTAATTCATTCGACAAAACTGTGACAGTTAACAAAATGATGTTAAGTCATTTAAACTGATGTTATAGTGACAATTCCTTCTGAGAATAAAACCAGTATAAACATATTTCTTGTAGGTTACACAATAAAACTCTTTTTAATGAATCTATTGGAGGTATTATTTTTTCTTAAATGTGGAATTTTCTTAAAAGAGAGTTTTCACTAAATGTACGGAGTGATTTATATAGAACTGACACATTTCTTTCTTTAATTATTCCGTTGGAAATTCATTCAACGACCCAATTTTAGCACCAAATTAAGCAGAATGTTCTGGAGTTTCTAATCCTTGTCACTAGATGCGCAGATGTTTATGTTTTATTCCTATTGTTGGCAGCACTGACCCAATTTTAGCACCAAATTAAGCAGAATGTTCTGGAGTTTCGATTCCTTGTCACTAGCTGCGCAGATGTTTATGTTTTATTCCTATTGTTGGCAGCACTAGATGCGCAGATGTTTGTTTTATTCCTATTGTTGGCAGCTGTTTTCGACATTTTGTGTCAACATGAAAATGCAGTACACATTAAATCAACGACTCTTCCTTGTGAAGCAATACTGGATTACGAATTCAATTACAGCTACTCAAAGGGCATACCAGAGAGAATTTGGTGTTCGCAATCCTCCCAAAAGAAACACAATACTGGGACTGGTAAACAAATTGGAAACAACTGGATCTCTGGTGAGTGAAAAGGGCAAGCATCGTTCATCTAGGCTTCCCACGGTTGTTGTTGACGTAAGAGCACGACTGGAGCAGTCACCCAAAAAATCATTAAGACGTTTGTCGCAGGAGACAGGGTACACCTACTCAATGTGTCAGAGAGCCTAAAGCCATATAGGGTTACGGTTGTTCATCACCTACAGGAACCAGATAAGGATAAAAGATTGAATTGTAGGATTTTTGATCCTAATTATATTAACAGTATTATCACTAAAAGAACCATATATTCTGTCGTTGGTTTCAGACGTTCTTTGTGCAAAATCCTGTCATATTGTCCATCACATGGTTCACAGATGAAGCATGGTTCCATTTATCCGGTTATGTGACGACCGAATAATTTCCAGGAATCTGTGGCCACCGAGATCTCCGGATTTGACAATGCCGGACTTCTTTATATGGGGTTAGTTAAAAGACAGGGTTTACGCCACACGTCCCCAGACACTGGACGATCTGAAGCACAACATCACACAGGAGATTCAAGCTATTGACAACAGAGTCCTCCAACGAGTGGCCAGTAACATGGAATGACGTGTTGAGTTGTGCCTTATGCAGGATGGAGGACATTTTGAACATTTGCTATAGAGGTAAATAATCTCCCAGAATTCCTCTACATTTTAGGTATAATAAGTTGTCGTAGCACAATTCGTTTTGAAACAATTAATGAAAGAAATGTGTCAGTTCTATATAAATCACTCTCTATAAGCAAGGGAGGACTGAGAGTAGAAATATACTCTTAGGCCACTTAAATGCACTATATTTACATATTCTTAATACCCATTAAATTTACTACCGTCTCAGCAAACATTCATTAACAATAAACTTTCGCAAACAATCAATATATTTTTAACAAAATCATCATACAATTTCTAAAAGCTTTCCTTGATTTGAGATATCAATGTATACTAACTTATATAACAATGTAGGCCTACTGCTTCTAGTACCACACTGGTAAGGTCATACTTTATACAGAAATCGATCACAAAGTTTGAAATGGATTCGGAATTCTGGTAAACTAGATTGTGTATTTTCAAATTAATGTATTCCTTAAAAGAAGGATTCTTCAAAGTAGGATTTCTTAAGGGGGTACAAATATCTTCAAGGATAAAAAAAAATACTTTTTCATTTTTCTTATATTAATTTAATAAGAATTCTTAGCTTTGTATCTGTGAAAGAAAATTTAAGATATCTATAAAACAGACCAAGCTATGCTTTAAAATGCCTGTCATGCAAACACAAAACCAGTTAGCAATATATAATTTTATCGCTCAGTTTCTCAAAACTGTTTAAATCATAACTTCCATAATTTTTTTGGATAACTGCATGAAATTTCGCATGGCCCTGTTTATTAGCAAGATCAATAACCTGTTGCTCAATCTTTAACCTCTTAAAAAAATAAATAAATAAATAAAAATTTGAAGAAACATTTTTTTCTTCCTCTTGCAAAACAGATATTGTAAACATTGAGCTAGGGCTTGTTAAAACATGTGTTACCTTTAAGGATAGAGAGAAAAAAAATTAATCTTGGGAGCAATTTTTTAAATAGCAGTTTGGTACAGATCGCAAAATGAAAATTTTGAAAATTCACAATTCCAAAAACTTTTTAGGTACGCAAATATTTATCTGCTTTTAGATCGAAGAACAATTTTCAGATATTAAGCATATACAATTTCATGAAAATAGGGCTTATGGAGATGGAGAAATAAAATTTATAAAACATCCAAATTTTTTGAGGGGAGAGAATGGTATTTTTTGGTGAAAAATGAGTAAATTTTCAAAAAGAAAAATTCTTTAAAATACCCTTTGATATGTGTGGAATGCATAACATAACATTTTGTGGGTATTTGTGCCCTTATCGGATGTTGAGTCGCCATTTTTAAACTTCCTGCTTTATGGATTTTGAAATCACTCGGCCACTTTTATTGTTGTTTCCAGTAAATTAAATTTTCAAAATTTTTTTTTTTCTTTAAAACACCCTTTGATATGTGTGGAATGCATTGCATAACATTTTGTGGGTATTTGTGCCCTTATCGGATGTTGAGACGTCATTTTTAAACTTCCTGCGCTATGGATTTTTAAATCACACGCCCGATTTTATCGGTTAACTTCATTTTTTTTGCTACATTGCCAGACAAAAAAATGGATATAATTTTTGAACTATTAAAGATACATGCATGAAATTTAGAACACACATTCTTTAGACTATTAGGAAACTTTTCTCTGTAACAGAATTTTTTTAATTGATTTCATTTAAAAATACGTCCGTTTGTTTGCAAGAAAAGCAATCAGAAAATTGGTATTAAATTTTAATTATTTATTTTACAAACGTAGGGTCTAATATCAAAATTCTGTTACAGACAGTTTGTAGAACATGCTTTTGCAAATACATTGCAAAAAACTGTGTGAATCTATCTTTAAAAACGGTTTAGATATATAGGTTTTAGTACAATCCTGCATTGGGTATTTTTTTTTTTTTTTTTTCAAATTTTGGCCCCCAAATAATTTTTTTTCAAAATATTTTAATTTGGTTGAGTTGCCACAGCTATGAGCTCTCTACATACAAAAAATTAATATTTTACACCAAATAGGAAAAAAGTTAAAAAAAATACCATCCTTTCCCTTTAAGGTGAAAGGTGTATGTACCCCTTAAAAATAGAAATCAGCTAAGGCCTACAATGATTTTATTCTAGTTTTGCTGGGACTTTTGAAATCATTCCGGAAGTGTTAAAATGAGGTTTTACTGTATCTTTCAACAAAATTATGTACTGTATTATGAAAATAAAATACCTTAGGTAGACAAATAGGTTTTAATGAAGTGTGGAAATCTATATTTATTTAATTTTCTAAAAACTACAGCTTTTAAGTGATCTTTACAACAATTTACATATTCTTGTAATCTTGCAAAACAGTCATTTGTAACATATCACAATGCACATGCCTGAATTGCTCAACTCTGAATTTCCGACGTGTTAGGAAACTACCCAATCATCCATCTTGTCTCTCCGTATTCTGCTGAAGAAAACGGCAAGCATAAGTGAAGACAAGACCATAATATGTTTTATTCCAAACGTCATGAATATTGTTGAGAGTGTGTATGGAAAATTTTCAAGTTCCAGTGTTGCATTAAATATATAGTAACTCAAAACACACTAACAGAATAGTTAAAATGCGTGGTAATTACCTTGGGGAAGTACAACGAAAGGAAGTTGTAGATTATGCCATTATTTAGACAGCTCCTCTCGTCCAATAGAACAGCCTCCACATAATCAACGAAGTAGTTGCTATTGGTCAGCATTGTTATGTACTTCCTGTCCACATGCTGCAACATTCAGGACAAAAAAATATAAATAATTGTACGTGGCTAAGCAAGATGGCTTCAGCCATTTCTAACAATTTCAAAAAGTATGATTTCTTCTTTCACTTAAAGACAATGGAAATTAAAACTTAAGAAGTCATCTTACATTTTTTGAGTAATTACAAAATTAAGATTTGACTTTTCACTGCTGATGAAATAGATTTCCATTGTTCTGTGTAAGCTGTTTGGCAAGGACTTTATTTGCCTTCTCACAGGCCAGTATTTATCCAGGATGCCTTTACTGGTGAGAAAGGCCTTGCATTCAGTTGGACCTTGCCCATGATTTCGTCCTTATATTTGTGGCCGGGAGGAAAAAGGTCTTCAGTAAAAATTTTATACTTTTCAGGAGAGCAGTAGAAAGATTGAAATTGGTGCCAATTATAGAGTTTCATTAATTAAGAGGTTTTCCTGGATATTATTTGTTTATATTTCTCCTAAAATAGGTAATGTTGCTCATTTAACAATTTTCTTGATTATTTCCAAAAATAGCCGCACTTAAGCCCTTTTAAGACTAGAACTCAAACTGAGTAAAAGGGACTATGTAAACATAAGACCTTTTTCATGTCAAAATAAATGAGAAATGTAAATTATTAGGAATGCAAAATGGGTCTTAAGCAATTATAAGACTGCTTAGAGTTTGAAAAGGAAAGGGCTAAAATATGTGATATAGCTAAAATACAAGTTAGACCTTTTCAATAAGGAAGCATGGAAAGTAAACATGTGATGGTTTGTAAGGAATAAAGTATTAAATATTCTTAAGTCCTTTATTCTGTGTGTGCTCGATTCAAGAAGTCCTTAGGACATTTGGTAACGCTCTATAAATCCAGTCAGGAGTCTTATTTGACTTCAGCCGTTTTACCAGATTGTAGAGAATAGTTTCTGCTTTCAGAATATATAAAAATCTCATTTTCACAAAAAATTGACTTAAGACATTTTTCCTCCCGGCCACAGATATATAAACTCCAATGAAAGATTAGTGATGTGCACACACGCATGTGGTCTTGAGATCTCTGAATTGGCAGTCACTCTTTTGTTTGTTGCCATGAGAACAGATCTACTGGTGTTGTATGGTTTACATCGCTTTATTCTTTTGATGGATACAGTACAGAGTGCTATTTGTAGAAGGAAGGATATCAATCTTATACGTAAGGATTGTTTACGGCAAGTGGCCTTTACTGTTAGCACAATGAAGGGAGACTATACTGCAACAAGCCCTAACAAATTGTTTGACAGTTTGAAAACAAAGCTAAAAATAATAATTTGGGGTTTCTCATTCCATCCACAACAGCATCAGTTACTTACTGGCTGGCATCATACTCAAAAGCCAACAAAATTGAGGGGGTTCGGAAAGACTTTACATATGGGTGAAGTTAATAAATCATAGGCAATGAATGACTCATCTCTATTTAGGCATTATTATTATTATTATTATTATTATTATTATTATTATTATTATTATTATTACTACTACTACTACTACTACTACTTTATATACAAAGTATATGATTATGTCTCGTGACGACAATATTGTACGAAATGGAAATATAAAAATTGGAAATTTATCCTTTGAAGAGATGGAAAAATTCAAATACCTGAGAGCAACACTAACAAATATAAATGATACTCGGGAGGAAATTAAACACAGAATAAATATGAGAAATGCCTGTTATTATTCGGTATTTATAAAACAGTTATATTACCGGTTGTTCTTTATGGTTGTGAAACTTGGACTCTCACTTTGAGAGGGGAACACAGGTTAAGGGCGTTTGAGAATAAGGTGCTTAGGAAAATATTTGGGGCTAAAAGGGAAAATGGAGAAAGTTACACAACACAGAACTGCACGCATTGTATTCTTCACCTGACATAATTAGGAACATTAGATCCAGACGTTTGAGATGGGCAGGACATGTAGCACGTATGGGCGAATCCAAAAATGCATGTAGAGTGTTAGTTGGGAGGCCGGAGGGAAAAAGACCTTTGGGGAGGCCGAGACGTAGATGGGAAGATAATATTAAAATGGATTTGAGGGAGGTGGGATATGATGATAGAGACTGGATTGATCTTACACGGGATAGGGACCAATGGCGGGCTTATGTGAGGGTGGCAATGAACCTTCGGGTTCCTTAAAAGCCAGTAAGTAAGTAAGTACTACGGTACTTTATATTCTTCCATGTACATGTATGCATAATGGGTACACCATGTTTTGCTAAGAAAGACAATTTTGAGTTTTAAAGCTAAGCAACTAATAGCTAGCACGTATACTTTATTAATAAAGTTTTTAGGTAGACAGATTCTTATCTATAGGGCTATGAAAAGGGAATAGTTAAAGCTAGTGATGGTACCGAGTATAGCTGCAGCAGGTGGAATGGGGTACAGATTGAACGCTGCTTACGTCAAGTTGTAGGGGAAATTCACCCCATTCCACCCACCACAGCTATACTCGGTACCATTACCAGCTTTAACGGCTCCCTTTTTATAGCCCTACTTATCTATATGACAAAACCGTTATATCTAGTTAGTTAGTTACCTGTGCATGGTAGATGTCCAGCCACAGTTTGGGAAAGTAGGTAAGATGTAGAGGAACTCCTTCGAAGCCCACCATGGCACTTAGATTCACAAGAGCCTCTGACATACAGTCATTGTTGATTGCCAGACGACACATGACGTCAATGAAGTCATGGTATGGTGAGTAGAACTCTAGCAGTGCCTTATCATACTCAGAATCAACACCCTGAGGAAGAGGTATAAAATTTGCAAGATTAAAACAATGTTTAGAACCAGGTGCAAGACTAAAACAACGTATAAAACTAGGTGCAAGATTAAAACAACGTATAAAACTACGTGCAAGATTAAAACAACATATAGAACCAGGTGCAAGATTAAAACAACGTTTAGAACCAGGTGCAAGATTAAAATAACGTATAAAACTATGTGCAAGATTAAAACAACATTTAGAACCAGGTGCAAGATTAAAACAATGTATAAAACTACGTGCAAGATTAAAACAACGTATAGAACCAGGTGCAAGATTAAAACAACGTTTAGAACCAGGTGCAAGATTAAAATAACGTATAAAACTATGTGCAAGATTAAAACAACATTTAGAACCAGGTGCAAGATTAAAACAACGTATAAAACTACGTGCAAGATTAAAACAACGTATAGAACCAGGTGCAAGATTAAAATAACGTATAGAACCAGGTGCAAGATTAAAACAACGTTTAGAACCAGGTGCAAGATTAAAATAACGTATAAAACTATGTGCACGATTAAAACAACATTTAGAACCAGGTGCAAGATTAAAACAACGTATAAAACTACATGCAAGATTAAAGCAACGTTTAGAACCAGGTGCAAGATTAAAACAACGTATAAAACTACGTGCAAGATTAAAACAACATTTAGAACAAGGTGCAAGATTAAAACAACGTATAAAACTACGTGCAAGATTAAAACAATGTTTAAAATCATTAATACAATCTCATGTATATGAAATTCACATACAATTTTATAGAAAAGATTCGACATTATAAATAAATACTTTCGTGTCTCATAACACGATTTTGATGCAGCACACATGTAATATGTGCCAATGTTCTAGTTGCTATATTGATCTTGAAGTGGAACATTGCAACACACAATGATCCAGATTTTATTAATAATCTATCAATGAGAAATGAAGCCAATTCTATTTTTTTCTTTAACTTGGTTATTTAACGACGCTGTATTAACTACGAGGTTATTTAGCGTCGAAGGGATTGATGAAAGAGAGACGGTATTTGGCGAGATGAGGCCGAGAATACGTCATACATTACCTGACATTCGATTTACAGTTAGGGAAAATTTCGGAAAAAAACCCAACCAGGTAATCAGCCCAAAAGGGAATCGAACCCATGTCTGAGTGCAACTCTGGATCGGTAGGCAAGCGCTTTAGCCAACTGATCTATGCTGGTAGCTGCCAATTCTCTTCAGTCAGGTTTCGTTAACAAACAGAATCAAAGATAATGGTCAGCTGAAAGCCTACAAGAGATCCATGAAAGACTATTATGTAAAGGTTACTTATTTTAAACTACTGATGAAGCAGTACAGTGAATGTAAAATAATATTTGTAAATGGTGGAGGATTTCCTCATTTCTACATTACAAGAGCTTATATCTGATTTTTGCGGGTGCAATCTACTTTACAAACATTACCTTGGCAGCTTCCAGTTGTCCGTGTGGAACTGCCATTTGGACCATGGGTCTGGAAGGTCGTGTTCCCGCCTTCAGCCCCAGTGGAGGTAATTTGTGACCTCGACGTGGAAAATAAGGCCCCATCGGTAAAGCATTGTGACTCTCTTGGAATGCGGCGTGGCAGTGAGATAGGAGAGGTACCAGCACTTGAATCACTTCTGACGGAAGCAGCAGAAGGATCTCTTTCAACACCTCTGTGGACCAACATCAACCGTGCAGTTACACAAAATAAAATACTGTATGATTTGAGACAGTGTTCAAACTGGTACGACATTTTAGGATATGTGCATCATGTCACAGAGGTAGGGAGTTACTCAGCAGCTTCAACATGCCGTGCATATTGGCGTGTACCCATTTGTGCTTCTGCCTACTTTTTGGCAATTGTTATACCAATGAAGAATACTGTTCTCAGTTGGAGCACTCATTTAGATCGGATCCTGTTAACCCTGTATGATAAAATGACATGAGAATGGAAGTAGGCAGAATGAAGATGAAGATGATAATGACGGTGAAATGAGCCTGAAATCCAGCATTTGCTCTTAGTGGGTTGAGGGATAACCCTGGAAAAAACCTTAACCACGTAACTTGTCCCAACCAGGATTCGATCCCGGGCCAGTTGGTTTCGCAGTCAGACAAGCTGATCACTACTCCGTACATGGACGTTATTCCTATATAGGGTGTACACGGTATAAACTGCCAAAATCATACAGATACTACAAATCGGTCTACTGAACAAAATACCTGGTGAAATTTAATTACTTACTTATGGCTTTTAAGGCACCCACAGGTTCATTGCCGCCCTCACATAAGCCCGCCATTGGTCCCTATCCTGAGCAAAATGAATCCATTCTCTATCATTATATCCCACCTCCCTCAAATTCATTTTAATATTATCTCCCAATCTACGTCTCGGCCTCCCTAAAGGTCTTTTTCCCTCCGGCCTCCCAACTACCAATCTATATGCATTTCTGGATTCGCCCATACGTGCTACATGCCCTGCCCATCTCAAACGTCTGGATTTAATGTTCCTAATTATGTCAGGTGAAGAATACAATGCATGCAGTTCTGCGTTGTGTAACTTTCTCCATTCTCCTGTAACTTTATCCCTCTTAGCCCCAAATATTTTTCTAAGCACCTTATTCTCAAACACCCTTAACCTATGTTCCTCTCTCAAAGTGAGAGTCCTAGTTTCACAACCATAAAGAACAACTGGTAATATAACTGTTTTATAAATTATAACTTTCAGATTTTTTGACAGCAGACTGGATGATAAAAGTTTCTGAACCGAATAATAACAGGCATTTCCCATATTTATTCTGTGTTTAATTTCCTCCCGAGTATCATTTATATTTGTTACTGTTGCTCCCAGATATTTGAACTTCTCCACCTCTTCAAAAGATAAATTTCCAATTTTTATATTTCCATTTCGTACAATATTCTCGTCACGAGACATAATCATATACTTTGTCTTTTCGGGATTTACTTCCAAACCTATCTCTTTACTTGCTTCCAGTAAAATTAATTATTTCTTATAATTTTAATTGGTAACATACCATGTTTTTAAGACTGACAGTAGTGTAATTATTTGTTTACTTTCGACTGAAGGTGAATGCCATTGCCGATGACCTTGAGTCCATCACAAGCCAATACACAATAACAAATGACTGCTTCAAAGTACATACCAGACAAGGTAAATAAAGTTACTCACAGAACACATTTTTTTCTGGGAAAACCTTGACAGTTATAAAGAACATTACTTGACTTTTCCCTTCAGTTATTTATGCTCTACCACCAATATTTCTTTTGGCAGTTAATATCGTTTACACCCTATATAATAAGCTCACAACTCTTCAACAAACCGCTATTGCTCCTTTCTTCATTTAGAAAAGTATTATCATGAATGACATGGTGATTCATTCACTACACAATCAAGGATTAAATTCAAGGGAGACAGTGATATTTTGGGGATTAAAGGAGATGTGTGGCTGTTCTCGTAGTTCTAAAAATGTAGCAGCAGCATAATCATCATCATCCTTGTTGTCGTTGTCTTGAGATGTTCTTACAATACCAATTTCAAAGTCCTTGTTTCATACAACATTTACTTTTAGGACCAAAGCTTATTAGACTTACCAAATTCTCGCATCATATTTACCAGAAAGATGAACACAAAATGAAAATTGAAAATTCTACAGGGAGATCCGTTTGTGTATGGATAAAATAAAAACACTGTAAAACATTTACTATTGAACTTTATTGAAACTTTGTGCATACAACACTGAAAGATGGAAGATTCCTCAGAGCTCAACATGACCCCCATTGCGCACCCTGCACAACTCATAACGGTGATGCAATTCAGCCCATGTCCGTTGTAACATAAGAGGGGTGATTTATTGAAAAGCTTGAGCAATTTTTACTCTCAGATCATCAATGCTCCCGGGTTTCTGTGAATAGACTATGTTTTTAACAAAACCCCACACGAAGAAGTCAGGAGGGGTTAGATCTGGGGAGTTTGGGGACCAAGCCAAGAGGTAGCTGCTTCTCATACTGGGTTTCGCCTGCAACCTCCTGCATGTTTTTTTTTTTTTTTTAACACAGAACCTGTTTCTACAAATGCTCGACACCACAACATTATGGAATCGTATTTAGGTACATTACGCACACCATACTCAAGTCGAAATTCCCTTTGAACTCTTTTAACACTCTCAAATTTTGCATTCCAAAGAACACATTGTGCCCGCTGTTAATTTGTAGTAACCATTTTAATCATCTACGATTTTCATTTGTCCTTTCAGATTATGCGTTGTTGATTGTCATATATGGAAACTCCCATCTTTTACTCATAATATAACCAGCAAGAAATATCATAATAGCTTTATAATAATAAGGTATCCCCGTCACATGCTATGAAGTTACTTGGGGGGCATGCAGGTAGAGCTCCATGCTTTCCATGACCTCGGCACTAGAATGAGGTGGTGTGGTCGGCACCATGCTCTGGCTTTATAATAATAAATTAATATTATCCATATCTAAATGGATCAGACTGTAGATTAAGAATACAGAAACAGAATAGTTTCGAACATAAGAATTCCGAGTTTAGTCATCACAACTACACATTATCTGGTAAAATTTCACATAAAATCAATTAAATCTGAAGGAATATAACAACTGAGACTGAATGTAAACTTGACTTACCAATACAGGATGCTCGCATTTCAGAAGAG
This sequence comes from Periplaneta americana, assembly GCF_040183065.1. NCBI lineage: Eukaryota > Metazoa > Arthropoda > Insecta > Blattodea > Blattidae > Periplaneta > Periplaneta americana. The sequence goes on from NC_091117.1 coordinate 4,591,088, forward strand.
TTGTATGTGTTGAGCAATGTAGCCAGTTTACGAAGGACTTCCACCCACTCCTTGGTGCCCAGCAGCACACCTCGCACGTCCTTGTTCTCACGGTACACACGCAGACACTTCATCAGGTCCAGCAGTATGGACAGCAGCTCAAGTAAGTCGCCCGACACATGGCACGCAGTGGCTTCGTGGTACATGACGTGTAGCGTGTGGAATGCCTGCAAAACACACACAAGATTAAACAGGGTGAGTAAAGAAGTTTAATAAAAAGTGACATGAAACGTTTATGCTGTTCGTGATTGTTATTGTGAGCATGGTTGGATTGTAAGGATGTTTGGGATTTGAAATAAAAGTTTGATATTTCTTTTCATTTCGTCTTCATACTCCCCGCATTTAAATTTAACAAGGCGGAGCCTTCTCGTTAACTACTTCATAATCGCTTCCTCATTCCAGGAGGCCTAGTCTACAGACAACAATGCAATTGATAGTCGAAACGATTCACACATCAATATCAATCAGTTTTCTTAATGTATCCAGCTGTTTGCTGACAACATAAAGTCCACTATATTCCACTGTAGTCTATTCAGTTGTTGTTTTTCACGAGAAATGAGGGGTATTTTGATCGGTGTTCATTATAGATGCCTGTTGCTAGTAGCCAGAGTTGGGGTGTAGTCAATACATACTGCAGGGCTGTGTCTTCTGCAACTGGTACTGATGATTTTAATTTACTTCTTTTGTGGTTTATGGATGGACAGTATAGAAGAATGTGTTCCAGATCTTCATCATGATTATTACACCACAGACAAGTAGGATTACACTTCAATATAACGCCAATGAATTGTTTGAAAATCTAATGAATAATTATTATTTAATTGATTCATTCTTACTGGCAGAGTTACTGTCCGTTACTTAGGAGAAGACGAGAGGAAAGAATGTGACCTTCTTGACTATCGCTGCTGATTATTATAAACATCGCTCAGATAAGCATCCCAGTAGCCAGGTTATTACTGTGCAGGAAACATGAGTAACAATGCGTATGGAAATTAAAGCTGAGTTGAACAGAAGAAGACCTAATGTTTCCGCTTACTGCAGTACAAATATTGCACGTGTTGTCGTACGTTATCTGTTCACATCCCTTCCTCCTCAGTCCGCTCTCGTCTTCTCCTGAGTCACCGACAGTAAGGCCATGAGGCCTTCTCTTCTACTCAACCAGTATAAAAATACATAGCAAATTATAAATAACAGCAATACAAGAAACAATGAAATACAGTAACAGTAAGAGCAAAACGTAGATAAGTTTAATTACATGTAACTTAAGAATTAGGCAATTAAATTTAATGTTAAGTACGACAATTCAAATGAAAGGAATTATTAAAATAATGAAGGAAAATTGATATATCAAAAACAAAAAAAAAACAAAAAAACAAAAAAATATTCCACAGAAGTTATATTCTAGAGACGAAAAGCAATCTTTTTGCCAATTGGCTTTTGAAAGTAGTCAATGTCTGACAGCCTCTTAAGGTAAGGGATAGGGAGTTCCAATAATGAGCAAGTGAAACAGTGAATGTTATGACGAAGTATATTGTATATGGTGGTGATCTGAGTTCGAGATTTAGGTTACAGACAGAACATAAATACACAAGACGAGATGGTAGATAACTTGGGGTCATGTGATTACAGAGAATGGGATTCATTTGAAAATTAATACCACAGTTAAGTATTTTAGAATTAGACTATTTTAAATTAAACTATTTCTGTCTTAATACTCCCCGCATTTTTTAATCATACCCATTTGTGTAGGAATATGACAAGAAGTATAAGCAAATATTGCAAAAGATAGATAAAATAAAAACAATTCACTTTATCGTGTCTTGTAAATTTCATGTATCTCTACCTATCATAGTACTGTTCCAGTAAGATCATCAGTCTATACTTACATGCAAACTTTATGGAGTGCAATATTTTTTTAAGTTCAAATCCTGGATAAGAAAATGTAAAATGTCAGTTTTCAAATCTACAACATTTGTAGATCACTTACCTCAAATGCCATTTGTAATCCACCGTTATATATTACGTAAATTCTATCATCGTCATTCTCAATAAGGGAACGGAAAGCTAGGATTAATGTTGCCCAACACGACCTCCCATCCAGGATCTGTGAAAATAAACAACATAAATATAGAGAGAAGTTACAAAATAACAACAAAACTTGTTCAACAAAAACTAGGACCAGCTCTCCCGTATTTTTATGATCAGAAATTGGTCACCCTAAATAACACTGCCATGAACATGACAGATTTTCTCATGTTTTACAGTTTCTGCAACAATGGGGAACATGTACAACTTTAAGGTGTTCACGTGTGGACTTCTTACCTGAAGATAAAGCTGCAAAGTTTGTTTTTTAAAAGTATTTATATCATGTGTCTCTTGCTCCGTGCTATCAGGAAACTTCACTACGAAAAGCTGGATCAGCTTAAACAGCTCATCCACCGCCTGAAAACAGAATTAAGAGCACAAATTAGCTAATTTTTATACCCATTTTTGTTCCGATAAGTTTTGTTAATCTAACAATATTTTCTTAAAGTCCGTCATAAACTTATCTTATATAATAATGTTATATTTTTATTTCATTCTACTTGATGAACGTTTTCGGCTTTGTAAACCATCTTCAATCACTGTTACCTCTATTACACTGTTGTACTGATGTGCAATGGGTTACATTAACCATATTGTATTAAAATATAAAATGAAGGTTTTGCAGCATATACAGTCCTTTCAGATATGAAACAATTATTTTCTTATGACCTTTTACATAATAACATCATGAGACTGCATTTACAAATAGTTACTGCATAATTATGAATCGTTGAAATTCATTTTAGACTAATTTAATTTAATATGTTACCATTTTTAAATATCTTTTTTTTTATCCAATGCCACCAGGTTGTCTTTTCGACATTTCTGGTCTTCTCTCCTGGCCGTGGCTTAGTTGTAACCCACTTCTGAGGTTGGGGCGCCTGGAAGGTGGAGTTACATTACCCCGATGATGTGATAGGATGATTATGATAATGTGGTGCCAGGAGAGGTCTTAAATCTAAACTTAACTTAAATTCCAGACCATGGACGAACACAGGAATAATCCCCTTTAAGGAAAAATTCCTGTGCTCTAACCGGGAATCGAACCCGGGACCTCATGAACTATAGCCAGAAGCTCGGACCACTAGACCATGAGGCTCCTCCCATCTTTCCCCTATGAATAAAAGAGCAAGCCTAAGTTTCGTGACTAGCATTCGCCCCTGGTAAAAACTTACGTGAAACTGCATTTCAAACCAGAGCCTTCGATCTTCGTTGTAAACATGGTCAGGATTACATTATTATTGTTATTATTTGCAAAGGCAGGGCCATAACTTGCTGTTATTCACCTGACTCGTATATCACTCATGCCAAGAAACATTGACCACTTAGTTCGTCAGAGACTATTCAGAGAGCACCATAGGTGGTTGGGTAAGTTTAGAGTATCCAGAGAAAACCCCTATACTGCTCGTACCACGGGCTTACCCAACACAAGTTATAAATTCAAGGAGTATCAACCAGAATTTTTAACTTGGACTCATTTTTAAATATCTACATTCATTAATGTTTTATCTCAAGCGGGAATTCAACGCATATCCGAGCACAACTTTGGATCGGCAGGCACCTCAGCTGACCGAGCTATGCCAGGGGCTATTCTGAAGTTAGCTTTGCCAACTTTCTACTACTAGTGATAGTGCTAACATATTCATTCTTATTCTTTAAACTAAATTATATAAAGAATTATTATTGCATTCAAACCTCAAATCTAATGAGCAACATGGATTATGTTCAACTTACAGCACTGTACTGAGTTGGATGAGGCGTGATGTTTTTGAAGGCCCAGTGCAGGTTC